>NC_053022.1:37233961-37575403 GCF_003073215.2 Triticum urartu
GGATGCCCCGGTTGGCATCCCACATTTCTTCTTCAACAATGATCGATCCGTTTTGTTTGAGTCCTAAGCTTTTTGCTTCTTCACATAATATGTGCTATCCTTAGAATGTCATTTTATTTTGTTTTGCTTGCTGTTTGAACAAAATACTTAAGATCCATTTTTTAAATGAGAGAGAGTCTTCACATAGCTACTTAATTATTTGAATACGCATTGATCTTCACTTATATCTTTTTGGAGTAGTTTGTCATTTACTCTCGTGCTTCATTTATATCCTATGAGTAAATGATTGAATGAATTGAATATCATAAATTTGAAATTATATATGTTTCATATGCTTATCCCATGGGGAGTAATGACTTAATATATAAGAAGTATATGTGGTAAAATTTATTGAAAGTTAGCAAACACAACATTGATCACTTGAACAATTCATGAAAGAATATTGAAGGAAGAGACATTTCACAGATAAATATACTATCTTGGACATCTTCTATGATTGTGAGACTCATTAATTATTTTTGAACTTGAACAAATTAGTTGAAGTCGGGCAAGGAAGACAACGTAATGCGTTATGTTTGGGTCTATTTGTATACAAGCTATATTGTTATGGATCCTCCAACATGTGATGCTTGCTTACAATCTTTTGCTAGACAAAAATTCGTACTAAGTAGAGATATTACTTGTGCATCCAAAAACCTTTAAACCCAGTTTCTTGGCATAAATCTCCACCATATCTACATATGGATTGAATAAGATCCTTCAAGTAAGTTGTCAACGGTGCAAAAAAAATTTGCTCATAAATAGTATGATCTTTGATTGTAAGAGAAAATAAGCATTGTACGAACTTATGATGGTGAAATAAAAGTGACAGACTGCATAATAAAGGTTGCTATCATAAAGGGCAATATAACTGACGTTCCTTTGCATTAAGGGCTTGCACATCCAAAAATAAAAAGCGCATGACAACCTCTGATTCCCTCTGCGAATGGCCTATCTTTTATTTTTATGTATTTACTTTCATGCAAGAGTGAATAGTATTCCTTCTCATTTTAACCTTAATTATTCTCTAGTTGGCAAGTATTATGTTGTGGGGAAAGATCCAAGCATATATGGCCATTCAAATATGTTTGATCATGAATTATTATTGTTGACAATTATCTATATGATAAATAAGTTGGGAGGCATACATGGTCAATTTTTTTAATATTTTCAAATACAAGATTAACACTTTTCGAATACATGGTCAATATTTTTCAGATACACACTCTTAAACATTTTCAAATGCTTGATTGACATTTTTCAAATACAAGATTGACATTTTCTTATACGTGATCAACATTTTTTCTATGCACATTTAACACTTTTTTCAAAAGCTTGATTGGCATTTGCTAAATGATATATTAACATTTTTTAACACATGCCAACATTTTTTCTATACACATTTAACATTTTTAAAATGCTTGATTAAAAATTTTCAAATACTTGTTCAACATTTATTCAAATTCTTGAGTAAAATTGTTTATATACATGATCAAACAAATTCATCATTTTTAATACATGGTCAACATATCTTCTATAGACATTTAACATTGTTAAAATGCTTGAGCGAAAATTTTCAAATGCTTAATTAACAACTTTACATACATGAATAAATTTCAACATTTTTTAATATATGCTCAACATTTTTTCTATAAAAGTTTAACATTTTTTCAAATGCTTGATCAACTTTTTCAAATATTTGTTCGATGTTATTTTAAATAGTTGATTAACATTTTTATATACATGATAAAAAAGATTCATCATTTTTTAATGTGTGGTCAACATTTTTTCTATAAAAATTTAACATTTTTAAATGCTTATCAACAGTTTTTAAATACTTGTTCATTTGTTTCAAATGCTTAATTAACATTTTCCAAACACATGATCAAATTTTTTGCACACACTTTTTATACAATTTCCGTATACATGATAAAAAATTTCTGTATACACAATTTTCAATGCTTGGTTAATATTTTTCAAAAAAATTTAATAGTGTGGTTTTTGGAAATTTTTAAAGTATAAACACAAATAAAAAAGATAAAGCAAAAAAAATAAAACAAAAAACAAAAAAATGAATCAAACAGAGAAAAACAAAAAATAGAATTATATACAGATACAATTTTTTAAAGTATAAATAGAAGTAAAAAATGAAGCAAAAAAAGTAAACAAAAACAAAAACAGAAAAAAGGAGGCTGTGTCCTCTCCCGCTCCTGGGCCGGCCACCTCGGTCTCCCCTTCAGCGAGGGTTCCTACTCCCTCGTTGGATGCGAGATATAGGGCGACCCATTGGGGGATGGATAGTGGGAATTGACCATGGTCGTTCTAAAGGAAAAGCTATGGACGGGGTCCACCTTGTAAATAAAAATTCTAATCTAAAATTAGTGTCGCAGTTTTAATCTAAGGTTAGTCCAAAACTAATTCAAAATTGCAACATTTTGGATCGAGGGAGTATGTACAAGGTCCTTACAAAGGCAGTGTGTCGCTAAAAAAACAAAGGCAGTGTGTGAATATTGTAAAAGAAAAGGCAATGCGTACATGGGCACATAAAAATATTTCTGTTTCCATTTAACAAATTAGTGTATTTGGGATAAAATGTGGAATTTTTCTAAGAATGTTCAGAATTTTAAATTTTTTATGGATTCAAAAAATGAAGGAATTTAAAAAAATCATGAATTTAAACAATTGTACAGAATACGAAAAATTATCATGTATTTGGAAAATTGTTGTGAATTTAACTAATGTTAACGAATATTAAAAAAAGTTCATGAATTTCGAAAAAATGTGCAAAAATTCATACAATATTTAGGAATTTAAAAATCTTCATGGATTTAAAAATGTTTATGAATTTCAAAAAATGTTCATGAAATCGGAAAATGTTCGTAGCATTTGGAACATGTGATCTCTAGGGGTGAAGGATGTTATTATCTATGATTATCCCAAGTAGTGGCCTTGGATGGGTTATGGTTGACATCTTTTTTTTTCTGTAGCCTTCTTAAGGCATTTGATAAATTTACATGTCTAAGCTATATTCTCATTTCCGCTGTGAGAGTTGTAACTTGACCGTGAGACCCTTGTTTGTATTAAGTTTTCATCTTTACAGAATTGTTGTATATATATATATATATATATATATATGTATATATATATATATGTATATATATGTATATATATATATATATGTATATATATATATATATATATATATATATATATTATATATATATGTTGTATATATCATAAGAGTTTTGTGTACTGTTGTTCAGTGTGGCAGTGATTGTGTGTGTGGCGCGCCGCGGGGGGGGGCCTTCGTATCTTTGATATGCATTTTCTAGTGGAATGACCAGATTTGCATATTGCTGAGATGGACGAGAGTTGACTATGGAAAATCTACAAAAAAATGGTGAACAACCTAAATGTCAAAAGGTTGGAGAGTACATGCCCTACATTCTATGGATTTCAGTCCACATGGCATAGTATGGGTGACAAATGAAGGAGGAGGCAGAGTGTTATTGTTTTGGAGCATGTAGAAGACCGTCTAAAATAAGGATTAGACAAACTGCGAATTTGACTCAGGTCGACTAAAGAACAACAGAAAATTCCTTGAAGTTCAGACATGCATTAAAAATAGCATTAATTTTGCGTTAAAAAAATCTTTGTATGTGGCATCAAATATGCAAGTTATTCACTTTCACGCATGTCAGGAAAGAAGCCACCAGGATGATTATATAACGGGTGTTGTTGAATATGGTGACTTTATAACCGACATGTAATTGTTATGGATGGATACTCTGAGAGTTTGGGAACACAAAACAAGAGTAGGGACAAACTTAATTACTTGGGAGCACCGACAGTGATGAAGAAAAAGAATGGACTACAGATGCATGTGGAGTCCAGTCAAGGAAGTGATGGCGAAGCTCATGATTAACGGTTCGAGTCCAAGGTATGTGGATGTTACACATGATCGCTTCAAGATGGCACAGATATGTTCACCGAGGTGAAGTGTTAAAATATATGTGTGCGTGTTAAGCTATAGTTGACTATAATTAGCGAAGTGTCAAGTCTTGGAGTCTAGACACATGTAACCCAGATCTATGAGGTAGCCAAATAGATTACACATAAACTGGAAGGCTAGATAGAGCTCATGATGAAATAGTTCGGCGTCAGGATGGCCGAACTATGGACGACGACCTGACGCAGAGGGATGGTGGTGCAGCAGCGACGGTCACACACCATATGTAGCTGACGGGATCGTGGAAAAGTGATGGCAACAACACATGAGTGACCTGATGGCGGTGCTACTCGAGCACCCGGTCTCGAGCCCCAGGGTGAAAGCCTAGGTGACCTGAGTTGGTTATACCTAGCAATGACGACATTTCTATGTCGTTACCTTATTGAAGGCATTGCTCGGATACACTCGGACCGGTTCTTCAGGGTGAAAACCTTGATTCTGACCTTGAGTGGTTGGATCCGGTGACAGTGAAGATTGAGCGCCGCTCCCTTCCTGAAGACGTTGATGTTGAAGAACATCGTCATTTATGTGGTGTCATGAGATGGTTGGTGTAGATATGGTCATTGATATAGTTTGCTGATAGTGGATTTGATCGGGTTCTTTTTTCCTGCCTACACATAGCTTTGGTCTTATATGACTTTGCTATTTGTTGGTGTGTATTTGTGTGCGTGCGTTAATGTTGGCTGTGTGCATCCTAGCTATTCAGAGACCGGGTGAGCTTATTGTGTTTGTATCCTCTTGATGCTTCATTTTGAGCCAATAAAATTTACCCTTTGTCGAAAAGGATGGCCAAACTGATCATGACAAATGGTTGTAGACGTTGTCTCGTGGCCTTGACAGAATTGTGGTCGCTTGTACTATGTCAATTTAATACATGAGAATTATCGCATTTAGTCATGCCCGAGGAACGTAAGAATGTTGATGAACCTTATTATTTATTTTTTTAAGAAAGTACAATCATAGATGTTCACATACACGCATATACACTCACTCATGCACACATACTCTACCTCTATGAGCATCTTCGAGATACTGAGGAAGTTACCACATGTGCCTTGTAGTCGAATAAAACATCTCCTCCCGGTAAATGAACATCGCCGCGGTTATGTGGCGACTTAGAAATTTATAATATCTGATTGTAGAGAACTTAACACTAAACCCAAAATAAAATACACCAACCGTGTGCGTAACTGTGACTGTCTTTTTTCGAGGGAGTTCGGGAAGAGAACATGGTAGGGTTATGTTTGACTCGTAAGTACTTCAGGATCACTTACTGATCATTACTAATTTGCGATCATTATGTGTAGTTTACTCTTCTTACTCTTGTACCCGTAAGTTAGCCACCATACAATGCTTAGTACTTGTTGCAACCTCACCACTTAACCATTCCATACCTATTAAGCTTTGCTAGTCTTGATACCCATGATAATGGTATTGTTGAGTCCTTGTGGCTCACAGATTACTACAACAACAGTTGCAGATACAGGTAATGTGATGATCTGACGTGAGAGCGATGCTTGCTTGTTTTGGAGTTCTTCTTCTGCTTAGATCAAGGGTTAGGTTCCAGGTCGGCAGCCTGGGCTAGCAGGGTGGATGTCGTTTATGTTTTTTGTTTGTTTTCATCTGTAGTCGGATGCCTCTCTTCTGTACGATATTCATGTGGTTCATGTGGCAAGTATATGCCTTTGTATGAATCCCCATTTGCATTGTATATGGTATGATATAATGATATCCATCTTGCAAAAGCGTCTTTAATATGCGCTTTTATTTTTGGTGGGACCTTCAAGTTCTTCTTGAATATGATCGCATATTGGGCGTGACATTCCAGCACTGCTAGGATCTCGATTGCACAGGGATGGATGTGGAGTGGATGTTGACCATAGGGTGCATAATCGACACGAGCTAGGGAGATGCCTAAAGTGTTCAAGCACGCAACATTAACTGCGGCCATAGCGGAGCCTTACTTGTTGCTCGTGTTCCCGGCCATGTGAAGGCTAGAGAAGTAGAAGTCTTCTACCATCGCGCAACATGAATATATATATAAGAAAAGTTTAAGATAAAAGTATATTTTTTGTCCTTAAATTCTTCCTAAAATATAGAAATGGTCCTTCAACTTTAAAACTGATAAACCTTAGTCCCTCAACTTTTCAAACCGGATTAGTTTAGTCCCTTAGCCAACAAAAGTGGTTTCCATGCCGACTTGGCATGGTTTTCGCCGGCGGTCGCCCACGTGGCAAATTTGTTCTTGCTTCTCAGCTGGGCATTTTGTGGAGCAGCTGGCGCGCGCACGGCAACATGAGAAGGATTTCGGCGCGCACGCAGAGGATGCAGGCGGCCAGGAACTGCGCACGTACGTCGTGTCGCGAGCAACAACACGATCAAAGTGCGTACTCTCACACTCTCATCCATTTACTGCTCCTTGTTAGGATGATCTCTACAGTGTGAGCCCAACGGCTCATCGGGCCCTTAGATCCGCGCAATGATCGGGGCGCTCAACCCATTATGGTTGACGGGCTCCTATCACCTGCACTATATAAAGAGGTGTGGGCCGGCGGCTCGCATCACGAGATTTGTCAGGCCGCCGTACACCCACCTACATTCCCTACCGATCTAGGGTTAGTGCAGTGCTGACGGGAAGCTCCGCCGCCACCACTACTCTCTGTCATCACCGGCCACCATCGCCATGGCCGGCACCGGGACCTCCTCAAGCCACAAGGAGCATGTAAGAAGTACTGCGAATCATCTAGCCTACCCGATCCAGATGATTTAACAATGGTATCAGACCATGCAAGGCTAAGATTTTCGGTACAAAGAAGATACAGAGAAAGAAAGATCCCCCCGTCATGGCCGCGCCGTTCCTCTCGATCTAGATGGGCATCGGCATGCCGAGCCATTCAGAAGAACACGGGCAGTGGGGGCACCACGCCTTCGCCACTGCCAAAAGAATAGACCCCATTGGGGCAAAGGGGCACCGCGGCCAAACCGCTCGACGGTGGCGTGCTCACCACACGGGGAACGCACAACCGGCAAGGGGGATGGCAACGGCGCCACTGCATTACTGCTCTGCCATCGCCGCGGGCATGGGGAGCACAGAAGGGCGCGACCACGCATCTCACTCCCTCTCTGTTACAGAAAGGAAAAGAGGGAAGGGAAAGAGCTCGCGCGGCGCGGTGGCGCGACGTCGTCGCTGGCGGGCGTCGGAACCCCATCCCGCTGCGCCGAACAGGGGAGCAGAAAAGGCTCCACCGCGTCTCTCTTTCTCTCACTGGCCAGTAGGCGGTGGTTGATGGAGAAAGAAAGAAGGGGAGGAAAAGGAGGCTCGCGCGGCGCGGTGACGTCCGTCGGCGTCGCCGGCGGTCGGGGTGAAGCCCTTTTCCTCCACCGTCGTCGTCTTCAGGGGAGCAGAGGAGGGCTCAACTGCACCTCTCTGCCACTGGAGATGGAGGATGGAGGGAGGGCAGGAGAAAAGGAAAGGCAAGGAAAAGAGGTGGCTTGCGCGGAGCGGTGGCTTTGGACGCCGTCGGCGGCGGCCGACAGAAGCCTCAATGGTGGCCGTGTGTAGCCCGTGCGAGGGACAGACACGACGAGGGAATTGGGGAGAGACGAAAGGATTAGGTTTTTCCCCGATCTGTGCGGCTTAGGCAGTTTTGATCAAGCTAAAAGGGTGCCGGACCGTCCGATCAGATCGAACGGCCACGAGCAAAACCCTAGCTCAGCCTCTAGGCCAGTGGACCGAAAGCACTAATGGGCCTTTTGGTCCGCCGGACAAGCCGCAGCTGGGATGGCTCGCTGCGGGCCTTTGGGCCATTTTCGGCCAGAAGTGACCCGAACGGCACGCGCACATAACACTTTCAGTATCCCTTATTTTCTTTTCTTTATTTTTGTCCAGTTTTTTCGACAAATATAATACAGTTTTTTCTATTCAAATTATCTGGAGAATTTTTTTGTTTAGAAAATAGAAAAGAAAAAATATAAAAGTTTCCAAAAATGAAAATAGAAAATTTTCAGAAAAAGAAAAGTTCATGAATTTTATAAAGAAAATAATAAAGTTCATGAATTTTTATTTAGTCAAAGAAAAGTTTCTGTAAAAAGTAAAAAGTTCATGAATTTTTATTCATGTTTTTCCGCTGCGTAAATAATTCAAAGTGCTCTTTTACAAAGAAAGCAAAAGTTTTATCCCCCAATAAAATTGGAACCAATGGGAAAATTTAATTAAAAGAACTGTTCTTAGCAATGTTTTTCCCCTGTGGGTGAAATCAAATTCAAATAGTTTCCGCTATGACAAACGAAAGATATTTGTTTTAAAATTAAAATATGGTATTGTTATTTTCTGACCAATGTTGATGATAACAATACTATAATTCTATGAGTCTTATGTTCAAAGCTTAAACCTCTGATAAATTTTGTATCAAAGTGATCAATTTTCAGAGAACAGATAAATATCAAGAAATGCTCTTGAGCTAGAGAAATTTATATTTCTTGTTCCCGATGCAATAAAGTTGATGATGATGATTATTTCTTAGCAAAGTTGTTTAATAAAAATACTATCATCACATTGTTTATGAGTTATATGCATTATTTCCATTTCCACCCAACGGTGATATGAAATTAATGTAGAAAGATGATGTTTTATTCTAATTCTACCCAACGGTGATTTGGAATGTAAAATATTTATTTAAGTTTAATGTGCATATGTTTTAACCATACCAACATGGCGTTATTTTTTATGCTCATTATTGTTGATTATTGGCTATTTTTTTCTCAGACTAAAAGTTTTCCATGCTTTCATTCGTGAAAGAGAATGGTTGGGTACTTGTGACCCGAAAGATGATCAAGAAAGGTCATAACATGAGAGAGTATGTTCTCTCTAAAGAATGGCTTCAAAAGAAAAGGGTTCTTGGATATTAATCCAAGAAAAGAAAAGAGATAGATCATTGAGAGTCTTGGTTAAGGAATGTCTTTCGTGTACTCTCTATGAAGAAGATTATTCAGTCAACATGATTTGAGTTAAAACAAGCAACATACATGTTTAATTTGACCAACGTTGGATCAAGCATGTGTGTCAAAGAGCATTCGGATTTATTTCTGAATTTGATGATTGAAAATGCAGTCAAAAGAGCCACTTCTGGCATTTATGTCCCTTACAGGGAATTACCCGCATAGCAGGAAAAGATGATTATGATTAAAACCGCATGGCGGGAAAAGTCTGGGAAAATACCTGCGTAACTGGGTAAAGTTGACATAGTATTATGTCAAAAATCCTGTATGGCAGGAGAAATTTAGACAAAGGACTTATCCTGTATGACAGGAGAAAGATATGATGACTCATGTGTGTTTAATGTGTGCCACTCTGGGAGAAAAGTATGGAGTAGCTATTATGCTTTCCTAGTATCGACCGTACACCTTATGTAACGGTCATTAAGCTCTCAATAAATCCAAAGAGAATAAAATTTACAAAGGAACCTAAAGATAAGAATGATATGCAAGTGTGACTTGCAAAAGTACTAATGATAAAGAACTCTGTTGAGTTTCTGAAATGGAATGAGGAAACAGTACTCCCATACCAGTTAATAGATAACTTCATTTTGTATGAAGTAATCAGATGAATGAGATAGATAATCGAAGTTTCCTCAATACACAAGAGTTATGAATGGTTTTCGAAATTGTGGCAAAAGAGTTCTTGCCACATTTCAAGGGGGAGAAAGAAATATGAAATAAATTAAGAATGATGAAACTCCCCTATGCTTCAGATAATGTGATGCACATTATGCATCTAAAGTGATACATTAAAGAAGAATGTGATGACGGTCATAATAATACCCCTAAAGAAAAGAAATAGTTGTATTCCTGGATCTTTTACAGTTCCGAAAGCGGACTAAGGAATATTAAGACGGTGCTTAAAGTGCCATAAAGAAGAAAGTTTTAACAGAATAAACCCAAATAATAAAGTTTAAAGATATCCCATTTTAGTGAAGATGGAGTAATCTGGGGGAGCATGTTATGAAAATACCAAAGACTATAGAATTAATTTGCCTCTTGGCAATGACAGAGCAACAACAACCCCATATGAAAAAAGTGCTAGTACCTGAGACACAGATGGTCTTAAGGAATGAGAAAATCAGATACTTCTGATTACTATAAAGTCTATGTTAGTGAAATTCAAATGGAGGTTGATCCCACCTCATTTAAAGCGCTCAATCGAGTTTTGAGACTCATAAGTTATTTCTAATGGAGCCAAAACAGTAGGCTGTAAAGGGTCTACAAGGTCAATGTGACTCCAAAGGAAATATGTAAAGGTGTAAAGCACGACTTAAATTGAAAGTTTTTGTGCATGATCTGAGTTACATCAGGTGAAAGTAAAGAACACAAGGAATACTGCTTCAAGAAGTCTTTTATGGACTAGAGCAAGTCTCTAGACAGTGGCATTTAAAGTAAAAGAATCATATGTTATTTTGGGTTAAAGAAAATGAGAGGACAATTGTATTTGTGCAAAGTTATAGAATGGGAAATTCATTTCCTAATCCTGTTCATGTGGATGACGTCCTACTTGCTAGTGGTCATGTCAATCTACTGCAGAAGAAGAAAAGAAGTTCTTGTTCTCAAAGTTCAAAAAAATGTTCTTGGTAGAGTGTCTCTCGTTATAATTATCAAGATTCACCAAGAAAAGAATAAAAGGGGTATTAGGAATGTCGCATGGCATGCTAAAAAAGCTTTCTAAAGTATGCATGCGAGAAAACCTACGCCTATTCTTATAGTCAAGGGTAATGAAACTGGAAACTATGGTGTTCCAAAAGTTGATGAGAAAAGATTGAAAACGGATATGGTACCATATGCTTCAGCTGTTGGAAGCTCAATATATTACCCTGACACAGTCCACGTATCCGGGTTGTTTTGGCAATGTTCGATCCATATATAGACCGCTGGAATGGAGTCAAAGATATCGGCCTCATGCTGAAAGAAATAAGTGCTCTCAAAAGATTGTGAGTACAAAGACAGGACTTGTGAAATGTATAGCGAAATCCACAATTATCGCTAACTTTCACACTTGGAGTTTTTGTGTGGAAAAGCTCCAAAGAATGAAACAATTATCATCAATGTGATGCAAAGATATGTTATAGCTTGATATGAGGCTGAGGGATAGGCAAAATGTTTAAGGAGACCTGTACCCGGAGTTGATAATGGTTGACAACAGCGATAACCATTTTAAGTTTTCGCTCCTATGACAACGAGTCAAGTGTTGATGCCAAACACATTGACACAGAGTTAAGCGTTGTAAAGGAGAAAGTCCGGAATTATGTAGAAATGCTTGAAGTATAAAAGCAACAGACAAGTGTTTGCAGATCTGCTTATTAAAGGCTTACCGCCCAGTGTGTTCGGAGAACACACAGTCGACATGGGTTTTATGGTCTAGTCTAAGATTTCCGGACAATAAAGGGCCCAAGGTTAAAGTATTTGTTTCAAAACAGAGAGGTACGTTGTGGCTGTCTGATTCTATCGGCAATTGAGCTCTGACGATGAAACATGTTCTATGTATTGATCTGTTATGAAACGAGTAAAGTGAAAGTATAAGGTCAAAAGTAAAAGTTGAGATCAAGGGAGAGAATGTTAGGATGATCTCCACCGTGTGAGCCCAACGGCCCACCGGGCCCTTAGATCCATGCCCTGATCGGGGGCGCTCAACCTACTATGGTTGACGGGCCTGTGTCACCTGCACTATATAAAGAGGTGGGGGCCGGCGGCTCGCATCACGAGGTTCGTCAGGCCGCCGTACACCCACCTACACCCCCTACGGATCTAGGGTTAGTGCAGTGTTGACGGGAAGCTCCGCCGCCACCACTACTCTCTGTCATCACCGGCCACCATCGCCATGGCCGACACCGGGACCTCCTCGAGCCACAAGGAGAAGGTAAAAAGTACCGCAAATCATCTAGCGTACCCGATCCAGAGGATTTAACACTCCTCTCACTCACTCCTAGCTAGTCCCATAGCTCAAATCTTGTCGTACCACTGCACTTACTAGCCTCTCGTCGTCTCTCGCGTGTCTAGGCTCCTTTTCCATTCCAGCCCTCCAAAGCTCACGCCAAATGCGCGAGTACCTGTTGTGCGTCTCCGTCCCCATCGCGACAAGGCCCGTGTGCGCGCCACGAGCTACACAAGCTCCACGCCCGCGTCCTTTTCTTCCTGTTTATCAGCACACCCCAGCTGCTCGACAAAAAGTGAAAAGAGGAAGGAAGAAGACTTCCATGTGGACAACGACAGTCAAAACCATGCCAAGTCAGCACCAAAACCATTTTTGTTGAGTTAAGGGACTAAACTAATCCGGATTGACAAGTTGAGGGATTAAAATTTGCCGGTATCGTAGTTGAGGGATTATTTTTATACTTTCGAGAGAGTTCAGGGACGAAAAATATACCTTTCCCAAAGTGTTTAATGATATAACGGAGCCAGAACCAGCCGCGCCAAGCGTCCAAAATTTCACGCGCGCACACACGCTATTGGCATGTGGTGCAATGCTCTCTATACATCTATGTGCATAAAATGATTCCAAAGCAATACAAGCATTCCCCTTATAAGATGGTCACCACATCCAGTGTGGCACTGTTGCCACTATCAGGACTGACTGGATCTACATACCGCTTTAGTCAGCTGAGTGTAAGTTTAGAAATGGATTGTGATGAATCTAAGACTATGGTCAACTGTTTAAGGATTAGTTATTAATTTGATTTCGGCTAGTTATTTTTATTTTCTGCAAATGAAATGTGCCGATTTACAATACTTTATGTGAGCCTATGCAGATCATAGGGAGCGTAGACAAAGCTGGTCGACTAATTACGTGGTTCTGCGAACTTTTAGGATAATATGGTGTTCTACTCATAGGGTGCTTGAAAGATACTAATTTCCTTTATATTTAGGTTGGGATAACAAAGAAGGAGATGTCATGTGGGGAGGAAGGAGTAGGTGCTTGGTTGGTGTGGGAAGAGGAAAGCAAAGTGAACTACATCGCTATTTAGCACGGCACCATCGTAAATTGTATGCATGCATTGCTTTATATTTGTGTTCATAAAAGAACTATCATTTCATTTCAGTAATGTCTAGGATTTATGTACTGTCCCGTGGCAAGCACGGGCATTCAACTACTGTTATATACTTGTATAAAAAAATTCGCCAGCAAAAAAAAATCCCATCAACCTTTCGAGTAAAAAAGACAATTTTTTAGGGCATAAACCTTTTACACGAGTAGAATACAATATTTCTCGATCTTGTAATAACAATTTTTTTTAAAAACGGGTGCATGTGCACCCCTGTTCCATTCCTCCTCCTTCACCCGTCTCTATTTAAAGGGAACACTTGTACAACTCCTAGTCGTTGCACTTAGAGAGCACAACAAAAAGCAATGGCGGAGCTAGACGAAAACCTTTTGGAGGGGGGAGGGGTGAATCGTAAATGACATTTTGAAGCATTGATTTTGTTATTTTTGCCACGGTTTCCATGAAAGTCATACGGTGATAAAATTTTGCAAGCCAACAAAAATTTTGTCACTTTTTCTTACAAAAAATCAGAAATTTTTCACTTTTCTTAATTTTACTATTCACCCGGGCTCATATGAACTCGGGATTAGAACATCTGCGTCCACTTCTAACCAAGGTTCCTCTCATGTGCTTCTTAGCAGGCACAAAGCGACCCAGGCCTTGCTCCTCTCCACCCGACAGGGGCTTATGGCTTAGGCAAGCTTTCCCCCTCCTCATCTTCCTCCCCTCCTTCTCCTTGCTAACCTAGTAGTACACTACCTGGCTGCTGATGTGGGCTCCCACCTCAGCGACACCGTCGCCGGCCAGCCGGTCCCGTCGCTGACCTGCTCGACTGCGAAGCCGGGAATCTGGGCTTTGGTGGCGATCCTTGGTATTGTTGCGGGGCTAAACGTAAATGACAAAGATCTAGGGATGGCAAACGACTAATTTTCCCCGCATCTACGCCTTTCAAATAGTTTTATCTTCGAAGTTTTTTCTGAAGCGGGGGGGGGGGGCTGCCCCCCCCCCCTTCGTCTTCACCACCATGGCCGGTTAAGTAATTGCTTTCCACCATAAGTTCCAGTTTCAAATTTGATTTTGTCTTATTTCCTGAATGTCAAAGCTTGCAGAGTACATGCCCTATATTCTATGGAATTCAGTCCAGACAACATAGTACGGAGACAAATGAAGAAGGAGGCAGAGTGTTATAGTTGTGGAGCATGTAGAAGATGAAGGAAATATGCCCTAGAGACAATAATAAAGTTATTATTTATTTCCTTATATCATGATAAATGTTTATTGTTCATTATAGAATTGTATTAACCGTAAACTTAGTACATGTGTGAATACATAGACAAATAGAGTGTCCCTAGTATGCCTCTACTTGACTAGCTCGTTAATCAAAGATGGTTAAGTTTCCTAGTCATGGACATGTGTTGTCATTTGATGAACGGGATCACATCATTAGAGAATAATGTGATGGACTAGACCCATCCGCTAGCTTAGCACTATGATCGTTTAGTTTATTGCTATTGCTTTCTTCATGACTTATACATGTTCCTATGACTATGAGATTATGCAACTCCCGAATACCGGAGGAACACTTAGTGTGCTATCAAACATCACAACGTAACTGGGTGATTATAAAGATGCTCTACAAGTGTCTCCGTTGGTGTTTGTTGAGTTGGCATAGATCGAGATTAGGATTTGTCACTCCGATTGTCGGAGAGGTATCTATGGGCCCTCTCGGCAATGCACATCACTATAAGCCTTGCAAGCAATGTGACTAATGAGTTAGTTGCGGGATGATGCATTACGGAACGAGTAAAGAGAATTGTCGATAACGAGATTGAACTAGGTATGAGGATACCGATGATTGAATCTCGGGCAAGTAACATACCGATGACAAAGGAAACAACATATGTTGTTATGCGGTTTGACCGATAAAGATCTTCGTAGAATATGTAGGAACCAATATGAGCATCCAGGTTCCGCTATTGGTTATTGACCCGAGATGAGTCTCGGTCATGTCTACATAGTTCTCGAACCCGTAGGGTCCGCACGCTTAATGTTCGATGATGATCAGTATTATTAGTTTATGTGTTTTGATGTACTGAAGGTAGTTCGGAGTCCCGGATGTGATCAAGGACATGACGAGGAGGCTCAAAATGGTCGAGACATAAAGATCGATATATTGGAAGACTATGTTTGTGTCACAGCCCTAGAATTCTGCTTTGTATTTAGTTGCATCAGTGAGTGGCATCCATGCATCATGTTTAAATTCCTTTTAAATTTGAAATGTGGATTGGTAAACCCTAGCACCAAATGAAATTCAAATAGGTTCAAATAAAATATTTTTCAATGACCCAGAATGCCCGTTGGAAATGTTTGTGATTTATGATAAAGGTGAAAACCTCTGCCAAAAATGATGAACATAATTATAGGTCATTCCTGGATTTTTGAATTAAATCATAAAGTATTTGAATTTGAGCATTTAAATGCTATAAATATTTTAAATGCTCAAATAATTCTAAAACTAAATGAGGGATGTTGGAAATAATTTCACAAGTGCCCACAATTATTTTCAGAAATTTACCAAATGGTTTAGTACTTTTACTAAATCAAAACAAAACAAATAAATAGAAAACGGAAAAGGAGAGAGAGAACTCACCGCGGCCCAGCTTACCTGTGCGGCCCAGCACTGTAGAAGGCCCAGCCCACCACCGCCGTCGTCCTCCTGGCGCCAGTCGGCCAGGCGTGTGGCCGACGCACGCGCACGGGCAGAGCGCCACGCCACCAGCTCGCCTGCCTGCCTTCCCTGCCAGCGCGACGCCGCGTTGCCTCTCCTCGACGCCGCCCCGACCTCCCTGGCCTATCCACTTCTCCTTTCCTTTCCTCTGCTCTCTTCCTCGCGGCCGCCCGAACGAGCCGGAGTGCGCCGACGAGCACCACCACAGCCACCGTGCTCCCCTTGCCCCTCTACCCTGTCCAACGGTTCTTCCTCGACGCCGTGAAGCACCAAGACGAAGCACGCGCCCACGGGACGCCTGAAACGACGCCATCGTCTTCGTCTTCCTCGTCGGCCACCGCGGATCTCCACCGTCGATTTGGCGCCGTCCGAGCTTCCCCGAGCCCGCTTCTACGGCCCCTGCAACCGCTGTGAGGCCACGATCCTTTTCCCCCTTACCCCGTGCTCGATTGCCTCCCCTAACCGCCCTAACCACCTTGCCAAGCGCTCCTCGCCGCCGCGGCCACAGCTGATGTAGCTCGCGTCCGAGCCCATCAGCGCGCTCAGCACACTCCCAGGAGCATGTAGCACTCTCCGTCTTCTCCTCTTGTGCACCGTAGCATCGACACCGTCCGCGCCCAAACTCCGGCCGCCGCCAAGTGCTCGCCGTCGACGAACCAGGCCACCCCGCGACCTCCTGACACCTCCCTTGGATGCGGGAGAGCACGAGCTTGCCTCCGGTGCCCTCGGCACATCCAACCAACGCCCACAGCGCGATTCCGGCGAGCCACCGCCGCACTATGAGGTCGTCGGAGTTCAACTCCGGTGGCTGGTGACGTGGCACATCATTAGCCGCTGATGACCCCGCTAATTAACCCCCTCACTCACTGACATGTGGGCCCCAGTCTGCTAACTAACCTAGCTTAGCACTTAAACTAATCTGAGTTAGTTAATTAACTAACTCTGTGACTGACCAACGGGCCCCACACGTCAGGTTTGACCTGGACCGAGCCGTTGACCTGCTGACATCACTGTGAGGTCATGCTGACATAGTAAAGCACTTTCTGGATTTAATTTTATTCAGAAAATTCCAGAAATTAGTATAAACTTCAAAAAATCATAGGAAATTATCTATAACTCCAAATAAGATAAATTATATATGAAAAATGATCAGAAAAATCCAATCTTTCCATCTGTACTAGTTTCATGCATGTTAGAACACTTTAAACTTGCTGTTTAGGTGAAACAAGTTAATGCACTAATATGACTTCATAAAATGGGTTTGCATTTGAATCTTTGGTCCAAATGGACTCATTTCAATATGTTCTAGCTTGCATTAGCCCAAAACACATTCATATTGCCATGTCATAGCATGCATCATATTGTTGCATATCGTCATGTGTTGATTGTGTTCTTTCTCAGTTGCCGGTGTTTGTCCCCCCCACAGTAGACGTTGTTCTAGCGCTGAATTCGATGACACCGATGAAGAGCTATACTATCTTCAGAAGTTACAGGCAAGCAAAACCCCCTAGTTCATTACGATACAATCCCACTCTCTCGCTCCTGCTCTCTTTTACTGCATTAGGACAACAGCGATTCAACTGTTACATGCTGCGGTAGCTGAACCCCTTTCCTCTGCATGACCTGTCATTGCCACAGTAAATAGATGAAACCCACTAGCATGAGTAGGAGTTGTTTGAGCCCTGATGTGCCTACTCATTCATGCTTGTTTGTCATGCCTGCTACTGCTTAGAGTTGAGTTAGGTCTGATTCATCGGGGATGAATTGGAATGGTGATGAACATGTCCTACTGTGTGTGAGCTAAGTATGTGAACACGATTTGGTAAAGGTAGCGGTGAGAGGCCATGTAGGAGTACATGGTGGGTTGTCTCATTGCAGCCGTCCTCAGGAACTGAGTTTTGTGTTTGTGATCCATGAACAATTACTACCACACATTGGGCTCCGGGCGCTCCAAGATCTCTCCACTTATTAATCAACTCGATCTCTGTCCAGGAGTTGCAACTAGTTTCTGGTGTTTGTAGGTAGTGTTAGTAGTCTACCAAGTGGCACCCGGTACAGGTGGGCTTGGGACAGACTAGGCACAGTGGCACGGTGTACCAAGTGGCACCCGGATGGTGGGCTTGGGAACCCTGCACACATCGTTTGGGGCCGTGAGCGACACCCCGGCCGGATCTCCTTGCGGATGGAACCCGAATAGGCGATAAACCTGGACTAGAGACTTGTTGGTTAGTCAGGTCGTGGCCGACTCCCTCGCCAGGCTTCCGCTTGAAGGTTGCCGAGATACACGATGTGTACATGGTGGTAATTAAGTGGCGAGAGCGTGTGTGAAGAAGTACACCCCTGCAGGGTTATCATTATCTATTCGAATAGCCGGATTCCTCGGATATGGAAACTTGGACCCCTTGCATAGTTCATAGACAAGTGAAAGTGGATACTCTAAAATGCACAAGATAAGTGTGAGTGCTATGGATGGCGTTCTCACAGGGAGACGGGAGCGGATCCATAGTGGTGTATTGGTATGGTGAATTTGTGGACTCGTGTGCGCCACCTCAAAAGAGTTACTTGCAGTCGTAGTTCAGGTTAGCCACTGAGTCAAAGTTGGCTTGCTGCAGTTAAACTCCACCACCCCCTTTGTTGATACCGATGCATGTGTAGTTAGTTCATATGTAAGTTTTGCTAGGTACATTTGTACTCACGTTTGCTTAATTTATGTTTTGTAGAGAGACTTCAGTCTCGCTAGTAGTTCCACGTGGACTTCGATGTTTAGCTTGTTATCTCAGCTACGATCTTGTACCCTTGGGAGGGTCTTGTAGATAGTCAGGCTTCTCAGTCTTCTTCATTTGTAGTTGTCTGTTCTCAGACAAGTTAAGCTTCCGCATGTGCTTGTTGCTTGTATGCTCTGTATGTTGGGTCATGAGACCCATGTTTGTAATACTTGGCTCCTCGGAGCCTAATGAATAATACTTGAGTCGTAGAGTTATGTTGTGATGCCATGTTGGATTTACACATGTCGAGCATATTGTGTGTATGATTGAAATGCTTGGTATGTGTGGGATCCGACAACCTAGTTGTTTATCCTTGGTAGCCTCTCTTATGGGGAAATATAGTCTTGTGCTTCCATGAGCCATAGTAGTCCGCTACAGCCCAGTTCACCGGAGTCCTGCTAGCCCAGCACTACTGCTCAGGACACTTGACTGGCCGGCATGTGTTTCACTTCGTTCCTGTGTTTATCCCTTCAGGGAAATGTCACACGGTGACATCCGGAGTCCTGCCTAGCCTGCTACAGCCCGGGTTCCCGGAGTCCTGTTAGCCTAGTGCTACAGCCCGGATTCACACGCTGCTGACCGACATGCTTGATGTTGAATCATGTATGCCTGTCCCCGTAAGTTAGTGCCACTTTGGGTTCACGACTAGTCATGTCAGCCCAGGTTCCCTGTCATATGGATGCTAGCGACACTATCATATACGTGAGCCAAAAGGCGCAAACGGTCCCGTGCCATGGTAAGGCGACACCCGTGGGAATACCGTGCGTGAGGCCGCAAAGTGATATGAGGTGTTACCGGCTAGATCGATGTGACTTGGAATCGGAGTCCTGACAGTTTGGACATCGGAATGGTTCCAGATAAGTTCGGACATTTACCGGAGTACCAGGGGGTTACCGGAACCCCCCGGGGAGTCAATGAGCCTTATTGGGCCTTAGTGGGAGAGAGGAGGAGGCGGCCAAGGTGGAGGGCGTGCCCCCCAAGCCTAATCCGAATTAGGTGGGGGGCCGGCCCCCCTTTCCTTCCCTCTCTCTCCCCTTCCTTCCTCTCCTACTCCAACTAGGGAAGGGGGAATCCTACTCCCATCAGAAGTAGGACTCCCCCCTTGGGCGCGCCATGAGAGGGCCGGCCCTCCCCTCCTCCACTCCTTCATATACGGGGGAGGGGGTGTTGGGTTTCGTAGTAATTTCAAAAAATTTCCTACGCACACGCAAGATCATGTGATGCATAGCAACGAGAGGGGAGAGTGTTGTCTACGTACCCAACGCAGACCGACTGCGGAAGCGCTGACACGACGTAGAGGAAGTAGTCGTACGTCTTCACGATCCAACCGATCAAGCACCGAAACTACGGCACCTCCGAGTTCGAGCACACGTTCAGCTTGATGACGATCCCCGGACTCCGATCCAGCAAAGTGTCGGGGAAGAGTTCCGTCAGCACGACGGCGTGGTGATGATCTTGATGAACTACAGCAGCAGGGCTTCGCCTAAACTCCGCTACAGTATTATCGAGGAATATGGTGGCTGGGGGCACCGCACACGGCTAAGGAATAGATCACGTGGATCAACTTGTGTGTTTCTGGGGTGCCTCTGCCTCAGTATATAAAGGAGCCAAGGGGGGAGAGGGGTGCCGGCCAGGAGGAGGGCGCAGGAGGAGTCCTACTCCTTCCGGGAGTAGGACTCCCCCCTCAATCCTATTCCAACTAGGATTCCCAAAGGGGGAGAGAGAGAGGGGGGCCGGCCACCTTCTCCTAGTCCTAATAGGACTAGGGGAGGGGGAAGGTGCGCAGCCACCTTGGTCTGCCCCTTTCTCCTTTCCACTAAGGCCCATGAAGGCCCATATGGTTCCCGGGGGGTTCCGGTAACCTCCCGGTAACCCGGTAAAATCCCGATTTCACCCGGAACACTTCCGATATCCAAACATAGGCTTCCAATATATCAATCTTTACGTCTCGACCATTTCGAGACTCCTAGTCTTGTCCGTGATCACATCCGGGACTCCGAACAACCTTCGGTACATCAAAATGCATAAACTCATAATATAACTGTCATCGTAACCTTAAGCGTGCGGACCCTACAGGTTCGAGAACAATGTAGACATGACCGAGACACGTCTCCGGTCAATAACCAATAGCGGGACCTGGATGCCCATATTGGCTCCTACATATTCTACGAAGATCTTTATCGGTCAGACCGCATAACAACATACGTTGTTCCCTTTGTCATCGGTATGTTACTTGCCCGAGATTCGATCGTCGGTATCCAATACCTAGTTCAATCTTGTTACCGGCAAGTCTCTTTACTCGTTCCGTAATACATCATCTCACAACTACCATATTAGTTGTAATGCTTGCAAGGCTTATGTGATGTGTATTACCGAGAGGGCCCAGAGATACCTCTCCGACAATCGGAGTGACAAATCCTAATCTCGAAATACGCCAACCCAACATCTACCTTTGGAGACACCTGTAATGCTCCTTTATAATCACCCAGTTACGTTGTGACGTTTGGTAGCACCCAAAGTGTTCCTCCGGCAAACGGGAGTTGCATAATCTCATAGTCATAGGAACATGTATAAGTCATGAAGAAAGCAGTAGCAACATACTAAACGATCGGGTGCTAAGCTAATGGAATGGGTCATGTCAATCAGATCATTCAACTAATGATGTGACCTCGTTAATCAAATAACAATTCATTGTTCATGGTCAGGAAACATAACCATCTTTGATTAACGAGCTAGTCAAGTAGAGGCATACTAGTGACACTTTGTTTGTCTATGTATTCACACATGTATTAAGTTTCCGGTTAATACAATTCTAGCATGAATAATAAACATTTATCATGATTATAAGGAAATAAATAATAACTTTATTATTGCCTCTAGGGCATATTTCCTTCAGGGGGGCACCCTATAGACACACAAGTTGATTGTTTAGCCGTGTGCGGTGCCCCCCTCCACAGATTTCCTCCTCGGTCATATCATTGTAGAGCTTAGGTGAAGCCTTGCGTCGATATCTTCATCATCACCATCATCACGCTGTCGTGCTGACGAAACTCTCCCTCGACCTCAGCTGGATTTAGAGTTCGTGGGACGTCACCGAGCTGAACGTGTGCATATCGCGGAGGTGCCGTACCTTCGGTGCTAGGATCGGTCGGATCGTGAAGACGTACAACTACATCAACCGCGTTGTCATAACGCTTCCGCTTACGTCTACGAAGGTACGTGGACTATACTCTCCCCTCTCATTGCTATGCATCACCTAGATGGATCTTGCGTGTGCGTAGGATTTTTTTTAAAATTACCGTGTTCCCCAAGAGAAGACGTGTAAACAAAAGGATTAGACAAACTAGGAATTTGACTCAGGTCGACTAAAAAGCAACAGAAAATCATTTCAAGTTCAGACATACATTCAACAATTGCATTTTTTTGGAAAAGGAGGTTAAAACCCCCGGCCTCTGCATCAATCGATGCATACATCAATCTTTACTAATTATTCAACAAAGGTCTGACAAAAACATACATTAAGCCACACGAAGCCATCACTCACACCTACAAACTCGATAATGTGGAGTTCTCTCACTCCACAGATCTAAAATCGATGTCGTCACCGATCCATCCACACAACTTTGGCGGTATGGAGTTTGCCATGGACCAATAGGGCGTCTCACCAACATTCCGTACAAGACGGAATCAGAACGGACACATATCCTTCTATGAGTTCGGCTGGTGGGAGTTCATGACGGGAAAGAGAGAACTAAGGACGGACACCCTTGTGATAATCACCATAAGGAAGAGCAACCGCAATGACTTCAAGATGATGTTTGTCGTTGATCAAGTATAGAAATAAGGTCTAAGTCATGAATATATCAGCCGATGGATGTGATACATTCATGTTTATTTCTTGAGTCAAACAAATTTGAAGTGTTACTTAATTATTTGGTCATTTGTTTCTAAAATGAATTCAGTCTCCTTCAGTTATATTGAGAATCACGTGACTACACATTTTAGAGTAATGTGCGTCAACGCACGATGCCAACAATTGGTATACTCTACCCTCCCTCTAGTGGCGGGCGCTATGGCAGAACCGCCACTGCTAACATGGTATATGTGGGGAAAAAGTCCATTTTTACTCCCGTGAAGAAAGTGGGTTGTTCGCATAACCCCTCATCTTTCTTTTTGTTCACTTAAACCCCTAATCTAACCAATACCGTTCAAAAATCGTTGTTGGTGGGTTTCTTAGGTGGTTTGCTGACGTGGACTTGGTCAAAGCGGTTTGTTGACCAGTGGGGCCACATCGTCAGGTGAGGATATTACATTGCGTGAAGATGGGGACGACGCGGATTTCTCCAGCACCCCTGCAGAGAATGAGAGAAGAAAGGGGAAGATGGTGTCTTGGTCTGCTGCCGCCGCCTTGGTGACCGACCACCGCCGCTGCTCCTGTGAACCACCGCCACCGCTGCTGCCTCTGTGATCCGCTGATGCGTCTGAAACTCTCTCTCTCTCTCTCTCTCTCTCTCTCTCTCTCCGTCAGCGCCCTTCGTCATGCACGCAACAAACAGGAACCCACCGCGCTTCATTCCGAGCCTGCACCATCGCGAGATGATCTTCATCGATGTCGTGCCCCAAAAAACTCAAATGCGGACTGAATCGATGGATGGCGCCCAGAATCAACTGAATCGAGCTCATCTTCCCCAATTCCGATCGTCTGTCACCGCCGTTGATCTGCTGCATCCTCCCGTTTTTTGTGTCATCGCCGCGAGGAACAGGAGGCGCGCCCAACATAATCTGACGCGAACTCCCGGTCATGCCGGCCCCGGCAGCCGCCGAAGGGCGAAGCGCCACCGCCCCTGCGTCCCGCTTCCCCTGCTCCTTCCTTCTTTTCCCAAGGGAAGCCGACTTCGCGCCGCCCGCATGTGACTCGGCTCGCCTGCTCACGCACTACCGCGTCGTTGCGCCACCGCTAAATCCCTCCACGCTGGCGACCTCTCACTCCCAGCGCTGCTCCGCCGCCAGCCACTTCACCGCATCTTCTCCCACTAGGAGCTCGCCGCCGGCCACCATCGGGCCTCCTGCAGCACCCCCACTATCGAACCACGCCACCATCGGCCTCCACCTCCGTTCCACGCCCATAGCTGCTTCTCCGGTCAGCCACGCCACCACAACCACCTACGGCGCTGCCGAGAGCATTGACGGGCCACCTAACGAGAGGGCCCCACTGGTCAAATACTGTTTTGACCTCGTCCACGTGTGCAAACCACCTAAGCAAATCTATCTAGGATGACTTTTGACAGATATGGGATAGTTGAGGCGAGGGGGGGGGGGGGGGTAAAGGAGCAGAAAAAATCAGGGGTTATGTGAACCATCAAGTTTCTTTAGGGAAGTAAAATCGAAAATGCCTTTTGGAGCTCGGCCTCCATGGAGGCCGGTTTTTGAAAAACACAAAATTCATGAAAATTCATATTTTTATAATTCAAAAAAATCTGAAAAAAATTACAGATATACATGAAGGCATAACACACATGTGTGTAAATTTTTAGGACGAAATACGTTGAAATGAAGGCTGTGCAAAAAAGACAAATCTGAGGCTTTTTAACACATGTTACTATTCATCCTCAAAGTCCAGAAATTTGTCTTTTTTGTGTAGGTCGCATTTCGAAGTATTTCATCTTGAATTTTTACACACACATACATTTCATCCGTGTATAGTTGCATATTTATTTTCAGAATTTTTTGAAGTCAAAAAGTTTGAATTTTGAATTTTTTAAAAATAAAGGGCTCCATGGAGCTCGGTCACCAAAACGCCCTGGACTTTTTTCTATCTGTGAAGGGCAACAATAGCGAGCTGTGGCGGGTAGGAACTAACACCCGCCACTGGAAGGTACGTACCAGTGGCGGGCGCCCCTGGAAGCCTGGCCCGTCACCGTTGGCCTTTTTGTGACCGCCGCTGCTAGGCATTCCTTCAGTAGTGTCTAGAATTTAAGCATGTTGATGAACCTTTTTTAATACATTAGAATCACAGATGCCCACATATACGCATATACACTCACACATGCACACACACATTCTATCTCTATGGGCATCTTTGAGATACTATGATTGACGAGGTGAACACATGCACCTCGTCGTCGATGGAAACGTCTTCTTTCACTGAACAAGTATCGCGAAAAAGACTAAATTAAATCCAGAAAAATGTGAGCACCAGGGCAAAGTCTAAGACTTGGACCCTGATGAGCTGGTTCCACCGTGGAGGTACGAACCTAAACATTTAAGTCCGTGTTGATAAACCTTATTAACAAATATATCGGTATCATGCCTTGTGTGTGATTATTACATTTGAGTTCCCGTTGATAAACCTTATTAACAAATATATCGGTATCATGCCTTGTGTGTGAATTGTGATTATTTGATCCTTGATACTCGACTATGCGCAATGTTGGATGAGAAAAACATCGGACGTGTAGCATTGCTATTGTGCCACGGTCCAACTTTAGAACTTCGTAGCAACATACATGTACTACCTTTCTTTGGCAGCTACGCACGGAGGCAGATCTTGCAGTGTCCGCGTCAGCTGCCGACCCGGGATGACCTCGACCGTGAAATTGCTGCGCGCTTGCGTTGGCGGACACTTCCATGACAAATGGCACGGATAGGCAACGTCGCGTTGCGTGGCCGGAGCTAAGACAAAGCTACAAACCACGCCCCGACGGCGGCCGTCTCTGTCCGCGCGTCTGTGTTGGGAGTTAGGCCGGCTCAAACCAAGCTACAAGTACCTTAGCTATACGCTGATCGAGATCAGGAGCTAGGAGCTAGATCGGCAGCAGCTAGGATCGCGATGGCCGTGTCACGGCGGACAGGGTGGATCGCCGCCGGCCTCCTGGCGCGCCTGCTCACGGTGGCCGTTCTGCTCATGTCCGTGCGCTTCATTCTGGCCAACTACATCCACTGGGACCATACACAGGGCATCTACAAGCTCCAGAGCTACACGTATGTACTCCTCTATATCCGATGTATATTCTAGTTCTAGCTAAGCCAGCGCGTAGTACTACGTACTGCGTCGCTTGCTCTTGCTAACCTCTGAGACGGGACGAGTTCTGATATGGCATGGCAATGGCATGGCGCGCGTGCAGGTATGTGGTCGCGTCGGCCGTCGTGGGGGCGGCGGGGAGCGTGCTGCAGATACCCGTCGCCTTGTACCTGCTGTGCAAGAGCAAAAGGGCGATACCCAGCGCCATGATCCTCGACATCAGCATGCACGCCGACATAGTAAGTTGCTGCTCTAGCTATGGCTAGCTACCTTAATTTCTCGTGCAAAGCTCCTGACCCCCTTTGGTTAAGTACTCCTACATGCCAACGACTCGTGGACATGGTTATGATAATTTCATCTTGCATGCCACTGCGCGCAGGTGATCAGCGTCCTGCTGGCAAGCGGCGTCGGCGCCGGGTTCGGCGCGACCAACGACGTTCTGCGCTACGTCCGGGCGAGCAAATGGGAAGGCAGGCAGCAAGAGAAGCAGGCTCTCATCAACTACTACAACAGGGCGATCATCCCCGTCGTATTCCTACTCGTAGGCATGGTCCTCTCCATCTGCGCCACCGTCGTCTCCGCCAGGCTCCGCGCTAGGGCCATGAACGATTCTGAAGGTGGAGCCTGATCGATCAATTTCACACAAAACAAGTTGGATTCATCCTTTGTATTGCCCTATTCAGGCACTGTCAGCATGTGGCGCTATGTTTGTAATGCAGAATATTTTCTTCCAAGGGTTGAATTTCCACATTAATGAATTATGAGACAGTAGAAACGGCGCCTGATTCCTGCCTTTCTATTTGCTGATTCTTTATTAGCTTACAACTTTGCTGAGGCCAATGATTAGTCTCTCTGCTCTTCTTGTTGATCAGCAGTCAGCTTGACCATTTAACCTATAAATCTCGCTAGCCTACCTGCCATTCTGGAGCTACCGCGTGCGCCAAGCCTGTTGGACCGCATGATTCCTTTACTGTCGCTCTATTTTGACTGCTGGCGCTGGGTCAGCCGTCAATTCCTTTTTACAATCGCAGCTGCTTCAGTGGATGACGGGTGGGGCTCATGAAGAGAGAATTAGGTGGTTTCCTTTCGAGTTTGCGTACGTGAAAGTTTTACCGCAGCGGGGTCGATGGGAACGTCCGGTGGATTTTGCGTGCGCTAGCTGTGAAACCCTACAACCAATCTTCACGCTCCTCGAGCCCCATGTCCGGGTCCTCCCCCACTTTTCACTCCCACGCTCCCCATGCATCTGTATTGGTTTTGTTCATAGTTCTCTCCAGAATCACTTGTATTGAGTTTTGTTCATAGTTTATCATCGAATCACTCAACTCATGCCTTGTTTGGTTCTAGTTTTATGCATGATTATAGAAAGGAAGAATCACTCAACCCGTCGCCGTGTACCTACTGTGCAAGAGCAAAAGGGCCATACCCAGCGCCATGAGCCTCGACATCAGCATGCACGCCGACATAGTAAGTTGCTGCTCTGGCTATGGCTAGCTACCTTAATTTCTCGTGCAAAGCTCCTGATCCCCTTTGGTTAAGTACTCCTACATGCCAACGACTCGTGGACATGGTTATGATAATTTCAGCTTGCATGCCATGCCACTATGCGCAGGTGATCAGCATCGTGCTGGCAAGCGGCGTCTACGCCGGGTTCGGCGCGACCAACGACATTCTTCTGCAAACCATGTTACTCCCTTCGTCTCTGTGCATCAGGCATCTAATGAAAATTTAATAATCCGAAAACACTAAGGAGCGTAACAATAGTGCTAATTGCATGCATATTAATTAGACCTTATTTATTAATTGAAGCACGAGCGAGAGGTTGAGAGAGAGCCTTGAATGTCTAACTTGCCATACATAGTGTTCCGTGTAGCCGAGTTCACCCTCGATCAACTCATGGCTAAGATTTGATTCTCCCTCTTACCTCTTAGGCGCCATTTCAAAAATCCTTGATGAAGAATAGATTGAGCACTTGAGAGCTTCCTTTTTATGTTTACAAAAAAGTGACTTAAATGCTGGATGAAGAATAGATTGAGCACATTAGCACTTCCTTTTTATGTTTACAAAGTGACTTGAACAAAATAGAAGAAACACACAACCATAATGCCACTTCCCTAGTTTGCAGTTAAGTCAGCCCACGACTTATTAGGCAGTTTACTTTTAAAAATGGAGATGACAAAGGAAATAATATCCAGCACAAAAGAGAATATTGTTCCTTTAATATAAACTTGAGTAACATAACCATACAATAGAACTATATATATCATAAAGAGACACACAAAATAAATGCTTAATTAAGGAACAAATGAATCAAACCACGTGATGTATGTTGAACTAGAATTGAGCTTGGATATGGTCTATGATGTTCTTGTCCACCTGGAAGGCTTTGGCAAGGATATCATCTGAGATGGTTTGCTTGGATCCAAAAACCGCATTGGCTATGGTGATCACACCGGGGTTCTTGCTGCTTAGCGCCGCAATGGATATCGCTTCGTTGTTTCCAATGTTAAACTGAAAGTGAATCAACCCTTGCGGAAACACAAACACGTCCCCTTTGTTCAAAACTTTTGAGAACAACTTGTTCTCAGGGTTTGAAGTCACGAAACCAACATAGAGTGAGCCTTCCAACACTGTCAGGATCTCGGTTGCACGAGGGTGAAGGTGCGGTGGGTTTTGACCATAAGGTGCATAATCAATACGCGCCAATGAGACACCCAAAGTGTTCAACCCGGCAATCTGTGCCACGTTAACTGCAGTCACAACGGAGCCTTGCTTGTTGCTCGTGTTCCCGACCATGTGGAGGCCAGAGAAGTAGAAGTCCTCTACCACTGCGGTCTTTGGGTCTTTGCATGCGAATCCATTGACAAAAACTGCACATATACATATACAGATTTCGAGCAATTAATAACTATGGATTGGCACAAATAAGTAACTAGGAACATTTCACTGCACATATGAATGTGTAATTGTACATACCTTGAGATGTCTTGTCAGCGACGCAGAAATCCTGAAGCTGGCCCGGGTCAGAGGCAAGAGCACGAGAAGCCGACAAAGCTAACAGGGCAAGGAGGAAAAACTTTGAAGCCATTTGGATGCGAACGTTGATTCTCACTAAATCAAGTGTGTTTGATCAGGTAGAGAAGAACTGCTTGCGCTCGTGCTGCACAGTGATGCTTCAAAGGGTTGGAGGAGACCGGTATATATAGGGACATGGAGGAAGATCTTTTGTGTTTGTTTTGTTGGTGCGCATGTGGATATGAAGGAAATAGTCTTCACTAGCTTTCTAATTCCCAAGTCTAAAGCGTGTTCCTGGCCGGCCTTCCTGTGACGGCCAACTATTAGATCACACCATCTCTTTTAATTTCTCTGCATTGTTTGAACAGGTCATATTCGTAGCTTGTACTAGCTCTCTTGTCTTGTGTCTTGTCTCCACACTTGAACCAGATGGAACTTGGCCATGCAGCCATCAACCTAAAGGATTAAACACATTGACGAAAATTGCTTTGGAGCCCGGCCCCCATGGAGGCCTCCAAATTCAAAATTTAAATTTCATCAAAATTCATATTTTTATGTTTCAAAAAAATCTGAAAAAATATAGATATTTATGAAGGCATAACACACACGTGTGTAAAATTTCAGGGCAAAATACGTTGAAGTTTGAAGTGAGGGCTTTGCAAAAAAACTCTAGCGCTTTCTAATAGATGATACTATTTATCCTTCCAGGCCATGAATTTCTCTTTTTTTGTACATATCGCATTTCAAGGTATTTCACCCTAATTTGCACACATACATATAACATCCTTGTTTACTTACATAATTTTTTTCCAGATTTTTTTGAAACCGAAAAGCATGAATTTTGATTTTTTTTTCAAAATTTTCAAGTTCCAGTGAGCCCGGTCACCAAAACAACGTTCTCACTATTAAAGGGCTAACTTGTAAACACACCTGTAACGGTAAAACACAGTAATAGAAAATGCTTGTGTGCATGAGCAGGCCAACACAAACGCGTTCGTGGAAAGCTTTCTATCTCGGGCAGTGTTTGGTAGGCTGCATTAGGTCTAGCCAGGCCCCGCATGGAATGGAATTAGACTATTTTGTTATGTGGGCTGCATTTGTTTCCTGACCCACACGAACTTCAAAGTAGTTCTGGGCCTGCATCCGGAGAAATGGCCGAATCGGCCATTTTTCGCGAGGCAGGCTCGCTCGAGTCACGTGTGGCGAGCGCTGCACGCGTGGGGAAGCATGGGAGACAATGGGACGTCTCATAACTCCACACCCTCTCTCTAGTCACCTCCCACGACAGTTCACGCACTCGCTCTCTTCCTTCTCACCACCGCTTTGGTGTCTCTGATGGCAGAATCACCGTTGCCCCCCCCATTCCCATCATTTCTGGTAGCAACCCCATCCAGGAGAGGTGGATTGCAGGCTTCCCCTCTTCCGGATGGGATCTCGCCGCGGTTCTCCGGGCTTCGTCCCCTTCTACACCATGTCGCCGCGTGCCCCGGTTCCGCCACCGGTGCCGCACCTCCTATTCTTGGGCTCAACGAGGCAAGGTTTCAAACCCCGCCGCCCGCGGCCTTGACTAGCCCGACTTATGGGGGTATTTTTGCCCCCATTCGAGGGTTTCTCCCCCGCGTCCGATGCAAGGGGAGGGGAACTCGAGGACGTGGCGCTCATCCTCCAACCGGCGCGCGACGAGGACCAGGGTCACGGCCCTCGGAATGTCCGGCTCGTCTTTAACAACGGTATCACCTCTGTTCCTACCAGGGTTTTCTCCATGGTCATCGTACACTACACTGGCATCCGCTCCATTAAGCTTCAGTTCTCCCCCTTGCAGATGAGTTCGTAGTTAGGGTTCTTACAGTAGTTCTAGTAATGGTAGATTTGATTATTCATAGTGGATTAGATTGGACTCGATTCGGTTCAATCAGATTCAATCTGAATCCACTACATTTGGGTTGAATTAGACCAATGATAGTGTTGATAGTGGTTAGATGAGAATACTGATGCCTTAGTCATGCTAGATTGATGTATATGGGTCTGTTCTTGCAACATTGTTACTGGCTATGGTAGATTGGTTTGTTCATGCGACATTCTTACTGCCTACAATGGTACTTTGGTGTTGTTTTTTCCTGTTTTGGTGTTGTTCTGGCTGTGTAAGTGTGTATGTTGCCACATTGATAGTGCCTAGGCTACATGATTGCATGATCATCATAGGACAATGCACGTGCAGGCTAAAGGGCAACCACGTGGGCAACCGGTGCTAAAGGGCAACCACGTGGCACAAGCCAGCTCCGGGGGCAGGGAGCCCTTTAGTACCGGTTGGTGACACCAACTGGTATTAAAAGGTTGGGGGGGTTGGGTTTATGATTTCTTTTTCATTTAATTTTGTGTTTTCCATTTAATTCTTTTTCGTTTGCTGGTATTTTACGATGCTACATATTGTACACATTATGCATACTCCCTTCTTTCATCTATATAGGGCCTAATGCATTTTTCGAGGCTAACTTTGACCAAATGTTAGAGCAATAATATATGACATGCAACTTACATAAAGCACATCGTCAAATTCATATGTGTAAGAAGCTTTCAATAATATAATTTTCACATTATGCATGTCATGTACTATTAATCTTGTCAATAGTCAAATGCGGTCTTGAAAAACGCATTAGGCCCTATATAGATGGAAGGAGGGAGTATATATAAATAGAATTTATAGTAGAACCGATCATATATATATATATATATATATATATATCATCGAATGTCTCACAACCACCATTAATTCACACATATATACACACATGTATATATGTATACAATTAGGTAGCTATATACTATTTCTCCTAATTGGTGCCTTCGGAGCCAGTGGCATTAGCCTAATTGGTGCCTTCGGAGCACGATGGCAATTGGAAGTGGTTCATGGGGGCGGTAGTGGGTACAAGTATTCTCCTTTGTGATCTATGACCTGGTCGAGCAAAAATCCCGCTATTTACTCTTGAATTGCTTCTATGCGGTCCTCTGCTAGGAGCTGCTCCCGCACCTCTTTGAACTGTTAAGAAGGAGATCAATATGCATGTGTATTAGTTGTGTGACTAGATATCGATAATGGTGTAAAAATTATGAATAGTGTTCTGACAAACATACCCACTCCTGTCTTTGAGATCTGCTCCTTTCGGACGGCATCATGCGAATGTTCTCGCAAACGTAGTATGCACACAGATTATTCCCCAGCGCCTACTTCAGGGCCTTTACGAGAATGGAATTTGATCAGATAATAATTAATCAAGCATGATAATTAAAGAGATGGCAGCTAGCTAGCTAGTACTACTTAATTACTTACCTTGGGTCGATACCATTTCAGATTTCGTTTCCATTGGCCTGGAGTGACGCTGATGAACTTTCCCCAAGCCCTGCCCGCCGACAAAGAAAATGAATAAATGGGTTATTAAATAGTTGTTATCATGAAATGACGAACTAATTAAATAGGCCGAGATATAGTTAATAATGATTGAAATTACCTGTCGACTATCCCCTTCACGATGGTGTAGTCACTTGCTTTCTTAAGTAGTGAGTCCAGTACTTCAACTGTTCATTCATCAACTTTAATGATTAACAAGATCCAGTGAAATCTGCATGCACACACGTTTGCATGTCTTAATTAAGCGGGCATATCTAAGAAAAAACATGTAGCTAGCTAGTAGGCAAAAACAGAATTTGTAGTACAAGACAGTGTGACTCACTCGAAGTTGTAAGGTAGTAGTATATCTTCATTGTATTTGAGGCGCTTGAAGAACTCTAGCATGCTTTCCTCTACACTTTTTTCGTAATATGGATCTAATTTCCATGTGTATTCATTAATGGTATTTGGGTCAACGAACCCAATGCCATAGCATCTACCTTTTTTCATTTCATAAATCTTCATCCTGCATAATACCACAGAAAAGAATATAGTGAGGATAATTACAGGTAATGATTGATCAAAATGATCACTACAGCTAGCTTGAGACTTAAATTAAAGAAAGAAATCACTTACAGACAATAGCAACTGACGATAGATTTGTCGAGTGCGTCTTGATTGTATAACTGAAATAGTCCTGAATACTCAACGAACACAGTTTTCTCATGGTAGTAATGATCCTTCTTGACATTCACCATAAGGGACTCTCGATTGGAAATCTTGGTAATGTCCATGTACCATTGATGCAATTCATACATTCTCGTTGCGAGCTTTTTGACCTCGTCTGGCTCGACCAAAGGTTGGCCCCGCACATATTTCCGTTTTATTTCCTCCTCTGTAATCAGAGACATGGGCTCGATATCGAGGAGTTGTCCAACAGTGATCATGAGCCTTTTAGCCTGCTCAATATACTCCTCGGTTATTACCACATCGCCCAGCCCAGGAACGTTAATGGTTTGCCCACAATAATATTGGACGCGCGTACTCTCATGTGTTGTTGGCACAACAAGCGGGGGGATTGATTGCGCCGCCTGTTCTCCCAGTTGAGGAACGGTTTTACCGCTCCTTTTGCCAGCTGATTTGCTCGAGCTCGAGCTTGCCTCTTTCTGTAGACGTGCTCGATTTAACTTCCTGAGGTGGCGCTCATAGTCTGTGTCAACAGGCTTGGGAGCTGGTGCTCTAGCCATACGAATGAAGTGGTCAATCTTTTCCTCAGGCACTTTCTCCCTTGGCGGCGGTGGCGGTTTCGGTGCAAAATGGGCTTCCACCTCGGCCTTCGATATGGATGCGTTTTCCTCCTCGGACTTGTCGTAAGGCCTCCACGGAAGAGGCGCGAGACTTCTTGGACCATACTGAGATCGCTTGCCTCCGCCAGTACCTCCAGTACTACCTCAACTTGTATCGCTACGCACCATAGCTGAGGCGGCTCTCTTCCGTGATTGTTGAGGCGGCGAAGACGGCTGACGTGGCTGAGTTGGAGGAGGAGGAGTGGCCTGAAGCTGTGCTGGACTTGGAGGAGGAGTGGCCTGACGCTTTGCCGGACTTGGAGGAGGAGGAGTGGCCTGAAGCTGTGCCGGACTTGGAGGAGGAGTGGCCTGACGCGTTGGTGGACTTGGAGGAGCGGGAGTCTGCTGACTCGATGGCGGACTTTAACGAGGAGTCAGATGACGCGGTGTCGGTGGCCTTCGAAAGATGATGCAATCCTTTCTCCATAGGATGATACGATGGTTGGACTCTCCCAGTGTGTGCTTCTCGTCATCTCCAGGAATGTCAAGCTCTAGCCCTGAATATTGGTCCACCACCTCATCAACCAAGACACGAGCATAGCCCACTTGAATCAGATTGCAATGGAAGGTTACCTCGGGGGGTTTGTAAAAGTAACGGCGTCCGCCACCTTCATGGATATGTTCTTCATTTTGAAGTGTAGCTCGCAGTTAGTGTTCTCCATGATGTCATCCACTGGGTAGCTATCCAGCAATGCGTCGCCCGGGGCGGAACCAATGCTGCTTCTCGGCATGGATGGGACGGTGCTATCCAATGCTGGATCATCCGCTAGCTGCTGCAGCTGCTGAGACCTCCTTTGCTAGCTAAGTGAGTCGATCTGCTCCTGTTGCCGCTGGAATTTGACTGCCAAGTCCGCGTGCGCTTATTCTAGGACTTGAAGGCGTTCATAGTCCAGCTTCCTCTGCTCTTCCTCCATCTTCCTCTTCTTCTCCTCCGCAATCTTCTTTCTCGCACGGGTTCTGTAGTCGGCGTTCCAGTCCGAAAATCCCTCATACCACGGAATAGCGCCCTTGCCTCGTGTTCTTCCCGGGTGTTCAGGATTTCCCAGGGCATGCATAAGCTCTTCGTTCTCTCTGTTGGGCTGGAACACCCCCGATCGAGCCTCTTCTATTGCAACAAGTAGCTTATCTTCGCCTCCGTCCAGACATGCCTTCTTCGAAACTTTGCCTGTCTTCGGGTCCAACTCCCCCCCATGCGCATAGAACCAAGTCCTGCACCTGGGGGGCCAGCTTAATGTTTCTGGAGTGACACCTGCATCCTCCGTCTCTTTCTCAGACTTATCCCACTTAGGCATTCCCACCGCATAGCCACCTGGCCCCAGCTTATGGAACTTATCCTTTTTTGCGGCATTGGCCTTGTTTATTCTCGACCGTTCCTTAGATAATTCCGAATCCTTGAATTTCATGAAATCGTCCCAATGAGCACTTTGCTTCTCTAGTGTTCCCTCAAATACTGGAGTCTTCCTTCCTCCCTTGACGTACTTGTCCCATACATGATTATTGTGGTTTTTGAATGCAACCGCCATCTTCCTAAGAGTAGCGTCCTTGACTTTCTCCACATCTGCATCTGTGAAATGATCTGGTAGGGTGAAATGTTCCATGAGCGTTTCCCAAAGCAGAAGTTTTTGTCTATCGTCGACAAAAGTAAGATCTGGACGTGGCTTTGCTGGCTCTATCCATTCTTGAAGGGAGATCGGTAGTTGGTCCTTCACAAGAACTCCGCACTGACGAATGAACTTGTCCGCAATCTTCTTAGGCGCTAATGGTTCGCCATTAGGTTTGATGGCCTCGATATTGTACTTTATGCCCTCCTTCAACTTTTTGTTCGGGCCTCGTACTGTCCTGCTGCCTGAAGATTTGCCCAATCCGGATGGCTGAAAGAAGAAAGATCGATTCGTTAATATATATCTTCAAGTCATTTAAAACATGTGATGATCACCATATGCCTGCTTATATAAATATACATCGCCGGTCTTTGTTGTTTCAAGATCAACATTTTCTTCGTCATGTTCATAGTTCATGACTTCATCAATTCGGTCGTCGTGATCAAATATCATATCACCCTCCCCGGTGTTGTTTAGATATTCGGAGCCGTCATAATCTTCTTCATTCTGATCATCATCTGGCCTGCGAGGATTGCGTATGATATTGAACAGGGCATCTTCCCCCTCTCTGCCGGTATTGTCCGCCATAGGTTTTATTTAACTAATCCAAAAGAAATATATTCAAATTACAATGCATGGATGCAATGAATTAATAAGGAAAAACTGAATCAATCATAGTACATAATAAGCATCATCGAATATAATCTCGAATACATCGTCTCGAATAATAGATATAATCTCGAATACATCGTCTCGAATAATATATATAATCTCGAATAAATCATCTCGAATATTATATATCGAATACATCAATAGCTAGCTATCTAGCTAATAAAGATCGAATACTAGAGAGTAATCTAGGCGGTGGACAACCAAAGTGAAGGAACCATCACTGGATCATAGCTCGGGTGATCTCCCCAAAGAACCTGCCAGGTATTGGAGAACATGACATCCATAGCAGCCATGTAGCGATGGACGTGCTCGTCCTCCTCCCTGACACGGCGACGTACCACCTCCGGCGGGGCCGGCTCCCTCCGCACCGAAAGTGGCCCACGTGAACGCCACCAAAGGAGATGAGGGTCGACGACGGGACCCGTGGCCGGGTTCCTCACCAAGCGTCCCGCCCCTGAAGGTAGCACCTCCTAGTGCCAGCCCGGCGGAGCCTAGTCCCGGACATGGGTCCTCTGAAGCAGGACGTCGTCGCGAACGGGTCGACGGCGAGGATGCGGGCCGGGCATCATCGACAAAAAATACTATATGCAAATGTAACACTAATTATGCTATCATTGCATATGTCAAAATTCTATATGCTATTTCATACTAATTAAGCATCTAGCACTAAAAACAGAAAAAACAACTTCTATACATCCATTAAAAACAGAAAAACAACATTATATAAAAAAATTCCATACTAATTAAACACTAATTATATCCATCTAACATGCATTCATACATATATACTAGTGAAAAAATAATAATCTAAACTAATTAAACATACAAAATACATATATACTAAGTAACTTAAGGAAATGTGTGTGTGTGTGTGTGTGTGTGTGTGTGTGTGTTCATCATGCTTGTGTGTGTATGGGCTCGGGGAGGGGCGGCGCCCTGGTGGCCGCCGGGGGCGAGGGAGAGGGGTTAGAGGGGGAGAGCTCACAGCGGGGCGACAGCGACGACGAGGCGACAGCCGGGGGCAGCGACGGGCCGAGGCGTGACGGCGGCGGCGACGGGGACGGGCCCGGGGCGGCGACGGAGACGAGGGCGGCGACGGGGACGGGGGCGGCGACGGGGACGAGGGCGGCGACGGCAACGGCGCGCGACGAGGGCGGGGGCGGCGACGGCGTCGATCGATCGGGGCGGGCGGTGCTTCAATGGGGAAACAGAGGAAGAAACAGAGGGAGAATGAAATTTTTCGAAGTGATATATATATATAGAAGGCACCTTTAGTACCGGTTGGAGCCACCAACCGGTACTAAAAGCCTATTTTGGCCAGGCCAAGCGGCGGGAAGGGCAGGCCTTTAGTATCGGGTGGTGGCTCCAACCGTTACTAAATACCCCCCCTTTAGTACCGGTTGGTGCCACCACCCGGTACTAAAGGGGGTGCGCTGCCAGGTGAGGGGCGCAGAAGTTTAGTCCCACCTCGCTAGCCGAAGGGCGCTCGCACCTGCTTATAAGCCCCGCCGCCGCTGCTGTCTCGAGCTCCTCTCTAAAGCAGGCCTCCTGGGCCTACCTCTGCTACTCTGCCCTATGGGGCCTATTGGGCTTGCGGGCCTGCATCCTGGCCCAACAACAGGTTGGGTTTCTAGTCGTATGCAGGCCGCTATGGCCCGGTAGGTGGGCTTTTTTTCATTTAGTTTTTTTTTCTGCTTTATTTATTTTGTTTTATTTATTTTTAGTTGTTTTTTGCTGTATTTAGAGTTTATTTGTGAATATTTTTGATAGTTATTAGAAACTTTCAGTTAGTGCCGGTAGTTTTTAAATTTGAATAGTTTAAATTTTGAATTATTTGAAATTTGTGTGAATCACTAGTTTGTGAATAACTTAACTTTAAAAATACATTTTTCAGTGATTCTTTTTTATTATGTTTAATATTAGTGTGTTTTATCATTATATTTAATTTGGTAATGCTTAGGTTATTTAAAAAATGAAATGCCTTTTTAGCTGAAAAAATCAGTAAAGGCATGAAAGAATTTGTTTGCACATAAAATTTCTTCGCGTTTCAAATGCCAAAACACATAACTACCCTAACTATTACAGAGATTGCCTCCTGGTTGTGAAACACAGAAGAAAGTGATGATAGTGAAGCCGATCACATCCCAGATCTTTGAGTGTGAAACTTTTTCTTCGCGTGTGTCCCTTTGCGCCGTAACCATGGAAAATCTTCATCATTTAACGGGATGCTCGGGTCAATATTCACTGTGAATGGAGCAATTTCATCAAACTTTTCATAATCTCCTGACATGTCTGTCTTGTCATCCACTCCCACGATGTTTCTCTTCCCAGAAAAAACTATGTGCCGCTTTGGCTCATCGTACGATGCATTCGCTTCCTTATCTTTTCTTTTTCTCGGCTTGGTAGACATGTCCTTCACATAGAAAACCTGTGCCACATCATTGGCTAGGACGAATGGTTCGTCTGCATACGCAAGATTGTTGAGATCCACTGTTGTCATTCCGTACCGCGGGTCTTCCGTTACCCCGCCTCGTGTCATATTGACCCATTTGCACCGAAACAAAGGGACCTTCAAACCACGTCGATAGTCAAGTTCCCATATGTCCTATATATAACCATAATATGTTTCCTTTCCTGTCTTGGTTTCTGCATCAAAGCGAACACCACTGTTTTGGTTGGTGCTCTTCTTATCTTGGGCGATCGTGTAAAATGTATTACCATTTATCTTGTACCCTTTGAAAGTCATTATATACGAAGATGGTAACTGGGACAGCAAGTACATGTCATCTTCAATAGAGGCGTCATGCATGGTACGTGTCTGCAACCAGCTGGCGAAACTCCTGGTTTGTTCACGTGTAATCCAGTCATCAGACCGCTCTGGGTGTTTGGAGCGTAGAAAAATTCTTGTGTTCATCCATATACGAAGCCACCAAGGCGGAATTCTGTAGAACTGTGTAGTGAGCTTCAGTGAGAGAATGTCTGTCCATACATATTATTTGTTCCCCTCCTAGCGTGCCTTTTCCATCCAGTCTGCCCTTATGTCGCGATTCAGGAACACCAATCGGCTTAAGGTCAGGAATAAAGTCAATACAAAACTCAATGACCTCCTCATTTTCATGGCCCTTCGAGATGCTTCCTTCTGTCCTAGCACGGTTATGAACATATTTCTTTAAGACTCCCATGAACCTCTCAAAGGGGAACATATTGTGTAGAAATACAGGACCCAAAACGTTAATCTCTTCGCATAGGTGAACTAGGACGTGCGTCATGATGTTGAAGAAGGATGGTGGAAACACCAACTCGAAACTGACAAGACATTGCACCAAATCATTCTCTAACCTTGGTATGATTTCTGGATTGATTACCTTCTGAGAGATTGCATTGAGGAATGCACATAGCTTCACAATGGCTAATCGAACGTTTTCCGGTAGAAGCCCCCTCAATGCAACAGGAAGCAGTTGCGTCATAATCACGTGGCAGTCATGAGACTTTAGGTTCTGGAACTTTTTCTCTGTCATGTTTATTATTCCCTTTATATTCGACGAGAAGCCAGACGATACCTTAATACTGAGCAGGCATTCAAAGAAGATTTCCTTCTCTTCTTTGGTAAGAGCGTAGCTTGCATGACCCTGATGTATGCCGTCTTTTCCGTGCATACATTGTTGGTCCTCCCGTGCCTCAGGTGTATCTTTTGTCTTCTCATACACGCCCAAGAAGCCAAGCAGGGTCGCATAAAGATTCTTCGTCACGTGCATCACGTCGATTACGGAGCGGACCTCTAGGTCTTTCCAATAGGGCAGGTCCCAAAATATAGATTTCTTCTTACACATGGGTGCGCGTCCGTCAGCGTCATTCGGAACAGGTTGTCCACCAGGACCCTTTCCAAAGACCACCTTCAAATAGTTGATCATATCATGTACATCAGCACCAGTACGGTGGCGAGGCTACGTCCGGTGATCCGCCTCACCTTTGAAATGCTTGCCTTTCTTTCTTACGGGATGCCTGCTCGAAAGAAATCGATGATGTCCCAGGTACACATTCTTCTTACAATTAGCCAAATATATACTGTCGGTATCGTCCAAACAGTGTGTGCATGTGCGGTATCCCTTGTTTGTCTGTCCTGAAAGGTTACTGAGAGCAGACCAATCATTGATGGTCACGAACAGCAACGCCTTTAGGTCAAATTCTTCCCCCATGTGCTCATCCCATGCACGTACACCTGTTCCATTCCACAGTTGTAAGAGTTCTTCAACTAATGGCCTTAGGTACACATCAATGTCGTTGCCGGGTTGCTTAGGGCCTTGGATGAGCACTAGCATCATAATGAACTTCCGCTTCATGCACAACCAAGGAGGAAGGTTATACAAACATAGAGTCACAGGCCAGGTGCTATGGTTGCTGCTCTGCTCCCCAAAAGGATTAATGCCATCTGTGCTTAGACCAAACCATACGTTCCTTGCGTCATCTGCAAACCCCTTCCCATACTTTCTTTTGATTTTTCTCCACTGCGACCCGTCAGCGGGTACTCTCAACTTTCCATCTTTCTTACGGTCTTCTCCGTGCCATCGCATCGCCTTTGCATGCTCTTTGTTTTGGAACAAACGTTTCAACCGTGGTATTATAGGAGCATACCACATCACCTTGGCAGGAATCTTCTTCCTAGGGCGCTCGCCCTTAACATCACCAGGGTCATCGCGGATGATCTTATAGCGCAATGCACCGCATACCGGGCAAGCGTTCAAATCCTCGTACTCACCGCGATAGAGGATGCAATCATTAGGGCATGCATGTATCGTCTGCACCTCTAACCCTAGAGGGCAGACAGCCTTCTTTGCTTCGTACGTACTCTCGGGCAATTCGCTGTCCTTTGGAAGCATATTCTTTATCATTACCAGCAACTTTCCAAATCCCTTGTCAGATACACCATTCTCTGCCTTCCATTGTAGCAATTCCAGTGTGGTGCTTAGCTTTTTCTTGTCACCTACGCAATTCGGGTACAAAAATTTTTTGTGATCCTCTAACATGTGCTGCAACTTCTTCTTCTCCAAATCACTTGCCTAGTTTCTCTTTGCATCGGCAATGGCCCGACCTAGATCATCAACAGGCTCATCCGATGCCTCTTCTTCAGCTTCTTCCTGCATTGCCGGCTCAGCTTCTTCCCGCATTACCGGCTCAGCTTCTTCCCTCATTGTTGTATCATCGTATTCAGGGAACCCATGGCCAGGATAGCTGTTGTCGTCCTCTTCTTCTTCATTGTCTTCCATCATAACCCCTCTTTCTCCATGCTTGGTCCAAACATTATAGTGGGGCATGAAACTGGACTCAAACAGGTGGACGTGAATGGTTCTTGACGTCGAGTAATTGTGACCATTCTTACAGCCAACACATGGACAAGGCATAAAACCATCCGCCCGCTTGTTTGCCTCAGCCGCAAGCAGAAAAGTATGCACGCCATTAATGAACTCGGGAGAGCATCGGTCATCGTACATCCATTGTCGGCTCATCTTCAATACACAGCACCGAAAACACCAAATTAATACAATACATAAAGTTCATACATAAAGTTCATACAACACTTAAATGCAACAAACAAATAACTCTCTAGCTAAAGAATTTGAATGCAACAACAAATGCGATCAAGATTGCAACTAAGGTAACAATTGATCCAACAGCATAATGATACCAAGCCTCACTATGAATGGCATATTTTTTAATCTTTCTAATTTTCAAGCGCATTTTCTCCATCTTAATCTTGTGATCATCGACGACATCGGCAACATGCAACTCCAATTCCATCTTCTCCCCCTCAATTCTTTTCAATTTTTCTTTCAAATCCCCGTTTTCTCTTTCAACTAAATTTAACCTCTCGACAATAGGGTCGGTTGGAATTTTTGGTTCAACTACCTCCTACATACAAATATCTATGTCAGCTTGATGGGCATAATTTGTCATAAACACGAAATGCAACAAATAGTTTTAAAAGAGAATATACCACATCCGAATCATAACAAGGGCGAGGGCCGACAGGGACGGATATCAAAACCATGGCACTATGTATAACAAATAACGTACGAGTAAGATAATTATACGAGTAACTATATATCCAAATCACACAAACATCAAATTTTTATATAAAATTTCATGAACAAGAGGCTCACCACAAGGTGGTATCGGCGACGGGACGGTGCGGGTGATCGATGGTGGTTACGACGGAGATTTAGAAGGCACTGAGTAAACCACACCTACATATGCAAACTAAGTGTTATTTTGACCTCAATTTGCATATAAATCAAATACTACCACATATAATTCCTCCCAAATTACTAAAACCCACAATTAATCACTATATAAACCAATGCAAGAGCTAATCTAGCAGTGAGAGATGAAAGGACAAAGTTGCTAACCTTTGTGATCATTTGAATGGATGGGGGCTGCAAATCTTGACAAATTTGGAGCAAATTTTGTGATGAACTCGAGAGGAAGAAGGGAAGAACAGAGGAGAGGGAGAGGGGAAAGGGGGAAGAACAGAGTGCTGGTGGACGAAGGGTTTATATAGGACGACCTTTAGTACCGGTTCGTGGCACGAACCGGTACTAAAGGTGCTGGAGGGGCCCCACTCTGACAACACCCTGCCACCACTCTCATTAGTACCGGTTCGTGGCACGAACCGGTGCTAAAGGTTCGCCACGAACCAGTACTAAAGAGCTCCTCCCGCCTAGCCGTTGGAACCGGCACTAATGGACACATTAGTGCTGGTTCTGTTACAAACCGGGACTAATGTGTCGCACATTTGACCCTTTTTCTACTAGTGGGTAGGCATTTTCCCCGTGCATGATTCCATGTTGTGGTGACATGTTTGCACGTTGAAAGAAATAAGTTAGTGGAGATCAACTATTTAGTATACAATCTCTATCCTTTGAAAATATATATATACAAATAGATATATCCATGATCAAGGATGAACTTGGTTACTAGCCACACTTAATCATTTTTAAAGGTGATTTTCAAGACAATCATGGGATGGGATGGCACCCTCAGAAATGGTAAGGATGAGTTTTAAAATGAACCATAGTGAACACTTGGCATTTTCCATGCCTTGTCATAAACTCATGATGATGATTATTACTTAGTTAGATAAAAATGTTTGATTAAATATTGAACCCATAAGCATTTCTCTTTTAAACAAAGTGGCTTGAAGAAACACACAAATATAATGTAACTTGGAGGATTGCAATAGGGTCAACCAAGACCCATTTAATCGTTCACCTTTAATTTGCTAGTGGAGACGAAAAAGAAAATAATAATTGAAACAACTGAGAACATTATTGTTCCATAAAATCTGAATTAGCATAACCATATAATGGTATTACATTGTAGAGAAACATGCATTACAATCTTCAATCAATTAACAAATTAATGAATCAAATACTCATATGGTGTATTCCTAGAACCAAGCTTGAGTATGGTCGACCATCTTCTTGTCCACCTGGAAGGCTTTGGCAAGTATATCACCTGAGATGGATGAATTCGCCCCAAACACCATATTAGCTATGGTGATCACTCCAGGGTTTTTGCTGCTCAGCGCCGCAATGGCTATCACCTTGTTGGTTCCGTAGTTGAACTGAAAGTGAATCAACCCTCATCTAGTCAGACATAATCGAATCATTGACTAATGCATGTAACAAGAGGCGGATGACTCAAAGTGAAATGCCCCTAGTTCATTCCTTCATTGTGTTTTTGAAATATGAAATGAACAACAGTGTATGGATACATACCCCTTTGAAATAGCTCATCTCTGTCAAAGCTACTGTTCAATTTGACGTATGTCTTCCCAAATGGACAAGGGCAGATCTCTGAAAACCTCATGCGCTTAGCCTCAGTCAGAAATTCGGCGATTACCTTAGGGATATGATTGGAATGCACTGACAGATTTGGCATGGGCGTGACGGTGAAAATCGCCCATTCTTCGTGCGTACGAGCCACTGCACCCGCCGCAACGCGAACCCTAGCCGGTCTGCCATCCACCACGATGGGTTGATGACCTGCAGGTAAGAATGGGGTAGGATCGAAAGGGAATGCGGCCATGGTTGCCAATGGTGATGAGGTTGTCGCGGGGTTAATTAGAGGAGGGGCGAGGTAAGTCGATGAGCAGAGAGGGAAGTTCGAGGTAGTGTTGGTGGAATGCAGAGAGGCGTCGTGAAGACGGGTGCCTACCGTTAGAGGTGGAAAACAAAGAGGGTGGAGGGGTGAAATTACTTTCGGTAGTTGCACTGACAACGGATTGATTGATAGGAATCGCGGGAACAATGGATTGTTTCCTCTTAATTGCTTGGGAAGGATCAAAGCGTCGAATGGCCCTGGAGGCGGAAGCTGCATGCAGGCTTGGAGTTGGGGCTGATGGTAGGCTTGGGTTAGGGGCCGACTTGTTATAGCAATCTTTGGAAATATGTCCCCAATGTTTGCAGACGTGACACTTAATTTATTTCGACAACTGGGCCTCAAATGGCCCGAAAGAAGGCAGCGCACACAGAATGGTACATGATGAGCAGAAGGTCCATTGACCCTGGTTTGAATCAACTAATTTCCCTCCTTGGCATTGACGTCTCTTGATGGCTCTGGACCGAGATTAAGATTGAGGGAGAGATTACACAGGGAGGAATTATAGGGCTAGAATGCTCCGATCTAGCTTTGTGATTAGAATGATCATGGAAAATTCTAGGAGATCTAAGCACTTGGGCATACGATTTCTTATGTTGATTTCTAAAAATGTGTGTCCACTCATCTGCCTTCTCTTGCAGGTAAAGATCAAGCTTTGCTTCTGAGTTTGGGCCTCCATTGCTGAATAGTAGTAAGTTGATGTTGAAAAGGATCATATATGCTACCTCCTTTGATGATCGATAGTCCAACTTCCTTGGAGGAAACAAAGAACTTGAATGACCAATTTTAAAGCTGTTGTACCTTGTAGAGAGATGCATGACCTCCGAAACAAGCTGGGAGAATTGGAGATACTGATTCAGCAGAGAGCCTGATCTTGGATCTGGTGAACTCCACCAGCAGAGGGAATCCAGAGACGGCGGAGTTGGTCCGTACACTCTCCATAACCTCCATACCTCTTCTTCGAAAGCTTGACCTTTTCGAAAGTTGAGATCCTTGAGCCACATGACGATTGCTGGTCGGTGACGGCCACGGGGTCACCAGGGAAGGTGGATGTCGTGGCTGGAATGGCTGGCGGCGGGAAGGTGGACGTCGAGGCCGGGATGGCCTAGGAGCGGCTCGCAAAAATGTGAAGCTTCTAGGAAGAGAAGGCTCCAGGTTGGAGCCGTGCCCGAGGTGGGGAAGACGACAATGGAGGCTGGAGTAGTAAGAGCTGGAGTAGCCGCCGCCGCCCTCGATTCCTCCTGCCGCAGCGCTGCTGAAGACGGGAATGTTTGCCCCGCCGTCGCCGCCGCCCGGGGTCGCCACCACCATCGCCGCAGAGACGCGCGTGGGAGCTAGGGTTCGAGGAGGAAGAGAGGAGGAGAGGAGAACGACTGGCCTGGTCCGGTTCGAGCCCGACCGGTCCTAGTCAGCGTGCAGGCGCGTGCCGATTGGCCAGCGTGGCGCCTAACATGCGGGTCCAGTCATTAGTTTCAACGTCAATAGATAGAAATACAGAGTTTAGCCCTTTTTGCAAGCCTCAAACTTAGGTACTACACGTAAAAATTATAAAAAATGATATCAATCCGTCACCATGGCCTGAAATGTGGTATTAACATGTAATTAACTCACGGCAACCAGGCGGACGACTTGGTTGCATTGTTCCAAATCGCGGCTGGCCAGGATCGAGCTCGAGCATGAATGAAGGCCGGCGAGGACGAGTAGAGCCAGACAGACGCTGGTGATGCCCTTATACAGGCCCAAAACAAACCGACCTAGGGAGCTGACCTAAGTGCTTAGGTACTTGTTTTTCTGACATATGTGCGTACGTATTAGATTTCTTAACGTACGGCTGCCGTTGCCAGTAAAAAAAAGAATTTTACTTGCTGCCGACATGCAGCCATGCATGCATCTGAGACAGAGACAGGGTGAAGCCCACAGAGCCGACCGTGAACTTGCTGTGAGCTTGAGTCGGAGGACGTTTCGATGACAAATGGCGTGGATAGGCAGCGTTGCGTTGCATGCCCGGAGCTAAAATAAAGACAAAGCTACAAACCACGCCCCGACGGGACGGCGGCCGTCTGTGTTTGCGCGTCTGTCTTGGGCCGGCTCAAACCAATTAAGCTACAAGTACCGTAGCCATACGCCGATGGAGACTGGAGAGCACGAGCTAGGAGCTGATCGATCGATTGAGAGCAATTAGGATCGAGATGGCGGTGTCACGGCGGACGGGGTGGATCGCCGCCGGCCTCCTGGCGCGGCTGCTCATGATAGCCGTCCTGCTCATGTCCGTGCGCTTCGTTCTGGCTAACTACATCCATTGGGACCATACACAGGGCGTCTACAAGCTTCAGAGCTACACGTATGTCTCCTCTGCATCCGATGTAATACTAGTGTCTAGTGCCCTCCTACTGCGTCGCTAGCTCTTTGAGCGGCTAGCTTTAGCTAACCTCTGAGACGGGACGTTTTCTGTGTGGCATGGCATGGCGCACGTACCAGTTATGTGGTCGCGTCGGCCGTCGTGGGGACGGCGGGGAGCGTGCTGCAGATACCCGTCGCCATGTACCTGCTGTGCAAGAGCAAAAGGGCAATACCCAGCGCCATGATCCTCGACATCAGCATGCACGCCAACATAGTAAGCTGCTGCTCTGGCTATGGCTCATATGATTCCCTTTGGTCAAGTTCATGCCAACGATTCCTAGACAAGGTTATGAACTTATGATGCTTGGTGCGCAGGCGATCAGCCTCGTGCTGGCAAGCAGGGTCGGCGCCGGGTTCGGCGCGACCAACGACGTTATGCGCTACGTCCGGGCGGGCGAATGGGACGGCAGGCAGGAAGAGAAGCAGGCTATCGTCAACTACTTGAACAGGGCGATCATCCCCGTCGTGTTCCTCCTCGTAGGCATGGTCCTGTCCATCTGCGCCACCGTCGTCTCCGCCAGGCTCCGCGCCAGGGCGACAAACGATTCTGAAGGTGGTGTCTGATCGACCAACACCACACAAAAACAACGCGACTTCATCCACTAGTTCTCTTTGCCTTGTCAGCACGTTTACATAGCCACAAATTAAACAAAGTTGTTAAGAGTTTTGCTTCGGTATATACACCCCCTTACGAAAGTTTGCAGATTTTTATGCAGATTAAAAGTTACCCCTTCAATCTCAAAAAGATTAAATTGTTCTGATCTCTTGTTTGATCTATTGAGAGGATATGTATTAGAATGAATTGCTCGTGAATGTACGAGTATATTTTGATTGTGTACAGAAGATTGCTGAGATAATATGCATATATTCCTCGACTTCATTAAAGTTTATTGATGTATTCGTTTCTCTATTGAACAAAAGCATGTTAGTCATCTATGTGACCTGACTTAGTTTCTACTCCCCGTGTCCCATAATATAATACACTATTACATCTAAAATACTCATACATTAGATGTAATAACGACTTATATTATGGGACGAAGGGAGTAAGATACTTTGATGATATTATGGACAATTGTTATTGTGCATGAGATGCACCCTGATCCCAGTGCCGCCGCCAAAAGATGTCGACGACATCAGGATCGTGGTCTCGTCTTGTGAGAAGCCCTCTAGCTAGAGCAGTGTAACCCTTGGACATTACGAGGGCTCAAATAAGATTGGGCTGTTAGAGTTAATCTTGTTGTATAGGTGATTAATTTGTTTTGAGTTGACTCAGGCATGTTGGTTAGATGCATGCGTCAAAGCTCCGTGAATCCGACGGCCAGTTGTGTGCAGGTGGAGATGGAGCAAGAATCGGACACATTAGTTGTGGCATGTGCCAGTTCAGCTAGTGGCCAGCAGAAACTTGGAAACAATTCAAGCCAGGACGTGTGTGTTGTTAGTCAGTTGAGTAATAACCCGACCAAGCCAATGTGTGTGGCGGGCCGTTGTGTGTGCATGCATGGCAGAAGTGATGCGCGTGTGTGCATGCTAGCTAGGTAGTTAGTGGGTCAAAGTAGTGGTGTGAGTTTAGATGGCATGGGTGCTAGCCGTGTGTATATATACTTTGCACTGAGCAATGAGAAAGTTCCCCCTGAGGGCTGGGCAAAACAATGTAGTGTATGTGTGTCTCACCGGGAGTAGAAAGCAAAGCTAGTATCTCCACGATGAGGTGTGTGTGTACGTGTGGTTTTCTGAGTTTTTTCCCACCGTGTGCATTCGTGTGTTCTTGAGAGAAGAACAAAGCAACATAGAAGAGAGAGTTGAGTTGTGTGAGATAGAGGAAGAAGAAGAGCGGCGCTGCAACGAGGAGAGGCGGTGCAAACATGGGCAATGGGGGCAGTAATTTAGGGTTCTCAACGCGGTGGCTGCGCCACAGTGTATGCAATGGCAGTGTTGTGGCCGGAAGAGGTAGCTTGCGGCAGTGGATCGGAGCCTCGTCCTCGGTAGGCCTTGCGTAGGTTCCTCCACGGGAGAGGTGGGCGCGTGCTGGATTACAGCTGAATCATGGGTCCGGCCTTCGCAAGCACTGGGATGATGGTTTTTGGCGGGAAGATGCCAATCGCACCGCTTAGGCCACTACCTCCATTTGTCATTGTCAGCTATGACATGTCACTCTTCCATTTTAGCTGGTCGGTGTGGTGGCTCTATCCGACATGGGTGGTATTCATGTGGAATTTCGGCAAGCTAACATCACCGCCTCACCTTTGTCATTGAGTAAAGACTCATCTCGTTAGGCGAAGGACTACCAATCAAGCCCAATTGTTGATCTAGGGAAGGTCGGTGCATGTTCGCGAGGACTTCAAGTGGTGGCCTTCTTGGCAGGTACAACTGGGACACCACAACGATATCACATTCAATACTGGATGGTATAACTCTTGATGTTCCACCATGATGATGGTGACTGGAACAACGCTGCATATCCGGAGGTGAAAATCCATGCTTCGGCCTTTACAGGTTGGAACTACTAGCAACACACTTTAGTCATTACCTTGTTAAAGGCATTGTCTTCGTGCAATTGTTCTGGCCAAGATTTGTTAGACCCATAATCTAAGATCAAAATTCTCGTTCTTACCATGTCATGTTCGAATTGTGACGTCAGCACGTGTGTGTTCTCTCCTCTTGAATGCGTTCTTACAAAAGAACATCGACTTTATCATAGATGTTCTGGTCTTCTGTTGTCCTGGTTCTAACATTGTTGTGTATCCGTTGTACTCTTATGTTTATGACTTTAGCCTCGTTGCCTTGTATCAACAACACTAATATTATGGATGTGTGCATCCGAGGATGCATAGGCTGAGAGGTTCCGACCTTCCTTAAAAAAAAGACTGGTAACAACAAAGACACAAATTAATGGTTACTTAAAAGTGTGCTAATACATACAAAGATGACCTGCATATTAATTATACATACGATTAATCTTTGTGCAACAAGAATATTTCATTTAGCATAAACTTAATATATGTTTAACTGCAGTCAAAAAATGGCCTTGAATATGTAACAATCTTACTCCCTCCGGGTGGGTTTATAAGTCATGCATGGGTTTTCTAGGTCTTCATTTTAACTAGGAAAACATGTATTATATTTTATAGAAGTATTTATTTAGATTCGCTGCCAAATATAGTTTCTAACCATATAATTTTTATGGCATATTATACATGTTTTATTAGTCGAATCAAAGACTTAAGATCCTGTGTTGGACTTATAAACCCAACCGGAGGGAGTACTCATTTGTCGAACAATAATTGATAACTTAAAGCATTAAAGAGGAGATATTAAAGTAGTGAGAATCTGTATTCATACTAAACTCCAAGTGTGAGCTTATTGTGCAAATATGAATGTCTTTTACTGGAATTTTAAGAGGATGCCAAATATAGAGTTTCCATTTGGTATTGACAAGGTACCCAACATCCTTAAGCATGAAGGGTCTAAATTTTACCATAACATTAAAGTAACTCGTATAAGAGGGAGACGATTTTTTTTGCATAGGATATATCTCACCTATTGCACGATGGAATTCGTGCTTGCCTACACGCTCCCACTAATTAATAGGCCATGAGCCATCAAATAATCTTCTTTCATTTTTTGCGTGCGCTTGCTTCGCGTGGGGTTGCCCAGTATAGTTAATCTATCATGCGAGAAAGTGCTCCTATTAGAACTGTCCAAAACGTCATTCTTTCTTACTTCTTCATTTCTTTTTATTTTTATCCTTTTTCGTTTCTTTTACCATTTTCCTTTTCTCTAATGCTATTTTTTCTCTTCTTCTTGTTTATGTTCTTCCTTATATCATTTTCTATTTTTCCTTCTTAGTTTCTTTTCTTCTTCTTTCAGTTCTTATATTTTGTTCATCTTGAAACAATATTCATATTGTTTTTCTAAATGTTTATCGCGCATTTTCAAATATGCACTATGTAATTAAAAACAAATCATAGTTTATTTCAGCAAAATTGTTCATTGGTATCTAAAATGTATTGCTATAGTACTGTATTAAAGAAATGATCACCATGTATTTGGTATGTTCATCATGTCTTTCAGAAAAATGTTCATCGTGTTTAAAAAAACATCGTGTATTTAAAAAATGCTTGTCACGTATTACAAAATTGTTCATACAATACATGTGAATATTTTTTAAATACTTAGTTGGGATTTTGTGTAAGAAACTAAGAATGCATGCGAATATATATTCTTGTGCCAACCATGTCATGTTGTAAGACAATGTATACCATATAAATATAGTATAGGTGCACGTATACTACATTTTACTACTTGGCATGATTATGTGTAGAATGTATGGAAGTATTTACATTGTGTGTGTGTGTATGTGAGAGAGGGAGAGAGAGAGAGAGAGAGAGAGAGAGAGAGAGAGAGAATTAAATGTCCAACCTTGCCATACTTAGTATCTCGTGTAGAGGAGTTCACCCTTGATCAACTGACGGCTAGGATTGGATTCTCCCTCTTAAGGCAACTCCAACTGATCTCTTAAAAGTTAAAGGAGGATCTGGCCGAGTAAAGTTAGTGGAGTAAAATTTTCTTTTCTATAGGTGGCCGCACCTAGTCGATCCCCTAAACTTTAGTGAAGTAAAAAAATGTGTATAGATTTTATGTTCTGGGTGCATAATCTTTAAACACTTTACCATATATATCATAAAAACATGCATAACATAACCTTCATAACATATACACTACTAGGGAAAAGCCTAGCAGCAACGCGGGTTTTGGGTGTATCAGTAGCGCGGGTGCCCGCGCTACTGATACGACGCCACATCTAACTTGTAGCAGTAGCGCGTGTTAACACACGCTATTGCTATACATGGTTAGTTGTAGCGTGCGTTGCAGACAGCGCTACTGTTATTTATCTGTAGCGGGTCTTATACCCCGCGCTACTGCTATTACTTTCAAAAATAAAAAAATCTTGACCCTGTGCGTGTTGTCAATGGCAGCAGTGGTTCGGTCTAGCGACGATTGGCGTCGCCGGAGGCATGAACGGACAGCGGAAGACCAGATCCGGCGGTGGCTATTGGAGAGGGCCTGTTTCTATGGAAGAGCCAGGCCGCGGCGTGGGGCTCCTCTTCCCAACCATGCCACATAGCTCCGGGTCGTCCATGGCGACGACCTGCACGGGCATGGACATGGGAGGGTGAGTCAAACCAGAGGGAGAGAGGGAGAGAGAGAAGGAAAACCGAGGGAGAGAGGAAGGTGATGGAGGGAGCATCGGAGCTAGTCACCGGTGGTGAGGTGCTCCGATGTGGTGGCGCGGGGTGGCGGCCTCCTAGACGTCGGTGGAAGACCGGCGAGCTCCTAGACGCCGGTGGCATGAGGCGGTGGCCTCTTTCGGAGCCACGGAGGAGGATGGGCGCATGGGCAAGAGGTCCATGTGAGAGCGTATGAAAAGTGAAAGGAGAGAGTGGCGGAAGAGAGGAATGATTTGGGGGAGGAGATGGGGATTCGGCCGAGGATATGGCGACTTCACCTACCTCATACTTAGTAGTAGCTAGGGGTATAAAACCGCGCTACTACTATCAACTTAGTAGTAGCGTGGGTTTATACCCCTCGCTACTACTATGGCATGTCTCGGGGGACACGGTAGAGATCGCTTAGTAGTAGCGAGGGTTAAAAACCCGTGCTACTAATATCAACTTAGCAGTAGCGAGGGATAAAAACTCGTGCTACTAGTAAGTAGTAGTAGCGAGGAGTATAAACCCTCGCTACTAGTAAGCGTCTGCCTATAAGCTTTTCCCTAGTAGTGATAGTTCCATCGCGATTTTCAAATAATAACATGCATAGTTCATTCAAAAGGCATCACTTCAAACACAAATGTTTGATCCAAAATCACCACAAACATAACATGTATATGGTGCGGATCGAGCCAATCAATGGCATGCACGAATTAAAACGAGGTGGTCGGTGAAGAAAACATTAGTGCCACTACCACCAACATCCTCTCGGCCGCTACCGCCACCACCATCCTCTCGGCCGCCACCACCATCACCATCATCTCAGCCGGTACATCACCGTCGGCTATCAACAATCACCATCGGCCGAAATGTTGAAGTTGTTTTTATTTACCATGTCGGCATTTCATCGAGCACTTGGCGGTCGCTACCTTTCTTGTCGGCTGTCGCCGCTGGATGCGCCAGTGCAGTGCCCATAGGTATCGCCGGAGGCGCTGTACGAGGCACCGGCCATGGACGGGGCACCATTGTGGCCTTTTTCTTCTTCTACTTCATGGCCTCCTCGACGAGGGCCGATGCCCCTGCCGTCGGTTTTCTATCCTGTTTGGCTCCGGCGGGAGAGACATGTTGTCACCGAAGAGGCGGTCGCCACCCTAGCAGCCTTTGTCGCAGTTGGAGACAGAGCTTGAACCAAGTGGACTTTTTCTTATCCCCAAGCTTTTCTTTGCCACGAATGGCAACTCGAGGGTTGTTTTTGGCGGTGACAAGCCGGAGGGGGTGGGGGAAGGGTCCGGGCTATCCATTCCCATGGGAGGTCCGGTCATCGATGGCAACAGTGGGGCGTGATAGTGGCTGTGGCAGGAGTGTAGCCGGCGCAAGGGCGGGAGAAAAGGGGCGCTGCTTTTACTCAGCCGTGCGCGGTGAGGATATTTAAGGAGATTGGAGGGTTTTTCGGCGGAGGAGGATAAATCCTCTATTCGGTTTAGGGGGGGGGGGCGACTAGGTGCGGTGTAGAGGGGAATAACCGGATTTATCCTCCCTTACAACCGGATAGGGGATCGGTTAGAGTTGCCCTTACCTCTTAGGGACCATTTAAAAAATTGTCGATGAAGAATAGCTTTAACACTTGAGCCCTTCGATTTTATGTTTACAAAGTGACTTGAATTCTCGAGGAAGAATAGATTGAGCACATGGGCACTTCCTTTCTATGTTTACAAAGTGACTTGAACAAAAGCGAAGGAACACACAACCGTAATGCCACTTGCCAGTTAAGTTAGCCCACACAACTTATTAGGCAGTTTGCTTTTACCAATTGAGATGACCAACGAAATAATATCCAGCACAAAAGAGAATAAAATTCCTTTTCTATAAACTTGATTAACGTAACCACACAGTAGAATTGCATCATAAAGAAACTTGCATAATAACTGTTTTGGTAAGGACAAATGAATCAAACCACTAGGTGTGCATGTCGATCTAGAACTGAGCTTGGATATGGTCTACAATGTTCTTGTCCACCTGGAAGGCTTTGGCCAGGATATCATCTGAGATGGTTTGCTTGGATCCGAAAACCGCATTGGCTATGGTGATCACACCAGGGTTCTTGCTGCTCAGCGCCGCAATGGCTATCGCTTCGTTGTTTTCAATGTTGAACTGAAAGTGAATCAGCCCTTGCGGAAACACAAACACGTCCCCTTTGTTCAACACTTTTGAGAACAACTTGTTCTCGGGGTTCGAAGTCACGAAACCAACATATAGTGAGCCTTCCAACACTGTCAGGATCTCGGTTGCACGAGGGTGAAGGTGCGGTGGGTTTTGACCATAAGGTGCATAATCAACACGCGCCAATGAGACACCCAAAGTGTTCAACCCGGCAATCTGTGCCACGTTAACTGCAGTCACAATGGAGCCTTGCTTGTTGCTCGTGTTCCCGACCATGTGGAGGCCAGAGAAGTAGAAGTCCTCTACCACTGCGGTCATTGGGTCTTTGCATGCGAATCCATTGACAAAAACTGCACATATACATATATAGATTTCGAGCAATTAATAACTATGGATTGGCAGTTTGGCACTAATAAGTAACTAGGAACATTTCACTGCACGTATGCATGTGTAATTATACATACCTTGAGATGTCTTGTCAGCGACACAAAAATCCTGGAGCTGGCCCGGGTCCGAGGCAAGAGCATGAGAAGCTGACAAAGCCAAAAGAGCAAGGAGGAAGAACTTTGAAGCCATTTGGATGCAAACGTTGATTCTCGCTAAATCAAGTGTGTGTTTGATCAGGTAGAGAAGAAGTGATTGTGCTCGTGTTGCACAGTGATGCTTGTAAGGGTTGAAAGGAGACCGGTATATATAGGGACATGGAGGAAAATCTTTTGTGTTTGTTTTGTGGAGCGCCTGTGGATAAGAAGGAAATGGTCTTCACTAGTAGCTGTCTAATTCCAAGTCTAAAGCGTGTTCCTGGCCGGCCTTCCAGTGACGGCCAACTAATAGATCCCAATCAGTATTTTAATTTGTCTGCATGCATGGTTTGAACAAGTCATATTCGTACTTGTACTGGCTCTCTTGTCTTGTGTCTTGGCTCCACACTTGGACCAGATGGAACTTGGCGATCCTGCCATCAACCTAAAGGCTTAAAACATTATTAAAGGGCTACCTTGTAAACACAGCTGTAACAGTAACAAAACAGTAACAGAAAATACCTCCGTGCAGGAGCAGGCCAACACGGACGCATCTTGTATGCACCACTCTGCTGCATCTTGGTCCAAACTTCTTTCTTTCTTTCTTCAAGTAGCACTTCGAAGATACTACAGTAGAAAGATACCTAGAAAACCTGATGGAGTGACCAAGTGTGGAGCCAAGACATGAGTGACCTTAAGTGTCGTGGCAACCTTGCCTAATATGAGTGACCAAATTATTACCTTGTTATGGAAAGCGTTTAGAGAGGCCTGCATTGGAGTAGGTTAAAATGTGTGAGAACACCGGAAGATCTACGTACCTCGATGCCGTACTTCTTTTCTAGAATACGCACGAGCGTGCGTATCATGCATTAAAAAGAGAGGTGTGGAAAAGAGCCCCGTCCACCCCAAAGGGTTTTACACATAGTTACAACACTACTCCACCATTCAGCCAAAAAAGGCCATACATAAGAGTCAACTACTCACCCTATTCCACCCACCAAGCATAGCCTGGAAGTTCGAGTGATCGTCCTTGAACATTCCTACTAGCTTCCACGCTCTACCCTCGGTCTCAATTCAGGATACAACTGATGCGGCCGAGGGGGAGGCCCCATCAAACACAAACCACATTCATGTGCTTTCATAGCTCCCACAAGAACAAAGCTAGGAGTGTGTTCATGTCTCTTCGTCGCGGATTCGGTGCCGTGCATGAGGTGCACCACTCAGACAAGCTAGGCGTCCTAGGAAGGCGCCCACTCTAATTTGCCCAAGGCCGAGAGCACGGCAAACCATACCGATCTCGCTAGCATGCAGGTATGGAGAATGTGGTTTATCGTCGCGTCGCCTTGATCACAGAAGGGGCATGCCGACTGATGCGGGAGGCCTTGTCTAGCCAGCCGATCAGAAGTCCAACACCGGTTCCGGGCGGCCATCCAAATGAAGAATCAACATTGCAAGGGGGCCTTGGATTTCCAGGCTATATCAGCATATGGCGCGCCCACCAGGCCCTAGAACTTGGCCCGTACGCCGCTGAGAAGGAGCCATTCTCCTCCCGTGCCCATCTGATAGTGTCTCGCGTTGTCGGTACTAGCTGAAAATGCTACAGTGCTTGCCCATAGGCCCAAGAACTCCCTCAAGATGGGCTCGTCAATGTCGGGGCCCACGTCCAGTGCCTGCAACACCGTCCTCGAGCTCCTAATCCGACCGGGGATGCGCGCATACAAGTTCGGCGCCAGGTCCGGCCACCTCAGATCTCGAATCGTCCGTTCTCTGGAGCCATGGCCACCTAGCTTGTAGTGCAAGATTCATCCAATGCAAATCTAGGATCCCAAGTCCACCCGCCCACCGCAAACCGATGTCCACGAGGGCAGTTTGTACGTGGTCAGCTTCCGCAAGCTGAGGGGCAGCCCCAAGTATCGACAGGGAAACATCTCAATAGCACACCTCGATACCGTACTTAGCTCTATGCACAAAGTCAAGGTACCTCAAAGGACCCTCGTTAAAAATGAAGTGAAGAGACGATGATAGTCAAGGGTACCTCCCCTCATAGTTTTGGAATGCATTTTTGGATAGCCTCTTATAGCGTCCCAGGGCTGAAGGCAGTTTCCCACCGGACGGGCTTTGTGTTAGTGTTGGGCGAGGGAACAGTATAGGACTAGATGATACCTCATGCATTGTTGTAGAAGTTGGTTGCAGTATATTCCATATAATTTTGTTGTATGAAACATGACTTTTTGAATTAATAATATGGTAACTAAAACTAGAAACACATAATTTCTTTAAAAATGATTATTGTATAGTTCACTAGTAGAAAACAGGGTTTTCGTTCGGACCAGATAAGCCCATTAGTGCGGGTTCATTCACGAACCGGGACTAATGTGAGCATTGGTCCCGGTTCGTACGCTAAAGGCATTAGTCCCGGTTCAAATGAGACCTTTAGTCCCGGTTTGAGACACGAACCGGGACTAAAGGGTGTGATGCCCTTTAGTCCCGGTTCGTATCTCAAACCGGGACTACAGATTAGACCTTTAGTTCCGGTTTGGGACACGAACCGGTACTAAAAGGTGCAATGCCCTTTAGTACCGGTTCGTGTCTCAAACCGGTACTAAAGGTCCCATTTTCAAACTCTACCCCCCCCCCCCCCCCCCCCCCCGAATTTTTAGAATCCTCAAATTCCAAAAGGAAAAAAAGATATGCTCAAATTTTAGTTTTTTTGAATTTTGGTTAAATCTGGTCAAACTACTTATTCAAAAAGTATTAGTGTTACTAAATAATTATTCAATAATATTAGTGTTACTAAATAATTATTTCAATTTTTTTGAATTTTGGTCAAATCTGGTCAAACTGTGGTCAAACAGGGTCAAACTATGGTCAAACTACTTATTTAAGGAATATTAGTGTTACTAAATAATTATTTAAGAATATTAGTGTTACTAAATAATTATTTCATTTTTTTTGAATTTTGGTCAAATCTGGTCAAACTCTGGTCAAACTGTGGTCAAATTATGGTCAAACTACTTATTCAAGAAATATTAGTGTTACTAAATAATTATTGTTTTTTAGAATAATAGTTTCAAACTCAAACAGTGAAACATGTGACTTCATGCTCAAGCTAAAACTCCTAAGGGTTAATACGATTGACATCTTGTGCAGGAAAACAACAAGTGCAGACTTGGAAACGAGGGGGAATAGAACCCAGAAGTTAAGCATGCTCAGGCTGGAGTGGTGAGAGGATGGGTGACCGTCCGAAAAGTTAGATGATTTGGAATGATGAGGGGTAATTAGAGATTAGAGGTTAAATTGAGCAGTGATGAGGGTGATTAGAGATTAGAGGTTAAAATAATTCAGAAATTTGAAAATCGGGAAAAAATTTCAAAAAAAAATTCAATTTTTTTCAGAAAAATTTAAAACAAAATTCATAAAATTTCCTTTAGTCCCGGTTGGTGTTACCAACCGGGACTAAAGGTGGACCTCCAGACAGGGGCCACGTGGAGGCCCTTTAGTCCCGGTTGGTGTAAGAACCGAGACTAAAGGGGGGAGGCTTTACTAACGACCCTTTAGTCCCGGTTCAGAAACCGGGACTAAAGGCCCTTATGAACCGGGACTAAAGGCCGTTATTCTACTAGTGGTTGCAAAAAAAGAAGAATATAAATAGCATAGTATAATAGAAAGGGTTGAAATTTTTCGCATGAATGGTTACATGTTGAGGTGACATGTTTACATGTTAAGAGATCAACTATTTAGTATACAATCTCTACCCATTATAACATTATTCAAGTAGATATAGATCAAGGATGGGCTTGGTTAATTAGCCACGCTTTTCTTAATTAATTAGCCACACTTAGCCATCTTTGGTTTGATTTAAAAAATGGTTTTAAAGACAATTATTGGATGGGATGATACAATAAAAAATGGTATGGATAAGTTTTGAATAAACCATGGTGAACACTAGGCAATCAGTGGCGGAGCTTCGAAGACAAAACTGGGCAGGCCAGCTCAAAGAAAACACAAAAACTTGGCTCCCTGGCGCAATTTGTAGAATGTAAATAACAGTTGTGTGAAAAAAAATATCAAGCAATTGCCTAGGTCACCGGCTGGCCGCTGCTTGCTGCAACGTTGCCCCCTGCGACTGGCTTGGACGCGTTGGATCGATCGAGTAGCGAAATTAGCTTTGCTTAGTTAACTGACCTCCGAAGCATAAGTTTTATTAAAATGACAAAAAAACTCGGCGGGCTATGTCCAAGTTTTGCCCCAACGAAGCTCCGCTCCTGCTAGGCATTGTCCATGCCTTGTCCTAAACTCATCATGATGATTATTAGTTGGTTAGATAAAATGTTTGATCATATACTGAACCCACAATCATTTCTCTTTTAAATTTACAAAGTGACTAGAGGAAACATGCAACTATAATGAAACTTGGAGGATTGCAATGGGGTCAACTAATAACCATGTAATATAGTTCACCTTTGCTACCGGAGACGACAAAGAAAATAATAATTGAAACAACTGAGAACATGATTGTTTTTCTTCCATAAATGCCGAATTAGCATAGCCATATAATGGTATTACATTGTAAAGAAACATGTATTACAATCAACGAAAAAAATAGCGCGCTACAGCAAAATAGTGCCGACCTCAAAATATGCTATTAGCGTGCTATATCGCGCTATAGCGTGCTATTAGCGAGACATTATACACCGATATATTTAACGAGGCAATTCTCAATACGCTATAACGTGCTATTAGCGACGCTATAGCGCGCTATTTTTTTCAATGATTACAATCTTCAATCAAATAAAAAAATTAATGAATCAAATAAACAAATCATGTGGCGTATTCCTAGAACTGAGCTTGAATATGGTCTACCATCTTCTTGTCCACCTGGAAGGCTTTGGCAAGTATATCACCTGAGATGGATGGATTCGATCCAAACACTGTATTGGCTATGGTGATCACTCCAGGATTTTTGCTGCTCAGCGCTGCAATGGCTATCGCCTTGTTGGTTCCGTAGTTGAACTGAAAGTGAATCATCCCTTGTGGAAACACAAACACATCCCCTTTGTTAAGAACTTTTGAGAACAACTTGTTTTCAGGGTTTGAGGTGATGAAACCAACATAGAGCGAGCCTTCCAGCACGGTCAGAATCTCGGTTGCACGGGGGTGGATATGCGGTGGGTTTTGACCGTAGGGTGCATAATCGACACGAGCCAGGGAGATGCCCAAAGTGTTCAGCCCAGCAATTTGCGCCACATTAACTGCGGTAACCGCGGAACCTTGCTTGTTGCTCGTGTTCCCGGCCATGTGAAGGCCAGAGAAAAAGAAATCTTCTACCAAGGCAGTCTTTGGGTCTTTGCATGCAAATCCATTGACAAAAACTGCACATACATATCAAGATTTTGAACAGTTAACAACTACATATTGGCAGGCACAAATAAGTAGCGCGAACGTTCCAGCACAGGAATGCATATATGTACCTTGGGATGTCCTGTCAGCGACGCAGAAATCCTGGAGCTGGCCTGGGTCGGAGGCAAGAGCACTAGAAGCTGACAAAGCCAAAAGGGCAAGGAGGATGAACCCTGAGGCCATTTGGATGCGAACGGTTAATTCTCACCAGATCAAGTGCCTTGTGTCGATTAGACAAAAGAGCTGCGGACTAGTTCTTGTGAGTTGTGAACTTGTGATGCTTTGAAGGGTTGAAGGAGACCAGTATATATATGGAAAGGGAACTTGGAAGAGCATTTGTGTCTGTTATGTTGGGGCGCATGTGGATATCAAGGAAATGGTCTTCACCAATTCCCACCTGAGTAGCGAGGAAACTGTGTTCCTGGTAGTTGCAGGCCTGCAACGGCCAACTAATCATAGTTGTATATTCATGGTTTGAACAAGTCATGTTCATACTTGTACTAGCTAGTTGTATATTCATGGTTTGAACAAGTCATGTTCATACTTGTACTAGCTCTCTTGTCTCACCAGATGGAGCTAGCGATGATGCCATCAAACATATTGTCATGGGGAGTACTCCCATGCATACAGCCCCCCTGAAAAACCTGCACACCTAGGCCTACAGTCCATATTTTAAATGCTTCGGCTCGATCTCTCTATGCTACGATTCCTTCTGATTCTCTTGCTGCAAGAGCCACGACAGCCGCCGGCCTGCCACACGGCCGGCGCCCAGTGGACATGCTCACTAAATTTGTTCAAGCTCTTGTATTTGTTTAGATTCCCATGTCCCTAAGTTTTTTTTAACGAAGTCGTGTTTCACAAGAAAAATTGTCACTAGGGTAGGGTGCTCTGAGATTTTATATAACGATATATAGACTTGGCCCGGTTCATATGGTAAACTAGACCGAAAATCACACGAAGGCTTACTTGATTATTAAGGAACAATCAAGCTAAAACCCTAGCTGTGAGCACACAAAAGGACATAGCAACCTGATATATCTTGACCTCCACCACCTACATGCCCTCTACATGGAGATAAGTGAGCGGGATCTTCGAAGACGCTTCCAAGAAGGAAAAGTGATGCATGTGGGTGTCATCGCCGCCGGTATCGACCCCATGTCTATCACTAAGACTGTCGTCTAGAACCGCCCACGACCCCGCTCCTCCTTCCATCAAAATAGGGGTATGGTCTGGCCACGCCAATAGCCACGACGAAAACTTAAGAAACGACCAACCATGGTCTAGTGGAAAGGACGAACCATTGACGACTATTTCAAAGGAAGATGGTGTCACTGCAACATCGTCATGGTGTGCCCATTCGTCCTCATCGAAAACAAGGCTTTCACCCATATGCATGTGACCATCCACCTAACTTAACACTTGGGTAGGGGCCCTATCATTGCCAACTGAGAGCAAGTTGCAGCCCGCATCACACCGACAACAACAAACCATGGTCGTCGAATCTGAGAGCATGCTGATTAAGACAGAACATCACCTTGGACACAAGACCTCACTGACGCAAAAAACCACCACCACACGGGGCCGAACCTCGGCAACAACAAACCAACAAGATCCCAACCGCGACCAACCACAATACCAACGTTCACTACCCTACCGGGATATGAGGAACATTAGTAGGAGGGAGGGTCAACCGACAGCTGTCACCACAATCACTACAACACCACCACCAGTGTTGGACTGGCTCCGACCGTGCCACCACCATATGTGCCAGCAACAAACCCGAACGGCCTGCCAGAGCCAGTTAGCACCGCAGCGGCAAGAGCCGCATGTGACCAAATCAAGTGGAGAAGCGATGCACAACTGCATCAAGGTGCTAGAACGGACCGATGCGGCACCACCCACATGCGCCGGCACCAAAGTCGCACCAGCTCAGATCATACCTGCATCGACTCATATCAGACCCGCACTAGCGTAGATCAATGTAAACTTGCTAAAATCATCCATACAACTGACATAATATGCATGCCTGCCAAGAGAGATACAAGCCTCCCCCCACACACCGGAGAACACAAGCTCAAGAGGGGTCGGTACTAGACATCGGGTAAGGTAATTGGTGACTCTTTGTCTTTTTTGTAGAATCGCGCACTCGGTCGATGTCTAGCTCTCCATGAAAGGGTAGCTTATTATTCCTCACTTGTTGACCAATAGAAAAGGATGGATGACCATTACGTTTGTGCTACTGTTTTGAAGTTAGTTTGGTTACTGAAAGCCCACTTATTGGACGCCCTATATGGAATCAAGGGGTAGTGAGCTCCTTCACATCTGCCTTGATGTCTTATTCTCCTTGTTGCCTGACCCTTGATCAAAAAGTATTTGAGGCAAAATTCAAGATAAGCCTTCTTATCACTGGGGAGGCGTTTAATGGAAGAAGTACTAGGAACATGTAATGTGTTTTGTAGATGAAGTTTTCAGTGAGGGATTTTATAACCGGAATGACCAATGTAATAAATGTTCATACCTAATCCACTCGTGGTGTGCACTTGATCCTGTCCGCGATACCGGTTGGTATGGAAGAATTGCTGCGCCGCGGGAAATCCTTCTCTATACAAGTTCTCGTACAAGGTTTTTGAACAGAACTTCGATAGGTGAGAGGTGTAAGCACCGCGAGGTGTGAAGCGATCTCGTACTAAACAAATGGAAATTTACTTTTGTTTTGTATCTCTGAAATAGGAGTGAAAAGAAATCAGCTCATCCACCGCTAACTAAACAGGGTGAAACTAGCTTTTCTTTGGTTTCCCTGGGTCCAAGTTGGGGCAAAACCTGCTCTTTTCCCGCAAAAAGTCTATCGTACTACATGGCGCAACACGCGACATAGGTAGTAAAGTAGTGATTTTGGGCCCAATTCATACTTCTTTTTTGATTGGAATTCTTATCCTAGTTCGGCCTACTCGCGAGATGTTAGCCTAAAGCCTGATTACATAAAGCATAGCACTTCTGATCGATTTTTGCTAGTAGTCGGTCATCGTAGCAAGACCAAGTCTTGAGTACATTATGCCCTCTGAGCATCATTTCAATTGCGGCCGAATCACACGCGTCTATTGGTGTTGCTGAAGGGGCACACGCCGCCACTATAGGTGGGCGTTCGGTATAAACCGAAAATTTGGTTTCTACCATTCAGTTTTTTCTTAAATTCGGCTAGTGAATCTAAAAACTGAAAATGGCAACTCGATGTAGCTAACCGAAATTTCGGTTAACCGATTAAATTGGCGGCGGTTTTTGGTTTATACCGATTGGACTTGGCTTAACTAACCTGTTGCGCTGGGAAGGCGACAGTGGCATCCTCTTATGTAGCAAAAATTATGTGCCTAACTTCCTCAGCCAGGCGAGGTGGGACTAATATCCATGGGACTTCGCACACTCGCTCGCCGGCTAGCTTCGATGCGTTGGTTGGCCCACGGTCCACACATATATATGAGACGTCGCCGCGCATGGGCTCGTGGGCTATCAAGGGCCAGTTCTTTTGGCGGCTTAAAAAATAAGCCGCCTTCTCCCTAGCTTTTGTCATAAGCCCCCTCCCTTATTTATTGGGATTTCTGAACTAGTTATGGGATTACTAATCTAGAAGACTTCATGAATTTTGAGAGCGGCTTATTTTTTAAGCTAGGGAGAGGCAGCTTATTTTTTAAGCCGCCCAAAAGAACTGGTCCCAAGCTTTGTGGACTTTAGAGCGAAGTCTGGTTGGGGTACGAGAAAATTGGAGGAGAGCATTGTTGCCAAATCCTATTTGGCGCCTTAAGCGCCGAATATAGGCCAGCTCGTACAGGGCGCACACCCTGATCTCACATCGTCGCTATATGGGCCGGCCCTTTTATTTCTGTTTTGAAAGCGCAAAAGCAAAAGAAAAGCAGGTGCACTAGGAATCGAACAGGATACCTGCTGCTTCGTCATAAACTACACAATACACCACGCCACTAAGCCTAATCTTATTACGTGCACCTTTCTAGTTCTTTTCTTCCTTTTTATCATTTTTCCTTTTTCCATTTTCTGTTTTCCTTTTTCCATTTTCTGTTTTCCTTCTTTCCTTTCCCTTTTTTCTTTCTTCCTGGTTCGACACAAAATCGATGAATTTCTCGGATTCGATGAACATTTTTGAAACTCGATGAACTTTTTTCAATCTCGATGAACGTTTTTCTCAAATTCGATGAACTTTTTTCAAACTCGATGAACTTTTTTCTCAAATTCGATGAACTTTTTTCAAACTCGATGAACTATTTTCATATCCGTGAACTTTTCTCTCAAATTTGATGAATTTTTTTTCAAACTCGATGAACTATTTTCATATCCGTGAACTTTTTTATGAAAAGTGATGAACTTATTTTAAATCTGTGAACTTTTTTCAAATTTGTGATCTTTTTTATTAAAATCGATTGATTTTTCTTCAAATCCATGAACTTTTTGAGAATTCATGAACTTTTTTCTCTCAAAATCGATGAACCTTTTTCAAAATCTGATGAACTTTTTTCGGATCTGTGAACTTTTTTAAAAAATGATGAACTTTTTTTGATTTTTTTTGTGAACATTTCTTTGAAATCCGCGACCTTTTTTTAAATCGATGATCTCTTTGTTAAAATTTTCGAATTCTTTGTTCAACTTTTCGTTCCCCTTTTCCAAATAATTTGAACTGCCGCAGAAACTCGGGGTCAAATAAAACTGTTTTCGTACATAACACATCTATGTTATCATGGTGCAGTGGTTGAAGCCATAAGTACCTGAGCAATAGCACGTTGGTTCAAGTCCCTCTATATACAAATATTTTTTGGCCGTTTGTTTTTTATCTTCAGAACGTGGACTACGTATATTTCTGCTCGTTCTTGGGCGGCCCGCATAACCAGGTGCGTGCGCGCTGGGTTCGTTTGCTGGCGCATAAGGCGCCAGCGAGGAGCTCTCAGCATCGTTAGTGATGTTCGAGGTCAGTCTGCGTACTGTCGACGGTAAGTTCGTTTTTTTTTCCGGCTAACCGGAATAAAAACTGAACAAACCGAACCTAATTCGGTTATTAGAAGTAAAAACCAAATTTATTTGTACCAATGACAAAAACCGAAAATTTGGTTTTTCCAGTTTCGGTTTCGGTCCGGTGTTCGGTTCATCGGTTTTTATGCCCACTATGAGTTGCCACGTCCTCCACCTCGTTCGTGTGGTGTGCCACACCCGCCTCCGCTTGCACCTGTGTTGACAGAGGATTTGGAGCTGCCCCACATACCCATTTTTATGCGGCAGACAAGACAACAAGATGCAAGAGTGCCACTAAGTTGGCCTTGTACGAGTAAATATCGTCAATAGCAACGACGTCAATGTGAGCATCTAGAGTAGATACAAATGGGTAGTGCTCCATTCAACACCCTACTACATCTCCCTCCAACCTATGTTCCCTCTTTCTTCTACAAGTGGTTAACGATATAGTAGTACAAAGATACATGTTCAAGTTGGTGGATTTTCTCAAAAAGAAAAACTTGCTGAAATTTCAAGGAAGGAGGATCACAAAGGAACAAGGATACTGAAGAACACTATTTGTTTCGAGAAATAACTAAGGTCCAACTGTATATATTACTCAAAGGCTAACCAATTTCTAAAAACAAGCAACTCACCAAAGATTACATGGGCATGTTTGCACATGAGGTCGGGATAAGTATTGTTGCCATGAGGAGACGAAAACCTTGTCAACCGATTCTTGAAACCACGAGCCCATAAGGGGAACTCTGGGATAATTTTCTTCACCACAAAAGAGTTTCTTTTTCTTTCGAAAAGGGGGTTAAACCCCTGGACTATGCATCATATGATACCCACATCCATCTTTGATAAAAAGTGTTATCAAAATATCAGAATTAGTAAAATAAAGGCTCGACACAACTGGGTGATGACAAGATTACATGGCTCATACATATGGTCTATTACTAGATCACTTTTCAAACCAGTTGAGTGTATCTTGTGCTACCGTCTTCCAACGGCTGCACCCAAAGGCCATAGCGTGTGATCCTCTACACACTGCAACAGTGCAACACGACATACGGATTATTATGTAGCACGGAAGATAGCCTACATTTTTTGAAAGTTACGTTATGTTAAACACACAATCATTATGGCAATTTCAAATTCCCCAAAGTAAGGCACACACTCCCATGCAGATATGTGCCTTAATTGTAGGATGAACCAAGCCGGGAGAATTCCCAACATATTGGTTATGCTAGATGGTGGAGGTAGGTTAAAAACTATGTGGATCATATGCCAGGTAAGAGCTACAAAATGGCCATGAGATATAAAGATGAGGAATCGATTCCTCCTTGTCGCAAAAACAATACTCTTGAAGCCCTGACATCTGCGCTTAACCATATTATCCTTCACTTGCATCACACCACGGTAAGATACCACATGAATAACATCATGTTTAAACGAACTTTAACCTTCCAAATGTATGGTGAATGGAATGATTCCCTCAACATACATGGATTTGAGGATGAACACTTCAGAAGAGTGCAACTTCCAGTTGAACACATCACGTTCGTTCAATAAGTTTATTGACATCAACTGCTGAACTAGGTGAAGCCACACAGTCCATTGTTACTTCCTAAACATATCCATACTTTTATAGCTTTGATGCTTTAATATCACTACATTGGCATGATTTTATGATTGAACTGAAATAATATACTAATAAAGTGTCCAACACTATTTTCTATTTTCAATGTTGTTGGTTTCATAAAAACACATATTCTAAGCTCACGAAGAAAATAAAAGAAAAATATGAGAATTATTTTTGGACCGGAAGAGCACCACAACCAAGGAGCGAAGTCACGGTGGGGCCCAGGAGTCCCACGTGACCTAGGGTTGAAGCACATGGGCAGAATATCCCCTTGTCCCTATCTCTGGCACCTCAGAATTGAATATATCCACAGAACGTGTGTAAATATATCACAATTTACCATCACCAGTACTTCCCATTCAGAGACTATCTCATATGTTATGTTCTGATACTATGTCGAAAGGTAAATTAATCACCATATTCATGACCATTGATCCACGTTGCTCGATGATTATGTGTGAGTAGTCAACCCGCTAAACTATGGATTCATAGAATTAGCAATATGTAATGTCTCTCTCCCCCCCCCCCCCAATTCTTTAATATGCTCAAATGAGCTACCTAAAATGAGTGTGATCCATTTGATTTATTATAGTGGTGATTATACTTATGTGATGAGTTGTTACTTTATGATCAATTTTTTGTGATGCTTATGTTTGATTTACGGATGTATTATCCTCTCGATTGGTTAGTTATTCATTGCTCAGTTTAGAGGGATGATCAGTAGTGTGAGTGGTATGCATTAGTTGGGTTTCTTCTTGCAATTTAACTACCTTGGTGATAGTAAGAGGAGAAGTCTTGTACTATGTTATTGCCACTGAGGATAAAAAGATAATAAATGTTTTGTCTTGGTGACGAGCTAGAAGATTAGGTGAATATGATTGAATGTATGCCATCTTACTCAAATCAATGCTCTTTTTTATTACTTGACACTCGAAGATGCATTATGGATTTTGGTGTTTGAGTTCAGTATTAGTCATACGTGCATGACAGATTTGGTCCATGGATTCATGGACATGATGCCTATATAATATCATCTCGTCACATATGAAATTTTCTATCATCAGTATGTAATATTTTATACACGTATATCTTTATGTCACTCACATGCACCATTGCTTTTGGAAGAGTTCTATTGGCGATCCTATGAACCCTGTTCCATTTTACCTTTCCAACAACTTTATATGCACTTTAATTTTGTGCCATTTATTATTATATACTTAGAAAAATAATTTCAACCACATTATACGTTAATTCCTTATTGCAACTAGCAAAGCTAGACCTTCTTTACAATTGTTTGGGGGGGGGGGGGGGCACAAGTGGAGTTTTATTGTGTTGCAGGGTTGAGGATTGGTGTGGAGAACAGTGCTTCCGCCGATTGATACCTTGGTTGTCATCGAGGTAAACTAGCCTTCTAGCTACAAACCATTCCACATGCATGGGGCTCAAAAAACATGCTAACTTGTGTAATTCATTTGGAGCAAATATCCATTTACCCTCGGTCAAATCCCGACGAAACTAGATATTCAACGAGCTTTTCATTATACTAAAGCAACGAAAACCTCTTCAGGTTGTACACTTTTATATATGGAGGGATAGTAAATAGTTAGAGGTGAACCACTAATTAGCCATGCATCCTCCCAAATTTTTTGTTGAATGTCCATTCCCAATAGGGAACAATCCTCTCCAAAAGAAAGTCAGTTTGACCCGCATCAATCCTTTCCAAACGGGAAGTTCCAACGGCTTCGTTAAGGCTTGAGACATGGTCTTAGACTGAATGTTGATGTTTGTTTCTTTGCAACTCTTGCTAAAGGCCTTCCTCAGTAAAAATCTTCGGCATCCATTTATTGAGCCACAATTGTTCTTAATTTCAAAGTTCTCAATCCTAAGTCCGCCCTGATCCTTTGGTATGCTTAAGTCCTACTTAGGTATCCGATAGTTCCATTTATGCTCGTGCATATTATCAGAAGAATCGATATCTAGAAGGGGCAAAGAATAAACTTCATATTAACAGTTTAACTAGATCATGCTCCATAAAGATAATGGCGTCATCATACACATACAGCAATCCACTAGGTGCGGATCCAGGACACTAACTTGAATATCATCCTTGGCCCTAGATATGAGGACCGCCATCATGTCTGCAACGTTGTTGAATATAATAGGTGACAATGGGTCACCTCGCAGCAGTCCCTTTTGAATTCAGCAACAATGACCGATGACATCATTTACCTTCACCACAACACTGCCATTGGAATTTCACCAAACACATAATTTCAGATCGCACTAACTTTTGATCTCCCAACCATGAACGACATGCAATGTTGGAAGCTCCTCTATATCAATTAATGACCTCCAAACTATCTTGCTTTGATACACTTGTTAGAAATTTCAGGTGCACTTCGATCATTCGATGATAAGTAGACATATCAATATGAGTCTTTGATCACCCGACAATAAGCGGCCATAGCAATATGAGCCAGAGATATTTTTTTGAGTAAGTTTAGTATGGAATACATGATCATTAGTTTTCACGTTTATATAGTGACTCAAAAAAGAAGTCTGAAATACCATAATTCACTCCTGATAGGAGTTGAACCCGGCTCGACAAGAACATACCACCAAGTCCTTACCACACCAGGCTACAACCAATTATTGATAACGTCTCAAACTAAATGAAGAAAAAACACAACTATAATGGCACTTGCCCTGTAGTAGTTGGGTCAAGTTCCCCTTTTCTAATCGAGATGACTAAGAAAATAGTTATTAGAACAAGTGAGGACATTGTTGTTATTCTTCCATGAAAGCTTGATTAGCATAGCCGTACATTAGAATTACATTCCAAGTAAACACACCAAATAATCTTTTGTTAAAGAACAAATGAATCAAATAAGCAAATCACCAGATGTATGTCTATCTAGAATTGATCTTGGATACGGTCTACAATTTTCTTGTCCACCTGGAATGCTTTGGCAAGGATATCATCTGAGATGGATGGCTTGGATCCAAACGCTGCATTGGCTATGGTGATTACTCCAGGGTTCTTGCTGCTCAGCGCCGTAATGGCTATCGCTTTGTTGGCTCCAATGTTGAACTGAAAGTGAATAAGACCTTGCGGAAACACAAACACGTCTCCTTTGTTCAGAACTTTCGAGAACAACTTGTTCTCGGGGTTGGAGGTGACAAAACCAACATAGAGCGAGCCTTCCAGCACCGTCAGGATTTCGGTTGCGTGGGGATGGATGTGGAGTGGATTTTGACCATAGGGTGCATAATCAACACGGGCCAGGGAGATGCCCAAAGTGTTCAAGCCAGCAATCTGTGCAACATTAACTGCGGCCACAGCGGAGCCTTGCTTGTTGCTCGTGTTCCCGGCCATGTGAAGGCCAGAGAAGTAGAAGTCTTCTACCATGGCAGTCTTCGGGTCTTTGCATGCAAATCCATTGATGAAAACTGCACATACATATACAGATTTTCAAGAGTTAGCAAATACACATTGGCACCAATAAGTAGCTTGAACATATCACGGCAGGCATGCATGCATGCTAATGTTGCGTGTTTGGTTATACGTACCTTGGGATGTTCTGTCGGCGACACAGAAATCCTGGAGTTGGCCTGGGTCGGAGGCAAGAGCACGACAAGTGGACAGAGCGAATAGGGCAAGGAGGAAGAACTGTGCTGCCATTTGGATACCAATGTTGATTCTCCCAAAATCAGGTATGTGTTTGATCAAGTAGAGAGAGAACGAGTTATTGTGCTGTGTACTGCTTGTGCCTTCGAAGAGTTGGAGACCGGGTTATATAAGCATGGGAGAGGTGGCTTTTCTGTTGGAACGTTAACGCATGTGGCTATGAAGAAAATCTATCTAATCTTTACCTAATCTTTACCTAATAATAAAGCAAATTGAGTTTCTTTCGTCCGTCATGGCATTTTTCAGAAAAGTCCCTCTATTTCAGATAATTCAACCCGCAGTGCTGTTTTAAGTTAAAACGAATCGTTATTTTCGTATTTTACACAAAAATTCTTGTCTTTTCTTGAAATCAACCCGTCGTCCGGATTTAAGTCACACATGAACCGTTATTTTACATTTTTCGAAAAACCCCATGATGTTTTAGATAATTCATCTGCGGATCATATTTAAGTCAAACAAATGCTTTTTAAAATCATCCGTATCTTTTAAACCGTAACTCCGATTTGAACATGTTATATATGAAATTTGATTAGAAAATATGTAGAATATGAATATGAGATTATTTTTACCTGTAAAGTATTTTTAAATATTATTTTGGAATATATTTGAGTCAAACCAAATGATTTTCTAAATTATCTGTATCTTTTAAACTATAATTCAATTTTAACATATTATATATGAAATTTTATTAGAAAAATGTGTGGAATATAAATATGATGTTAATTTTACCTGTTAAATATTTTTCAAATATTGTTATGGAAGCAAACTTATAATTTATAGCGCAAGATTCGTTTTTTTTTCATACCAGCGGCGATCCGGATTGTAAATAAACACCCCACTATAACGATATACGAAAAAGAAAACATCGATAACTACACATGCATACCTCTGAAAAATGTCGCAGTGGAAAACAACAGATTTCTCATCGCGAGAGTGAGAGAAAGCGAGCGAGAGAAAGAGAGAGGGAGAGGGAGGAGAGAGAGAGAGACGCCTTAGGATTAACCATATTCAACACACGTTTTTTATTGTTTTGTGTGAACACCGAGGCCATCGCCGGCGAGGGTGAGAACGAGGATAAGCGGCAACACAAATATGATGCCTCGCAAAAATAAAGGAGATGGACCTATTGTGGTCTTGAGTGATGGTTGTTGAGTTAATAGCGTGTGTTATGTTTTCTCTCCCGTTGCAACGCACGGGCTCTTTTGCTAGTCTTTACCTAATAATAAAGCAAATTGAGTTTCTTTCATCCGTCATGGCATTTTTCAGAAAAGTCCCTCTATTTTAAAGAATTCAACCCGCAGTCCTGTTTGAAGTTAAAACGAATCGTTATTTTCGTATTTTACACAAAAGTCCCTGTATTTTTTTGAAATCAACCCGCCGTCCGGATTTAAGTCACACCCGAACCGTTATGTAACATTTTTTGAAAACCCCCTGATGTTTTAGGTAATTCATCCGCAGATCATATTTAAGTCAAACAAATGCTTTTTAAAATCATCCATATCTTTTAAACCATAACTCCGATTTAAACATGTTATATATGAAGTTTGATTAGAAAAATATGTAGAATATGAATATGAGATTATTTTTACCCGTTAAGTATTTTAAATTATTATTTTGGAATATATTTGAGTCAAACCAAATGATTTTCTAAATTATCTGTATCTTTTAAACCGTAACTTCAATTTTAACATATTATATATGAAATTTTATTAGAAAAATGTGTGGAATCTAAATATGATGTTAATTTTACCTGTTAAATATTTTAAAATATTGTTATTGTTATGGAAGCAAACTTATAATTTATAACGCAAGATTCATTTTTTCATACCGGCGGCGATCCGATTGCAAATAAACACCCCGTTATAACCATATACGGAAAAGAAAACATCGATAACTACACATGCATACATCTGAAAAATGTCACAGGGGAAAACAACAGATTTCTCATCGCGAGAGTGAGAGAAAGAGAGGGAGAGGGAGGAGAGAGGGAGAGAGAGACGCCTTAGGATTAACCATATTCAACACACGTTTTTTTGTTATTTTGTGTGAACACCGAGGCCATCGCCGGCGAGGGTGAGAAAGGGGATAAGCGGCAACACAAATATGATGTCTCGCAAAAATAAAGGAGATGCACCTATTGTGGTCTTGAGTAATGGTTGTTGAGTTAAGAGCGTGTGTTATGTTTTCTCTCCCGTTACAACGCACGAGCTCTTTTGCTAGTCTTTACCTAATAATAAAGCAAATTGAGTTTTTTCGTCCGTCATGGCATTTTTTAGAGAAGTCCCTCTATTTCAAAGAATTCAAACCGCAGTCCTGTTTTAAGTTAAAACGAATCGTTATTTTCCTATTTTACACAAAAGTCCCTGTATTTTCTTGAAATCAACCCGCCGTCCGGATTTAAGTCACACCCGAACCGTTATTTTATATTTTTCGAAACCCCCTGATGTTTTAGGTAATTCATGCACGGATCATATTTAAGTCAAACAAATGTTTTAAAAAATCATCCATATCTTTTAAACCGTAACTCCGATTTGAACATGTTATATATGAAATTTGATTAAAAAAATATGTAGAATATGAATATGAGATTATTTTTACCCGTTAAGTATTTTAAAATATTATTTTGGAATATATTTGAGCCAAACAAAATGATTTTCTAAATTATCTGTATCTTTTAAACCGTAACTTCGATTTTAACATATTATATATGAAATTTTATTAGAAAAATGTGTGGAATCTAAATATGATGTTAATTTTACCTGTTAAATATTTTAAAATATTGTTATTGTTATGGAAGCAAACTTATAATTTATAGCGCAAGATTCGTTTTTTTTTCATGCCGGCGGCGATCCAGATTGCATATAAACACTCCACTATAACCATATATGGAAAAGAAAATATTGATAACTACACATGCATACCTCTGAAAAATGTCGCAGGGGAAAACAATAGATTTCTCATCGCGAGAGTGAGAGAAAGTGAGCGAGAGAGAGGGAGGAGAGAGGGAGAGAAGACGCCTTAGGATTAACCATATTCAACACACGTTTTTTGTTGTTTTGTGTGAACACCGAGGCCATCGCCGGCGAGGGTGAGAAGGAGGATAAGCGGCAACACAAATATGATGCCTCGCAAAAATAAAGGAGATGGACCTATTGTGGTCTTGGGTGATGGTTGTTGAGTTAAGAGCGTGTATTATGTTTTCTCCCCCGTTGCAACGCACGGGCTCTTTTGCTAGTTTATAATAAGGGAGTAACCAGGAACAAGTCTAAAGCGTGTACCTAGCAGGTGGTAGGCTTTCTTGCGACGGCTAACTAATTGATCCCACTCCCGTCTATATTGTATGCGGTTTGAACAAGTCATGCTCGTATTTGTACTATCTCTCTTGTCTCACCAGATGGAATTGGCTTCAACCTATTATTATGAGTGCTCCCATGCGTACAGCACCCCCCGAAAAGCTTTAAAAATATATTTTTTCGTCCTCAGGTTGATTAGCTAAGACTAATCTGAATCAGATGGCCGATTGATTTGTCCCTAACCTGCATACCTAAGTCTAGATATAAAAAGCTTGGACCGGTCTCTCTATGCTATGATTCGTTCTCCTACTGTCAGAATCACAACGCTCTGCCAAATGGCAGGCGCACGTCTTCTGTAAATTTGTTCAAGCTCCTGTTTTTATCAAGATTTTCATGTCCCTAAGTTTTAGGAACAAACCAGTATATAACAATTCCATTGGCCATTTATATTCTTTCTTTCTCCTTTTTTTTGCGAATATTCTTTATTTGTTTGTTTGTTTGTTTGTTTCTTTCTCCCTTTCTTTCTTCTACTAGCTAGTAGTTGGAGGATACAGTAGAAAGATACCTTACATTGTTTCTTATTTTCTTTATCTGAAGTAGAATTTTGAATCATTATAAAATCTGTATCAAACCCTTAAGATCTGTTGAGTTCAAACTTAAGAAAGATCACGAAATTGGTTCATGCAATTTCCTCAACATGCTAGTGATATAGGATTCCCTGTAAGTTCGTGCTCCAAGTATTTTACTTGGGATTCCAGTTTGAGAATCTTTAGCTGAAATAATTTGTAGAGTATATCGCGATCTAAGCACTAATGATCTACATTGTCTAAAAATGAATTTTCAGTCGGGGAACGAAGCTTGGGAATATGCCGCCCATAATTTTTGGTAAATGTGGTGTTATCTCTGTATTAAGCGAGATAAATCTCAGCTCATATCATACTCTGTCAAAGTGTGGAGCCAGAGGTATTGCTGCAACCGGAGGTAGATGCCTATTATTTTTGTTTCATGATGGATGGCATTGAAGGGAAATGGATCTAAAATGTCACCTTCTACAATAGTAAGATTTCAGGTTGAAATAGGTGGTGTTGAATGTTAGGTGTTTCTTGTAAGAATAATTGGCATCGGTCATTGACCTTCCATAGTATGGTAATACTTAATATTATGTGCTTTGATTCATGTTGCATGGTATATAGTTGGTTGTTCACCAATAGACAAGGGGCGGCTTCGAAAAGATAGGCATGTTGTACTGCTAGAGATAAGAACCCCTACCTACAGACTAGGCTATCGCTCTGCTGCAAAAAACTCCACCGTAGATGGTTAATACTATACCACATCACTGCAAATTTTACAATGTTGTGGGTGACTTCAAAGACAAGCAAGTCTGAAAACCAATGTGCAGTGTGTCTATCGCCAATGGGTACTCCATTTTTCCTGGCGGCAAATTCACAGACATTTTTTTTCATTCCAATCTTATATATTTGAAAATTTTGATACATGTCTTATATTTTAATAAAAAAGCATATAGATAATACATTTCACATGAATTCCACGCCCACGTGGCTTACCTCCTGCTCTCCTTGGTAGTAGTGTTCTCCTTGGGAAGTTAAGCTTCGGCGTATTTTTTTCGACGATTAAAATATTCCTTAAAAGCCTAGAGTCTTGATCTAATGTATGTGTACACCCATGCGCTAGCACAAATGACATTATCATATCAATACATACAATTCATATGAACCATACTAGATCACCAACACCATAAGAACAAGGGAAATTGGCCAAACATGGTAGAAATAGCACAAAGATCATAGGCTGATAATTCATTGCATCAAACACCATGCCTTAGTAAGGGATCGGAATGGTTTGGTAATGAATGGCGTGGACTGCAATAGAGGCGACGGCGGTGATGGTGGTGCCCCCAATGTGGTTCTGGCACCGTCGGAAGCAAGGGTGAAAGGACCCTTCCTTCTTCATATGCCCTCTCCCCCTTGAAGTAGGGGTGTTTCTCCTATGGCTTTACTGGCTATGGTGGAAGGACGAGAGCCTCTGCTAGATTGGATCTAGACTTTGGGGGAGGGCTCTTTTTTTTGCTGAAATAAGACTCTGGCATCATTTTATTGATTCTCGTAGATTTATAACTCTGAAAAATAAAAACAAAAATGACAACTTAACATACGTGCCAACGTAACCTCCCAAGGGCAAACCAGATGATCCTTGTGGACCCCCACATAGAGGGGGAGGGGTTGGGCCACGACCACATGACGTCCCTATTCTCCTCCCACCTCCGCCCTTTAGTGTGCCTTCGTGATCCTTCTTGGAAATTTTGAGACTATTTTTATGTTATTTTTCCTTGCTCCAAAAATATTCAGAATCACGACGTTGAAACAAGTAATTATGCCTTCCGTCAAGTAGGTTAGTCCCAAAAGCATATTTTTGAATAAAATCATAAGAAAATATACAATTAAACTTCAAAAGTTATAGATACGTTGAAAATGTATTAGGTCTTGGCCTCCTTTATATAGTCATGGTATGGCGGTGTTCTCTCCTCCTCCAAGTGGGTGTCTTCTCCGTGTACACGTATGATTCTAGACCTTGTACCACTAGAACTCGTATTATCTTTCCAAGTACCCAAATTGCATCAAGAAACTCGGAACGTCTTCCAACCCTTTTCTTTTGAGAAGAGTCTTCCAACTAAGTTTGTGGATTCCGTGTGCGCTCCAGGGCATGGTTATAGCTGGGCTTGTATAACCCCAATATGACATATATGCACTACATGCATATGGGTAGTACAACTATCCATTGTCGAACCATGTATGCAACAACAACATTGTATCGTCCCCTGTTAGCCTCTTCCTTTGTCTACAGAAAGTGAATAACTCGCATATTGGTGCCATGCATAAGAAGAGTTACATTAATACAATATCATCACTCTTGTTGATTGTGTGTCTCATACATTGAAGGAATTCCTCCATTTCCTTTAGCATGCGTGTACCTCTCGCATGCCCTCTTTTTTTTTCTTGAAAAGGAGGTTAAATCCCTCGCCTCTGCATCAATGTGATGCACACCTATCATCCCTTGTGATCAAATTGATTGACTTTGTTACGTACAACAGACCAAACGCATGATCATTTGTTTTCCGAATACAAAGTTATTGAATAAAACAAAGACACACGCAACTATGATGAAACTTGCTAGGTTGCAGTTGGGTCAAGCCACGACCCATTTGATATTTTACTAACGAAGATGATAAAGAAAATAATAATGATCGAGTTACTTCTTTGTGCCAATAATTGATTATTTTTCTTCCATTGAATTATAGTATAAAGGAACACCCGGACATAATCTTTAATGAAAAAACAAATTAATCAAGTAAGAACATCACCAAATATAAATGTCTAGAATTGAGCTTGGACATGGTCTACAATTTTCTTGTCCACCTGGAAGGCTTTGGCAAGGATGTCATCTGAGATGGATGGCATTGATCCAAACACCGCATTGGCTATGGTGATCACTCCAGGGTTCTTGCTGCTGAGTGCCGCAATGGCTATCGCTTCTTTGTCTCCAGTGTTGAACTGAAAGTGAATCAGTCCTTGCGGAAACACAAACACGTCTCCTTTGTTTAGAACTTTCGAGAACAACTTGGTCTCGGGGTTTGAGGTCACGAAACCAACATAGAGTGAGCCTTCTAGCACTGTCAAAATCTCGGATGCGCGGGGGTGGATGTGGGGTGGGTTTTGACCATAGGGTGCATAATCGACACGAGCGAGAGAGATGCCCAAAGTGTTCAAGCCAGGAATATGCGCAACGTTGACTGCGGACACAGCGGAGCCCTGCTTGTTGCCCATGTTCCCAGCCATGTGAAGGCCAGAGAAGAGGAAGTCTTCTACCACAACATTCTTTGGGTCTTTGCATGCAAATCCGTTGACGAAAACTGCACATACATATACACATTTTGAACAGTTAACAGCTACATATTGGCACAAAGAAGAAGTAACTAGATCATTTCACCACAAGTACGCATGCATGTGTGGTTATACATACCTTGGGATGTCCTGTCAGCGACGCAGAAATCCTGAAGCTGGCCTGGGTCGGAGGCAAGAGCACGAGAAGCCGCCAGAGCCAAAAAGGCAAGGAGGAAGAACTTTGTGGCCATTTGGATGCCAAAGTTAATTCTCACTAGATCAAGTGCGCTTTGGTCAAGTAGACAAAGAGCTATGCAAACTAGTTCTTGTGATGCTTCTGAGGATTGGAGGAGACCGGTATATATAGGGAAAGGGACGATGGAAGAGCTTTTGTGTGTGTTCTGTTGGGGCGCGTGTGGATATCAAGGAAATGGTCTTCACTAATTCCTACCTGAGCAACGAGGAAGAAGTATAAAGCGTGTTCCTGGCAGGCCTGGCTACAACGGCCAACTAATCATACTTGTATATTCATGATTTGAACAAGTCATGTTCGTACTTGTACCGGCTCTCTTGTCTCACCAGATGGAACTTGCGATGCAGCCATCAACCCTAGAGGCTCAAATCATATTATTACGAGGAGCCATATGTAGGCTGCAGCCCCCGGAAAAACAACTAAAAAGGTAGTTTCGTCCTATAGGTTGATTAGCTAAGACTACTCGGAATTAGAGAATGGCTGATTGATTTGTCCCTAACCTGCACACCTATCCGTATGACGGCCTAAGGGTCCAGATATGGAATGATTGGACCGGTCTCTCTATGCTATGATTCCTTCTGTCATGCGGCCAGAACCACGGCGGCTGTCACGCAGCCAGCGGACGTGCTCACAAAGTATGTTCAAGCTCATGTTTTTGTTGAGATTTCCATGTCCCTGATTAATTTTTTTCTTGAACCAACCCATATATTACAATTCTATTTGTCATTTATCTATACTAGCTGTGTGCCCGTGTGTTGCCACGGAACATAAATTTGAACGTCACTCACCATTGTTATTCGCGGCCAACGCTGATCCAACCTTGCTAGTGGCTCGCTGCTATCAACAAACCCACGATAAGCCCTCTTGTAGCCCCGCCAACCCCTCCCGCTTAATGCGCTCACCCCACAGAATAGTATGACACCGTCTTCCATATACAATGTACTCCCTCCGTTACAAATTTCTCTCTAAAATGTACCAAAGTAGCCTGATAGACAAGTAAGAAGCAAGAAAATATTAAAAAGAGAGCACATATCCACAACAAAGGAAGCATCACTGCATCCACATAACTAAATAAGCATCCTATCAAGCAGGCACATCAGATATGTCCATCTTCAATCTATGTTTTCTTCCAACTAAGTAGCTACTATGACAAGCTCATATTGCTCTGCATTTTCTGACACCATATGTCAAAATGACCATGATTGTGCATGTGTTGCCATGGAATAAAGAATATGAATACTTTTTTTTTCTTCAGATATTGACTTTGAAAGAAGATAAACATGTTTCACTCTTCTATGTTTGTAGACCGATATCCACCCTCTTCATCACCTTACTGACATAATGACAATGAACTTCTTAACCTCCCTCCACTTGTTTTAACAAAAGCACATGATTTGGAAATGGAATAACAGTCACTTGAACACATACATATGTACTTTCTAATGGTATCATGCCTCAGCCTCACGCATCCGTCTTCATTCACTCCTTGCTCTGGGCAAACTACTGCCCTCTAACCACATGCCTGTCTTGGCTAGCCTCCTCATATCTAGAGCTCACCATGCATGATAAAATCAAATGAGAAATTAGAAAAAGCCCAAAATTTAGAAAAATCAAGGATATTTCAGAAAATATGTAGAATTAAAACAAATAATAAAAAGTAGGTATTTAAAAATTTGAAATTTATTGAATCACATCATTTCTCTAGAATATTTTTACTTATAAAATATTCTTGTGAATGGCACATAGGCAAAGCGCTGACAACAATTCCTGCAAGCTCTACAACATTCAACTCAGATGTACTTGTCTCAGTGCAGAAGTATGCCATCCCAACCTCACCCTTCCCAAGCTTCCGACCAAGGATATAAATATAATGTTCCCTTAGGTCTGCCGGTTCAGCCCAATGACAAAGATAGATGTAGGAACAAACCTTCCTTCAGAATCCCATCAACAGTGGACTGCTAAAACTTCTTCAAATGCGAGAGCAATCCTCTTCAAGGTGTTCATCAGCATACCTAGCTTAAATGAAAATATATTCTCTTCTGCATAGGATTTCACAAATGTACTTAGTTGAGTTTGTGTGTTCCATTCAAAACATAACATCATTTTTTATGTTTTTCTATTTTAACAGTCTACACATGAAATACTTGGTGCATGTATTTCCATACGAGATCTAACATGTAGCTGTAGTTTCAAAACAAAGCCATGCATAGTTATGTATAGTCATAGTTACCATGCCCTTTTAACTTACTCACCACCAAGTCCTAAGCAGCAATGGAGTTTCTTCCTTCGAACCAAAGAAGTGGTTTATAATCTGAAAAATAGAACCAGAAAACAAATAGTGAAGATAAACCTAAGTTGGAAGAATGTAGATTTTTGTCCTCTTTAGTGAAGACTGTATACTAAAGTAGTACTCCCTCCGTAAAGAAATATAAGAGCATATAGATGTACTAATATGCAGCACTGCAATCAGAGGTATATCAGCATCATGGTTTCCACTTTCCAGAGATTTTCTCAAAAGCCAATTCAACCTGATTATTGTAGGTGCAGGTCTCTCATATTTTCTTAAATTTATCAATCACGGGTATATCAACATTATGTTTATCTCCAATATAGTTACAATGGAACAATCGGATGTACTCAATTGATAGTGAAAGAGCCAAGATTGCAAGGTGAGATGTATTCCATTCCCTCCGTCCCAAAATAAATGGCTCAACTTTTGTACTAACTTAAGTTGAGACACTTAATTGGGACATAGGGAGTATATATATAATGAATATAAATAAAATTACTATGATGTAGCACTAAGACCTTTGTAGTATTTCACTTCTTGTGAAAAGCTTATGTGAACACAAGGTACATCTCATACTTGCCTGTGTCACTACCTCACTATAAAATGCTACAAATAGACATACATCTATATGCAGTGATTTACTGAACAAAATCTAAAGATACTTAATGTTATTACTTTCAACACATACTTTCTATTTGAAAAACATTAAAATACTCTGTAGAAATTGTTATTATCATGTAAAGACAATTATAGAACTAACTTTTTATATAAATTCGAGAGCAACATCTTAAGGCTGGAATTAACAAAAAGGCATGTACTACATCCAGCATCATCTTAAGTAGCAACACACAGATATTAGGTAGGTGTGTGTACAGAAAGCTCTTGATTGAGCAGCATTTTAGTACATCATATATAGTAGCTAATTTTCAGGACATATTGGTCATTGAATAGTTGGAAGAAGTAAACAGATGGTTACCGAAAGTTTCGCCATTGTAGAGCTTACACAGTCTTCCACCTTATCCTGACCTTGGTATTGAATCATTGTTACAGCACACACAAATAGGGATATCAAATAAAAATCAGAACCCAAGTTGCATTCTCTGCCAAAACCATATGCAATACCTCCTGTAGTAGGAGTATTTTCAGTAACTACTCTGATGTACTACTGCTCCTAGTTTCAGTAAACAAATAAAATACATGCAGAACTAACACATGGGATACTGAGAAAAACCAAAACATAAAGAAGAAATTATTGTGAGCCCGAAATATGAAGCTAAGTCTGATGTACTGCTATAGCCGTCCGTGTAACCTCGTCGGTTATCCACCCCATCCTCCAAACTCTCCACCGATTGCTGTCACCGCGGCCTATCCATCACAACAAGAAGACTATATGTAGAGAATGGCGTAACAAAATAAACAGGGCTATCAAATTTCTGCTACAAAGAACGCAAACTCTGTCAGTAGTTACAAAACTGAAAAAATATAATTTCTCCTACATCTACGTATTAGCAATGATGGATTTACTTTCTTTTTTGAGAAAGAATCAAATTTTCAAATGTATAGAGAAATATTAGAGGACCATGCTCATACATTTTCTCTATCCTGAAAAACATGACAGATAGCAGGGGGACATGAACCTGCACCGCATTTGGCACAAAAATTCACAGTAACTATTATACCGTCTCCATTAGAAGTTTTTCGATGAATTTGTATCAACAATAACAATGCAGGTCATAACCAAGAAATCAAGTTCTGTATTAGGAATCAGATCAAGAAGAGAACTAAACAAAATTTCAGAGAGGAGAAGGAAGAAAGAGAGCTTACTGGTAGTTGTACTTGAACCCCTGATCCAGCCGAAGAAGGTGGCACTGTGGAATCGGTCTCGGAAGGCCTCAACGGCAAGAGGGCCGTTGACGTGCTCCACGCGCAGGCCCGGGACGAACTCCTTGAACACCTCCGCCACTGGTTAACGACGGGTCAGCCGGGTCGGCGGGTGCCTGGGCGAAGGGAAGTGGCAGATAGGACCTTCGGTGACACCTCCTTATCAAAGGACTGGCCCGCTTACCATCTCCCGGCGGCTCGTCTAAGATGAAGGCGCGGCGGACCCATGGCATGGGGTAGGGCGGCAGGGTTGCGTACTTGCGTAGGGACGTTTGTAGCCTGAATTGCTGGTGAGGGGACGAAGGTACGTGGGTGGTCGCGGGAGGGGCGCCGCTGCTCCAGGCCGAATGGTTCTCCTTCGTGAGCAGGTTTGGAGAGGAGAACTTCTAGTTTCATGAGATCGCTGCTAGGGGAGACTGAGGCTGATGGGGTGGTTTCGGGTTCGAGGGAGATCGTGGTTGTGTGGAGACGTGCGGGATTTTCTCTTTTTTTCGCTGGTTTGGAGGGTGGGTTCATGCGTGGGGGTTGGGGGATCGAACGAGGTGGGGGTATCAAAGGAGGTTGAACCATGGAAAGAGGTCGAACCATCACGACGTTCGATCCCCCTTTAATAATAGAGATTTTCTCCACAAGGGTACAAACATGGTTGCCGTGTGCCTTTCAGCCTCTTCGTTATGTAGACCGATGCCAAAGAATTCATTTCAAATTTACTAACTATTGGGAAAGGGTCCATGAACCTGTTCGGACCGGTTTTTGTTTCTAAGTTTTTTGTAATTTCTTTTATTTTTATTTTTGGTTTTCTTTTCCATTTTGCCAATACATGTTGGCTTTTTTAATACGCATTTTACAATTTTTTTCCTAAACATGCAGAATACTTTTTGATACACGTTGAACACTTTTCAAATAGATGATGAATCTTTTTCAAATACCTGTTTCAATATTTCTTCGGATACTTGTTAAACAGTTCCCAAATCACATTGACATTTTTTTGAATGTTACAAAACATATTTTTAATTACGTGAACAGTTTTTACATTGTATAAACACTTCGTTGAATGTCACGAACATTTTTTTAATGTGTGACATTTGTAAATGTCATGAATATTTTTTTAATGGTACAAACATTTTTAAAAACCACGTGAAAAAGTTCATGTACACCACGTTAAGATTTTAAATACGCAGTGAATGTTTCTAAAATTTTCAGTAAAGTAATTTTAAAATATGTATATTTAAAAGTTTTTTGAAATATGAACAAAATAAAAAAAAACCTAAGAAACGAAATGAAAGAACTTCACTAAACTTCACAGCAACTAATGGGTGGACCCACTCCACGTCGCTAGAAGCGAGCGCTCTTTGCACCTTGCAGTAGGCAAGACAGAGACGCTTCCCTCGTTTATAGCCGCGTAAGGCGGGGGTAGAGGCGACCAATTCCCACCTTGTGTTCCTGTCAGGTCTCCATGAAAATCCATGAGATAAAAAAGGTACTTCAAACCCTTTCCCAGTAGGCCAGATATCCATGGCTACCCTAATCGATGAATAATATTGCCATCCCTTACTCATGTCTGGCTGTAAAAATATTTTTAATTCTCAAAATTGATATCCTAGATCCGCCACTAGGGACTTCTAGAAATCAAATTCCATGGCTGGGCACATATCCATGGGGTTGCATCGTAGGGGGAGAGCGGGAGGCAAAAGCTGGACAAATAAGAACAAGATGGGCATTGCTTCCTCACCAAATCTATTGAGGCCGCCACTCATTGTATTATTGTGAGGGAAACCCACCACGAAGGAAATGGACTTGGGGTTGGGGAAGCTACATCCATGGGACAACATCCCAATCTGTCCAGACGGTCGGGCCAACACCACTCACATAAGCCAATGTCAAAAATCGCATGTGTGTTGTTGAGGAGACAACCTCAATGAAATATGTCTCCCCAACATCAACCTAGCAATGTCAACAAACACAAACCAGAAGAACCTCACTAGACTAGCCAATCTAGAAGGAAGACACCTTGATTAAACCCATGAGGCCGCCAGAAAAAAGCACCAAGGTTGTAGAGCAAGCGCCAAATGGTCATTATTTTGACCGCCGAGGCCTCCACCTCTGTGTTGGCGACGAGGATGGAGGGGTGAGAGAAGTTTTTTGTTGAATGTGGTGGGGGTATCTTTGGTCCTCAAAGATATGTGAGTGTGATGCCAACCTTTGTTTTTGCGTTTACAAATTGACTTGAACAAAAACACGAAACACACAACAACAATGCCACTTGCCGGTTTGTAACTGGGTCAACCCATGACTCATTTGGTAGTTCACTTTTTTCATAGAGATGATGGAGAAATTAATATTTAGAAGAAATGAAAATAGTATACCTCTTCTTCCATAAAACTCAATGAACATAACCATACAATAATTTTGCATTCTAAAGAAAGACACAAACATAATATTTAGTCAAAGAACAAATGAACAAATCGCCATATGTTTGTGAATCTAGAACTGAGCTTGGATATAGTCTACAAGTTTTTTGTACGGTGGAGTTGCCGAGGGAGCGCACGTGGACATAAGTGGAAGCCAGAAAAGAAGTTGTGATGTTGAACATGTATAATGAAGGACTCGTTAGGCCATGGTGAGATTTCCCTAACTTGGATCCCTACTTTCACTTGCCACGATCGGGTCGAGACAATGGGGGCCTCATGTCCACTCTCCACCAGGCGTGGTGGAGGAACAACAAGGTCTCCTCCAACTCCCAGAGGAGGCGTCAACGTCAGTAACTTGGTTTGTCTTAGCCGTCATGTCTAGCGCCACCTCTAGATCCACGTCACGCCACTGACATTAAACCCTTTAACAGTCGCTACAAGGGCGCACCAAGGGCTATGCCACGTGGGCATTTTTACTGTCGCAACTTTTTTTACGCAAAGGAGAAAACGCGTGGACTGGGCCTCCTTTTCATCTCTCAGGGCATCTCCAGCCGTTGGCCCCCAGGACGCATAAAAATTGCCCCCTGGGGACGAGCCGGCGATACAATCGGCGCTGGGGGCGGTTTTGCGCCCAGTCGTCGCCCCCAGCTCGCCCCCAGGCGCCGAAATCGGCCTACTTTGCAGCCCAATTTCGGCGAATGAAGGGCCCATATGGGCGAGAATAGGCCCATATTCGGCGTGGTTTCGCTCTCGGCGTTCAATTATCAACACAATTATTTCTTATCACATATTTCATCACAGAAAAATCAAATACTTCAACAAAATAGTACAACAACAAATAGTTCAATACAAATTATATAGTTCAACAAATAAAAACTCGTATTTCATCACACGGCGTCCCCCTTGAGCCTCCATAGGTGCTCAATCAGATCTTTCTGCAGTTGATGATGCACCTGTGGGTCTCGGATCTCCTGACGCATACTGAGATAGGCAGTCCAAGTTGCCGGTAGCTGGTGATCAACTTCGGCTAGAGGACCCTGCCTGTAGTATGGTTCAGTGTCAAACACTGGGTCTTCTTGCTCGCTCTCGATGATCATGTTGTGCAAGGTGACACAGCAAGTCATAATCTCCCACATTTGATCTTTGGACCAGGTCTGAGCGGGGTACCGAACAACAGCTGATCGAGATTGGAGCACACCAAATGCCCGCTCGACATCCTTCCTGCAAGCCTCCTGAACTTTCGCAAACCAGGCGTTCTTGCCTCCTTCCGCAGGGTTTGAGATCGTCTTCACAAATGTCAACCATCTCGGATAGATGCCATCTGCTAGGTAGTACCCCTTGTTGTATTGGTGCCCATTGATCTTGAAGTTCACCGGAGGAGAATGGCCCTCAACGAGCTTGGCAAAAACAGGAGAGCACTGCAGCACGTTGATGTCATTGTGAGTTCCTGGCATACCAAAGAAGGAGTGCCAAATCCAAAGGTCCTGTGTGGCTACCGCCTCAAGCACCACACTGCAACCGCCTTTGGCGCCTTTGTACATCCCCTGCCAACCAAATGGGCAATTCTTCCATTTCCAATGCATGCAGTCTATGCTTCCAAGCATCCCAGGAAATCCTCTTGCTGCATTCTGGGCTAGGATCCGAGCAGTGTCTTCCGCATTGGGTGTTCTCAAGTATTGTGGCCCAAACACTGCCACCACTGCCCGACAGAACTTGTAGAAACACTCTATGCTGGTGGACTCGGCCATGCGCCCATAGTCATTGAGTGAATCATTGGGAGCTCCATATGCAAGCATCCTCATCGCTGTCGTGCACTTCTGGATGGAGGTGAATCCAAGAGCGCCAGTGCAATCCATCTTGCACTTGTAGTAGTTGTCGAACTCCCGAATGAAATTCACAATCCTGAGGAAGAGCTTTCGGCTCATCCGATAACGGCGCCGAGATGTTCTCTTGCCATGAAGTGGAGCATCGGCGAAGTAGTCGGAGTAAAGCATGCAGTAGCCTTGGAGACGATGCCGGTTCTTTGCTTTCATCTGCCCCGACGCCGAGCCACCTCGCCGCGGCTTTTCATTGCTCGCCAGCAGCTGGCCGAGGGCGGCGAGTACCATGAGATGCTCTTCTTCCTGGACGTCGGCCGCGGCTTCCTCCTCCAGCAGCGCGGCGAGCTCTTCCTCCTCATCCGAGTCCATCGCCGAGGCAGGCAAAACGCCGAACACCTTGCGCTCGGTGGGCGTGTACCCGCCGTTAAACCGCGCCTCCGCGGCCGGAAACGGCGGCCGGAAACACCCAGCTGCTGTGGGAAGGGCTGCCGCGGCGAAGCGCTGCTATTTTCCGGCGGGGAATGGCTATCTAGCGGAGTAGGGCGGCGGCCGTTGCCGGGATATAGCTAGTGGTGGCCGAGGGCGCGGGGGGTGCGAGGCGAGTCGGGGGAAGAAAACCTTGACTTTTTCGCTGTCGGTGTAGGCCAGGCATGCTTTTCCCTAGCGCTGGAGCCCCCAACTGCTCCCCAGCGCGCTGGGTTTGGCCTGTGACCGCCGGGCGGAAAAAAAGGTCCGAACCGGCGATTTTCGGCGTCCTAGGGGCGCAACTGGGCCGTTTTTTCAGCGACGGCGCCGAAAAAGTGGCCTGGGGGGCCCTGTTGGGGGCGCGGCTGGAGATGCCCTCACACGCAGGCAGCCTCCTCTCTTGTTTTGGCTTTCCACTCCCGAGCTAGGGTTGCCGCCGCCCGCCGCCGCCGCCTTTGGCCCCATCCCAACTCGCGGCCACGGTCGATTTTCTCTACGTCTCCAACCGTCCCAAGATCTCGACCCCATCGCCGTCTCCTGCCTCCCTTTTTTATTGCCCTATTCCTCGGCAAGGTTGGACCAAGCCGGCGCACACGGCAAAGAGCAGCGGGCGCCAGTGGAGCTGTGGCGGCTGGTGCGTGATGGCCGTGATATCGACTGGTGGCGCCGCCGTGGAAAGCCTCCACGCTCTACATCCCTCGCACTATGACTCTTCCTTCTCCCGCTACGCAATGATGCATGGCTCGTCGGGTGCGCGCGACCCGAGGACTCCCTCTTCTTCCACTACAACGGCCACAGCCTGGGCTTGCTGCCAGCTGAGACCGGCTAGGACGTCGACAACAACGGGTTTTGACTCCTACACCAATGTCATCAAGGTAAGCTGGCTTGGTACACGAATTAGACTCAACAGATTTGTTCAATATACAGTGAGTCAGCGAGCAATGGACTAATTTTTATTCCCAGGTTCCTGTTCTTGACACTCCCGATGTTGCTGTTTCTTAGAGCAAGGCTATTGCACGCTATGGTATATAGTTGAATCCAAGTTTTACTGATTCCACACTGCCTAAATTAACCACTATTTTGTTTTCTTCCTTCAGTTGCTCGCTCAAAGGGTGACAACCTGCTATGGGGTGGTTCTCTTATTGAACTAGATGATACCCCGCGCGTTGCTGCGGGATATTAGTATGCAAAATTGTTAAGATTCATGAGGTGCATTGTTGGAGTGTACATAAGATATGAAAAAGGAAATGGATTTTATCACTGTAGTAGGATCTTTGTGAGGTTGCGCAATCTACAATTGTAAAATGTATAAAGAGAAGGTTTTTTGCAAATGATTCTTTTTCATATATAGATGCTGACCCATAAGAAAATAATTTACTTGTCTGGCGATGATCCGAAGTTTATTGTACTACAAAATAATTCAATTTCATCCTCAAAAAATAATAATTCAATTTCATACATACAAATTATTTTGCTATGCATAATTTGTTGCAAAGAGACATCGCTCCAGATCTCAGAATATAAGTACCTCTAGAATAAACGACTGGTACAGTAAAATAAATTTACTGGCCAGAAAGACAACATGTTCATCATACCGAAAAATACGCATGTCTGTATGCCGCTTCAATTTTTGTTTGCGGCAGTTTGACACCTATTTATGTTACTGTTAATGAGCTATTGGTTAGCTGATAGAAAAGAGAGATGAGCTTAATACATGATTGTACGACGAATATAACCATATATTGTAGGAATAAGACACTTGGTAGTGTGTCTGTTCAGATTTAGTGACGCGAGGAGAACTTTTGAAATTGCACACTTCTTGGATGTACGCATCACACTTAGAAATGGCAAAGGAAAAGAAAGTATATACTTGCAAGATGGATAGAGGACATATCAAGAAAAGAGAAACCAGAAATTGTTCATGTGGTTCTAATTAAATTGATAGATGAGAATCTATAAGATAAATATATAGATAAAAAAAAATTGAACTCCTTCAGTTCCAGCATTGCAAATAATGAATTGCTACATTAACTAAAAGACTTGCTTACTAACTACAGAAAAGTCTCAAAAGAATTATCAAATGGTTGTTCAGAAATAGATAGATATCATACCACATCATTGAAGATTTCAGGGGACCTCATGAACCCAACTAACCTATTAAGATGCATACGCTTGTAGCAGTTTTCAGAAGCAGCCAGTGGGGTTGGATGCCATGACCTCATTGAACAGCGAAACCCTGTGAAGTACTTTTCCGGACATCAATTTTGCCAAATCTTGTAAACAGAAGGGTTTGGCAAGATAACCAAATGATGAAGCTCCAGATAAAAGAAGCATCAAATTAATCTAGTATCTAGTATATAACTTATATGGTAAATTCCTGGTACATGTTCAGTTGGTACCTCGTCAATCGTCCTGTTTACATGGTTCTTCCTTCACCTTCCAGCACTTGCTGACTGACATCTTTATCACAGCCAGGATCTCCCCCAAGGATCAGGCAACATATTTTTTAATGTTTCTATTAAGTCCTCAACCAAAAAACACATCCGTTAATCTCCCCTTGCTCCAGGCTCCAGGAAGAAGTAAGGTGATCAATAAATCAGACGCGGGGCAGAAGCTAGAATCTCTTACATGGAATCATTCTGACCTATTCCTCCTAGGCGCCGAGTTGAACTCTGGGAGGCAAGACTGGCCAAGGACCCATAGTATATATAGCAAGTAAGAATCTCCAAGCCACCCACAATGAATCGAGGAGCAGTTGCATCGATTATTTCTGCAATGGGAGGTGGAGGAGTAAGATTTGGTGGAGAACGTGCAGACTGCAGAGGGAGAGGTGTTTCATATAGGGGGAGAGTAAATTCCGTGGAGAAGATGAGTAGCAGTCGTGGGGAAGATTCGGTCAGTTAAATATAGAACTGAAGGTGAGAAAATTAGGGCCGATTAATCCTGTCGTTTCATATGCATGTGTGGCTGCCGTTTCATTGTCGTGAGTGGAGAACCTGTTGATCATGGCGGCAACAAACGGAAGAGAGAGCGACAGCGAGCGGACTTGCAGTAAGGAAAGATGGAAGTCTGATCGATCGACCCTAATGCAGTTACTGGCCAATTTATTGGACCGGGCAGCCCATTACAAAAAATGCCTAGTTGTCAACGGCTGCAAACAAATGCATGACGTGGCTGCATGTTAGACAAACGGACGTACGTGTGGCGACCTTGCTGAGTTGGAGTAGCTGCATGTTAAGATAAATTAGTTAGTGGGGATGAACTTCTTAGGTATATAGGATATGTGAGTAATATAAGAAGTACTCCTATCATCATAGTTGAGCAAGCTTTAGTGCTTATTTGTTAATAATTCTTGCCGGCGTGTGTTGAGCAATGGATGGACTTTGCTACCACAGAGGTTGATCCCAGTATCACAGGATGGCTGTACCCAAGGCTTGGTTATATGACTTACCTTTTAGATATCCTACTTCGTTATGTTCAAGCATTAGAATGGTGTAAATTCTAGCATTTACCAGTACAGCCTGAGGAATCCGGCATTATTGGATCAAAGTGAAAACTCTGAGCCTTTGGTTAAGCAATACAAATAAATTATTATGGAATATACTATAAACTCTAAAATCATAAGCATAGAATAGTTTACCTGTAGATTCAGGTGTCTCTAGGAAGGTGTGAGGAAGTTAGTTACCTTCCACTGAAAGAATAGATTCCTGTGAGCTTCAACTTATTTTTTTATCTAAAATAGGATTAGCATCTTTAATCATGTTGAGTCGATGTGCTGATACTGCTCATAATCATGACGCATTTTTACTGTTTGCATAAATCTTTCACTTTGAAAGTGAGAGTGATGATAGTGAGGAGAAGTAAACTGAACAACAGAAGGTTAAGAGTTAAGCTTGAATTATGTATCAAATTAATTATGTCATCAAGATGTCTGAGATTTAAATTAGATGAATTTTTTTACCTATGCCATGTGTTGGAGTAGAGTAGTGAGGATCCTTAAACAAGAACATGACTGTACATCTACTCTAGCAGTTATTGGTCGTATATGTCATATAGATGGCTTGGATTCCTATAATAAGGAAGACATCATATTTGGCTGATTTTTTGTGAAATGGCCAATTAGTTTTGCAATTTGTTTATCAGATTTTCCTAATTATGGTGTTATTGCAATCCAGGAACTTGCCCATATGGTGAGAAGAATCTGCTAAAACGTTGGTCTATCTTGTTTATCTGCGCTGATTACATCTTCTTTCTTGATAACTGTGGCCACAATCATTGATTACAGCTAAACAAATTATAGCAGGAATTGTTTCTTTATGTGTATGTGTGTACTATGTAGAGGTCGGATGGGGGTTGTACGTGGACATGAACTCGTTCCAGGGATTCGGGAGGGAGCATGTGCCATGGAACTTCGAGAAGACGGAGAACCATGTGTACCTCCATGTCGTGCAGTAGCAGAAGCCGGATCGTGATGAGCTGGAACGCCCGTTGAAGAAGTCACTATGCTCACCATCAGTATGACAGACTTGTTGCTCATTAGATCATGTATGTATCGTCTACTTCTATGCACAGGCTGTGGCCTATATGAATGGCATGCTTTGATTGGCAACGTAATAGTATCTTCTGTTTGGCTCTGTTTTTTTAATAGTGATGACAGCCAGAACATATATTTTTAATGGATTCACATCAGTGTGTTATTCTGGAGCAGGTTTACCATATATGACAGAAATTGTGCCAATTACACACGACATGATGTGTTCTGTTGTAGCTGATGATTACAAGTGATGTATTATGGTAATGTTGGCATTTGAATGCCTTGGCTCCAATGAACTAATTTCTAGCAGGAATGCAGGGTCATACAAGATATTCCAAAAAGACAAAAAGTTAATGTTTTAACTAATTTCTAGCAGGATCATCAGCTGTTGTTTTGTCCATTTCTCTTTTTTGAGCAATTCATCTCTTGCTCCTACACATTATGACTTATGTACATGATTTGGCAACCATGGACTGTTTGTCTTAGCAGGAGGGAGGCGTGATGTCGGGTGCGCTGGCTACGTCTCTGGGGACTGCGTGGCGGGTGTGACCTCTCCCAGCTCCCCGCCTTTGCCCACGGTGACGAGGACCAGGTCCGCTGCGCCTCCAGTCCCAGCTCATGGTCGCGCTGGACATGCTCCACGACGCCGTGTGCGTCGATCTGAAGCTCAACTCTATTGCATCTAGATTAGTTTGCACTACTGTAATAGTGTAATTCAGTCCTAATGAAGGTATACATTACATGCATGCAGTGAGTTCACATCGCGACATCCCCTCTCTGCGTCTGCTACATTTGGCAGCCATTAAGGTATACTGAGTTGATTGATTAGCATTTCTAGGACTTCTAGGTAATTATTTTATTTGTCTCTGGATGTTAGCTTTTGGTATTAAATCAAATATATAATTTTTTGAGTTGCTGGTATGTTTTGTGAGTGATTCTGCATTTTACAACTTAAGATTACTTTCAGGCATTTGATTGGTTGAAGTGTAATTACTGGGATTCCTAGACTAGGGCAATTCTTAATTTCGACTAGAAGTAAGCTCAGTATCGCATGGCATTGCTCAATTCCTGAAGGGGAAAGATTCTGAAAATGCAAAATCAGGTTCCAAAAGGAAATGTGAGCATCGTCATCCTGTAACATGAACCTTGATTACGCTTGGCACCGGGGCTTGTTCTGTTTCTTTGGGATATGGGTTGTCAGAGATAGGTTTGCCCTCAGAATTTTCTATATTCAGTAAGAGACTAATTGATTTCTTAATTACCAACTCTGAATTGAGTTACTGATATCTTTCATTAATCTGAACTGCCCAGAAGTATTACGTATATTAATGCTGGAATAACTGTTCTTGTCGTCATTTGTTTGCTGCCATCTATTGATCTGCTTTGTGGATATACTCGAGTTAATTTTTTTTCCACCACCTGATAGTGACATCAATATCAATTATTTGTAGTAGTATTTATGTCATGACTGTGGGTACTATTTAAAGTGATGTCAGAATTATTTATAATTATAACTGAAAATAGGGAACATGCATGAGCTTCAAGACCATGGTTCGTACAGTATTGAGTAAGAATGTTCTTTAGTTTGATGAGGATAAATTTAGTTTTAGTATTTTTTACAGTACTCGTAAATTCCCGAGCAAAAGAGAAGAAGCGCACATTTAGGTGTGCGTTTGACAAAAGGAAATTCCTGAGCTTAAGCCTTAAGAGTTGTTGAAAGTTGAAACTATACACTTCCTATTTCTGTTGCGTCACCAGGGTGCAGCTCATGCTATCAATATATGCGAACCTCCATATTTATTTTGTATGCAAATTTATTTGACTCACATGCTTAATGGTATAGATTTTACTCTGAATACTGTGGGAGATGTCATTTCGAGATTGAACTAGCCTACTTTCTTGTAATCCATGATGATCACATCACTGTGGCATATAGAAAGGGGCTGGTTCATTGGTTTGTCCAGCAATGACATCAACTTGGACAAGGTAATGACATGTAAATCTGATGGAAGATTGATCTTTTTCATTTTAGTACATAGAATATATTATCTCAAGGAATGATGATTTTCTCCCGAATCATTCGTAGATGCTTCAATGATGAGCAACAAATTTGATAAATTAGAGAGAGAGAGATGCTTTCATCAATTGCTTACCCTTGAAGAAATAATTTTGTTTTGCCTTAAGGAAACTGCGCAGCATATATATTCTGGTGTTGGGATATACGTGGACGTGATTCAGTCGCTTAGTGTCAATCTGGATTTGCAGTTTAATCGCCTAAAGATGTTGCTGTTCAGTTTCATGCAGACGGTGCCCCACTCTACCTTCCGGAGGTTGCCATGCTATGGATTGACAATCATGGGTGTGTCTCTTATGTGCTGCAGAGCGGGTGGACGTGAATTAGGGCTCAGGCTGAGCTGGAGGACGGGGTGTTTTCGGAGACGGAGGAGAAGGCCAACGATCGCAGCTACACGGTGGGGTCTGACAGGATCAATAAAGTGACCCGCAGGGCTTGGAACATCCGTGAGACATGGCCGCACCAGGGGAGCACGTCTTTGGAAAATACGCCAGGCCAATAATATAGACCTATTAGCATTAGCATTATAAGACTACTACATGACTGCTCTGCTTTATAAAAAGGAAACTCTTCTGCTGCACTTCTATTTTAATCACTGTATCTTAACTGCAATGTTAGAACGTTAACAAGTACATCAGCATAACTGGTGCGCACAGTGACGCAGAGGAGGCGCGCCCAGCCACTAGTTGTACAATATTGATGTCAATGCGTGAACAGCTGCACTCCTGCCTGGCGAACGAAGAAGGTCAAGTCTACCATGTACTTCATTGCATGACATGTTGAAAGGATCGATATAATTGACTAGAGGGGGGTGAATATGCAACTAACAATTTTTAGCTTTTTTTTTCAATTTAAAGTTTGCATCAAAGTAGGTTGTCTAGATATGCAACTAGGTGAGCAACCTATATGATGCAACAACAACAAGCACACAAGCAAGAAAGAGATGCAACGCAATATAAGCTTGCACAAGTAAAGCTACAAAATAATCAAGAATGGAGCCGGTGAAGACGAGGATGTGTTACCGAAGTTCCTTCCCTTTGAGGGGAAGTACGTCTCCGTTGGAGTGGTGTGGAGGCACAATGCTCCCCAAGAAGCCACTAGGGCCACTGTATTCTCCTCACGCCCTCACACAATGCGAGATGTCGTGATTCCACTATTGGTGTCCTTGGAGGCGGCGACCGAACCTTTACAAACAAGGTTGGGGCAATCTCCATAACTTAATTGGAGGCTCCCAACGACACCACGAAGCTTCACCACAATGGACTATGGCCTCGTGGTGACTTCAACCGTCTAGGGTGCTCAAACACCCAAGAGTAACAAGATCTGCTAGGGATTAGTGGGGGAATCAAATTTCTCTTGGTGAAGTGTAGATCAGGGTCTTCTCAACCAATCCCGAGCAAATCAACAAGTTTGATTGGCTGGGGAGAGAGATCAGGCGAAAATGGAGCTTGGAGCAACAATGGAGCTTTGGGGGAAGAGGTAAGTCAACTTTGGAGAAGAAGACCCCCTTTTATAGAGGGGGGACAATCCAACCGTTGCCCCCCCAAAACAGCCCCGCAGAGGGCGGTACTACCGCTGGGACCAGCGGTACTACCGCTCCCCCTCGCGGTACTGTTGTGCAGTCTGGGAGGGCTAGCATATGAGAAGGAGTCAGACCCAGTGCGGTACTGCCGCGGTGGTAGGGCGGTACTACCGCTCTCGAGCGGTACTACCGCTTCTACTCCCGCTGCTTAGTGCCACACAATCCGACACGAGAGGCAACCCCCTTGAGTCAACGCGGTAGGAGCCCGGTACCGCAGCGGTACTATGGCTGAGGACCCACGGGCGGTACTACCGCTGGGCACCGCGGTACTACCGCTGGGACCAAATCATACTCATAAAAAGGGAATGAAACCTACATCAAAGCAGGAAGGCTTAGAGGGTGTGAAAAGGAAGTGTACGTGTTGATTCCACCATAGCCTTACCAAAGCGGACCCCCTCTTGATAGTACGGTGACTCCTACGAAACAAGTCCACAAAAACAAAAATGAAAGAGCTACACCATCTTGATTAAAACTCCGAGGGGAAAGAATCGTCTCGTGCCAAGGGATGAATCTCTGAAACGCTCAAAGCACACGATTAGTCTGCAAACATGTTGTCATCAATCACCAAAACTACATCGAGAGAGATATGCCTTGACACATGTGTTGACAAGTCGGTTGAGCATGTGGAGAATTTATCTAGCGCGTGCTCAGCGCCAGACAAGGGCCCACTAACTATCATCACCTCTCTCACTCGACGAACATTAAGCACCCACAAGTCCGTGTGTTGGATGTGGAGAGAACGAGCTCTAGCGCCACGAGAGTTGGAGGATGCCAACATTATAATTACTAAAAAAATTCATCACCTATTTATCTAACTTCTCTATTTATTTGGAACTTTGTCGTCGCTAGTTGTTAAACTAATTCATCTAGATTATAACGAACGTCCTTTTAGTTTACAACACAGTAGTCAAAATGTAATTATATGTGAATTCTCTGTTTTATTATGTTGATGTCGTTTTCATTCATTTTGTCAAATTCATGATAATTGACCTACTTTATCAGTTTAACCGATGATAGCTAGCAAAGAATGTTGTAGGGTCCGTCAGATAATCTGATTACATGTGGATGGAAAACAAGATAGTTGTGCAAAGTGTTTAACATATTGTTAGTATTGTTATTTTTTTGTAGCATTTTTCATTGTTTCTGATGGAATCTTTAGTACACGGTCTTAATTGTCCTTTTGCTATTATATTTAGCAAATTAATCTCCTAAATGTGTTGCTAGCATCAATATGTGTTGTTTGTTCTTATACAACTCTTTCTTCTATTATTGCAAACCAGAGTTATATTTAGAGCGAAATGTATGAATTGTTGGGAAATATGTTAGCTATTGAAGATTTAGTTTGTGGGACATTTCAATAATCCATGCAAATAAAAAGATGTAGAATCCCACCCACCCGCTAATTTTTGTTGCTTTACACGTAATACATTTTATATACAATGTTTTTTTCTTCATATCTCGGTATATATTCTTGGGGGGGGGGGGGGGGGGGGGAGAGAGAGAGAGAGAGAGATCCAGAGGAGGGGATGGGAAAGTCTAGAGCATTCCGATCTACTAAATATCATGATATTAGTTTGTTGGATCGTGCCTTCTCTGTTTCGAATCTATTTGAGGATGATAAGATCATGCCTCCACATGTTGCATCGTTGGGGGAGAGCGAGCGGCAAAATCTGGACTAATAAGAACAAGATGGACATTGTTTCCACATCAAATCTATTGAGGACACCACCTCATTGTATTTCTCCAAGGGAAACCCACCATGAATGAAAGGGACTTGGGCTTGTGGAAGCCACATCCACGGGACAATAACCCAATCTTTCCAAACAGTGGGGCCAACACCACTCACATAAGCCAGCGCCAAATATCGCATGTGTGTGGTTGAGGGGACAACCATAATTTATAACTCACCGACATCAACCTAGCCATGTCGACAAATACAAACCAGAAGAACCTCACTAGACCGATAGATTTGGAAGGAACACCTGCCTAGACCCACGAAGCCGCCCGAAAAAGCCCCAACGTTGTAGAACAAGAGCCAAATGGTCATTATTTCGACCGTCGAGGCCTCCACCACCTCTCCATTGGTAATGAGGATGGAGGGGTGAGAGAAGTTTTTAGTTGGCGGGGGCTATCTTTGGTCCTCGAAAATACGTGAGTCTGGTGCCAACCTTTGTTTCTGTGTTTATATTTGACTTGAACAAAACTACAAAACATACAATTACAATGCCACTTGCTGGTTTGTGACTGGGTCATCCCCCGACTCATTTGGCAGTTCAGTTTTTTCATAAAGCTGACGAAGAAAATAATATTCACAACAAATGAGAATACTATACCTCTTCTTCCATAAAACTCAATTAACATAACCATACAATAATTTTGCATTCTAAACAAACACACAAAAATAATATTTAGTCAAAGAATAAATGAACCAAATAAATAGATCACAATATGTTCTTCAATCTAGAATTGAGCTTGGATATTGTCTACTATGTTCTTGTCCACCTGGAAGGCTTTGGCAAGGATATCATCTGAGATGGATGGCTTGGATCCGAACACCGCATTGGCTATGGTGATCACCCCAGGGTTCTTGCTGCTCAGCGCGGCAATGGCTATGGCTTTGTTTGTTCCCAAGTTGAACTGGAAGTGAATCAACCCTTGCGGAAACACAAACACGTCCCCTTTGTTCAGAAATTTTGCAAACAACTTGTTCTCGGGGTTTGAGGTCACGAAACCAACATAGAGCGAGCCTTCCAGCACGGTGAGGATCTCGGTTGCCCGGGGATGGATGTGGGGTGCGTTTTGACCATTGGGTGCATAATCGACGCGAACCAGGGAGATGCCCAAAGTGTTCAACCCAGCAATCTGCGCCACATTAACTGCGGTCACAGCAGATCCTTGCTTGTTGCTCGTGTTCCCAGCCATGTGAAGGCCAGAGAAGAAGAAATCTTCTGCCACAGCGGTCTTTGGGTCTTTGCATGCAAATCCATTGACAAAAACTGCACATACGCGTACAGATTTTGAACAATTAATTAACAGCTATATATTGGCACAAGTAAGTAACACAAACATTTCACCACATGTATGCGTATGTGGCTATATACTTATATATATACACATACCTTGTGATGTTCTGTCAGCGACGCAGAAATCCTGGAGCTGGCCTGGGTCGGAGGCAATAGCACGAGAAGCCGACATGGCCAGAAGGGCAAGGAGGAAGAACTTTGAGGCCATTTGGATGCCCAACGCTAATGCTTACTAGATTAAGCGTGTTTGGTCGAGTAGACAGTGAGTTATGCAAATAGGTTCTTGTGATGCTTCGAAAGGTTGAAGGAGACCGGTATATATAGGGAACGGGAGGAAGAGCTTTTGTGTTTGTTCTGTTGGAGCGCATGCATATGGAATTGTGGATATGAAGGAAATAGTCTTCACTAGCCAAGTCTAAAGCGTGTTCCGGGCCGGCCTGCCTATGACGGCCAAACTAATCGATCCCACCCTGTCTTTTAATTTGTAAATAATGCATGGTTTGAACAAATCACGTTTGTCCTTGTACAAGCTCTCTTGTCTCACCAGATGGAACTTGCGATGCAGTCATGCATCAACCTAAAGGCTTTAAACACATTAAAGGACTCCACTTTTTTAACTGCTAAACACCATCTCCAAAAAAAACCCTGCTAAACACACATGTAAGAAGTGTAGCACCGCTCTAGGAGAAAACGTTTTCTTAACAGCATCTCCCAATTTTCGTTCTTGCTTGCTTTCTTTCTTTCTTCAACTAAAGATACAGTAGAATGATGCGAAAATGTAGTTTGGTGCTCGGGCTACAGGTAACCCGTTATCTCCATCATCCGTTGTGCATCATGATCGACAACTCGACAACTCTGGGCGAGGCTTGGCATGTATCATACTGTTCACTCCTGTATTCACTTATTCAAACATCGTTGGCCTAAAAGAAATGCCACACAAGGGCGGCCACGGCCCATTATTGATTCGAAGCACGGACGAACACTCATGTTCCATGGGCACTGGTGACCGTTGGACATGGACTGGCGATGCCGTTAGACAAGGCTCTTACGTGCCAAACATTGGTCTTGTACCGGCATAAATATGCTTTAGCCCCCTAAGCTATCAATTTTGGGGACACCTCCCCCCCCCCCCCCCCCCCCTAACCTTTTGCCATAGAGGGAAAGAACTCATGGAATCCATGGATCCACGGAGAACAAAACCCAGATGCTCAATGCCATCCAATCCCGCCGCTGCCACCAGCGAACAACAGGCGCCCGAGCAACGGCCGCAAAACTGGATCGCAGCCACAATACCGACCACACCTAGGAGAACACAAACCGTCAGATCCGCAGCCTGGTGGGGGAACCACACCGCTCTCACTTCGGCGTCACCAAAGTGGCGGCTTATTTACCGTAAGCAGCATCGAACCCTTCCAATCAACACCACCAGGGAGAAGCTTTCCTTCTTTTTTTGCGGGAAGGGAGAAGGTTAACCCTATCTACACACCAGGAGACAAGGAACGGGATCCCCACGTCCATACATGCACATTGTTTGAATTGCATTAAGTTTTATTTAAAATATGATTTTTCTAAATTTAAAATTATTTATGTTTAAATATTTTATAGAAAACAAATATTTTTACTCCTTTTATTATAGATTAGATTATAATTTATATTTATAACACAATTACAAGAAATATAAAAAAGAAAAGCATGCCTATGTGAATGGGCTGCAGTGGCCGCGACCCATCTAAGTCATGTGGTGTCGACTGCGGTGAGGACATGGCGACATCAACGTCAGCCATGGGTAGAGGGAGACGACAATTCGACCGGTGCCGGTCAATGGATCATGGAGGTGGATAATGGCGGCAGCGATGAGGGCAGACAGGGATGCCGGGGTAGGGTGAAGATGTGTGTTTCCTTGACTATTTGACACAACGAGCTTTTTTCTTTTTTTTCAGCGATTGACACAACGAGCTAAAAAAACATTTTAAGGGAAGTGAACAAAGTTTGAGTTCTTTTTTTTAAAACATTTGTAATTTTATTCATACTTATAACAATTATAGGTACATTGATTTAGACCTAAGATCTAAGAAAATACAAAGTAACTATTATGATTAAGAATTACAATGAAATATCTTGAAAGCACTTTCTTCGTGGTATCAATCTTTGCTCGAAGAAATACTTCAAACACTTCGGTAAAGAGGCTGTAATTGGACTGGAACGACGATATTGCCACTCTTTCACCCACACGAATATTACTAAAAATGGTTTTTGAAAGCGCCTTAAGTCGTACGTCCAAAAAGATGAGAAGATTTGGAGCTAGAACGGAAAGCTTTGGTTGTGGGCCGGGAAACATGACAAGCTCTGGCTAGCAGGCCTTGTTAGAAGTAGCCTTTCCACGCATGGCGAAAGTAGCCACGGTGGGCCGCGCACACGGATCCTACCCATTCTCATCGAGTTAATTACACGATAGTACCACATTTGGGGCGGTGGTGACGAATTGATACCACTTTTGAAAAAAATTACGTGTCGGTACCACGTTTGAGTCGAACCGTTGTGAATCGGGCTAAACCTCATATTTCTACGTATTGACGCTGGAACTGACCGCCCGGGCCCGCGCGTCAGCTGCCACGCTGGCGAATCGGTACCCGCCCGCTCGCTCGATAGGTGCGGTCCGGCTCGAACCGGACCGGCCCATGCTCTGTCTCTCTTCCTCCTCGCTCATGCCTCTCTGCTCGCTCCTCTCTCGCCGCCCTCGTCGGCGCCCGCAGCGTTGCCGGACCGGACCGCCGCCGCCCGCCATGGTTTTCAAAGACGAAAGCAGTGACGACACTTCCAGCCTGCCGTACATGCACTCGACCTCATCCATGGACGGGCTGAGCCAGGTGATTTTCCTTGAGCTAGGTTTAGGGTTAGGGTTACAGATTTGGGGTTTTTTGATTTGATTGATTTCGCTGGGTTTTGATTTGGGCATTTTGTTTGTACGATCTTCGGCAAGTCCCTTTCAGCGTTGAAGATCCAGATTACCACGGGCTTGAGCTGGAAACGATGTCGGTATGTGAGAAGCACGGGAAGGCATCTGAGAGGCTTGTCGCATTTGAAGGAACAGACACAGGGAGAAGGTTCTTAGCATGTGCAGAGCCGGTATGAACTGTAGGCTGATAGTGGGATATTATATGTCATATTATTCCTCATGCGCACATCCCTCATGTTCCAAGCTAACATGCATAACCTTATCACTTTTACATGAGTTTACAAGAAAAGGTGATAAAGGGAGACTTACATGTCACAAGGATAACTGATCTGCTATATAGTATGTTCACATTAGTAAAAGGGCTGATTATTAGGGCATATTTAACTTGGCAGTGGAATCTTTACTGTCATTTTGTTAGGGCTGATTATTCACTTTTGCAACAGCAGTAGCTTGTGTAGTTTAATGACAGTGGTACTGTTATTTTGCAGTGGGATTGTTTTTGCCCACATGTGAAATATTCAGTTTGAGACTTCTACAGGTTTTAAGTTGTTATTGTGGCATTTTTATGTAGTTGAATGACAGTGGTACTGTTAATTATGTTGCTGTTACTTTTGCTCCTGTTTGTAACTATATATTGATTGAACTGTTAGTTTTATGTTGGGATGCACCTGCTGTTATGTATGTAAATGCTACAAATATTCAGTTGAATGGATAGTATGTACTGCAAATGCTTTGGCAGTTCACCAAGTTTGCAGTTTGAGATTGCTTTTGTAGGTGATTAGCAAAAACTAGTTTAAATCTGTAGCTGACTAGTGTTGTAATTTGTCATGTTGTTATTTAGTGGGTAGGTACATCTCAATTACCAGTGTAGCTTAGTGTTGTTATTATTACCAATGTAGAAAGGACAAAACAGTGTTATTGCTTTGCACTAGTTATGCACTAACTTGTTTATTTTTTATCTTTTTTATCTTTTTGCAGGAAGGGCAGAATTGTGGGTTTGTTGAATGGGTTGATCACCAGTGGCCCCCAACAATGCAAAATGCATTGTTGAAGCTGTGGGCAATGGTTGATGATAGCAAGAGTGCTAGGGTGAATGATAATCTTGAAAGTTTTTTCACTATCCACCATCTGACAGAAGAGAAGAACAACCTGGAGGCCAACTATGACAAGCTAGTCCAAGATGTGCATCAGCTTATGAGCTTCCAGGAGGATAGGGTGGTGGATTTCAGACATCTGCAGTCTGCCATTACATATCAGCATGAATGCAGAAGTGAACTGGTGGCTGATATGAATGCACAGATGGCAAAGAAAGATGCAGAGTTTGAGAAGTTTAAGCAGAATTATGATGTGCTACTGAACCTGACAAGAGCTCAAGCTACAGTCATCCAGAACCTAAAGTTGAAGCATATTACTGATAAGCAATTGCTTACTGAAGCTAAGATGAACTTGGAGTTGAAGAATGCAGAGCTCACAAAGTCTGAGGAGAAGCTCACCCAAGATAAGCTAGAGTTGAAGTTTCAGGTTACTGATTTGCTCAAGGGAAAGGAAAAGCATGGTGAAGAGAAGGGGCAGCTAGAGCTTCAGATTGCTGAGCTGATTAAGGCAGAGGAGAAGCTGAAGGAGAAGATCAAGGGGATCCAGGCCATCTTAGAGAAGTGAAGAAAATGAATATGAGAGTAGTGGGCAATGCTGACCTTTTGGGCATGATGGTTGTGTAGTGTATGGCTCTACTAAATGTGAACTTCTCTAAGATGAACTATGGCTGTGTATGTATGTAGTAGATATGCTTTTCATCCTTTTGTGAGAAAATGATGAACTATGCATCTAAACTCCACTATGTATTGTGAACAATGGTTGTGTACTTTATAATATGTTGAACTGTGTAGTAAGTATTGTGTGTTATGATTGCTGGATCAGATATTCTGTGTTATGTTTGCTAGACTTCAGATTATGATTTCTCATGCACTAGGTTTTGATGATTATGTTAGCATTGGAAGACTATTTGATGGTTATGTTAGCACTGGATTATTAGATGGTTATGTTATATCATGCATGGAAGCCTATGTTTAGGTGGCTTCGTCGACCCCGAGTCACCATAAACCCTAATGGTTAGGTTTAGGTGGCTCCGTCGACCCCGAGTCACCGTAAACCCTAATGGTTAGGTTTATCCATGCACTTCTTAAGGTCTTCCCCCCTAAAGCCAGCATTTTGGAAGTTTGCATATATGTGTCTTAAGCAGAATCTTTGATTACTGTTAGGAAAAACTTTACTCACTGCATACAGTAGCCCCTGGTGCACACAATTTAAACAGCTAAGCTACTGTGTAATACACATGTCAACACATATTTAGCAGGCAATGCAAGGTGGATAGACATACCTTCTGTCTGTCTGACATTATAGTATATGGACCATACTGTCCAACTTCTCCTCCAAGACAAATCTTCAGTTGGTGTAGAAACCAGCACCAGTTTGCTTTGTCCTCTTGTCCAACAATGCCAAATGCCAGTGGGTATATGTTGTTATTGCCATCTCTACCAGTGGCAGCAAGGATTTGTGCACCAGTGGTCAGCTTGATAAAACATCGATCAACACCTAAAACAGGATGTAAACATAACATGTTAAATGCATTTATATGTGCAAGCTATTGAAACTAAAAAAATCAAAGTAGTGCACAAGCTAAAATGAACTAACCAATGAATGGTCTACACCCCTGTAGAAATCCCTCCCTTGCTCCATTGATGCAGTAAAACATTGCATGGAATCTGGGTCCTGGATGTGGGATTTTTTGAGTGGGTGCTGGAGTTACAGTGGTGACTACAACCCTACTCCCAGGGTTTGTATCCATGACAGTCTGAGCATAGTCTCTCAGCCTTGGGTATTGCTTCCTATGATCTCCAACACAGCCTCAACAGCTAGGTTTTTTGCCCTATATGCCATTGCCTTGGGCACATCCACACCATACTTTTCCATGCAGGCATCAATAAGTGTATGTATGCTAGTACTGAAATCAGATCTGAATAGTGGCTCATATTGCTTTGCAAGCCACTTGGCACTTACCCTGCTTGTTTCAGTAGAACTAGGGCAAGTGTGTTGTAATCTCATCTTCTTAATTGCAAAAGTGTTTTCCCCTTTTATAACAGCTGCCACAATGCAGAACTTGCATTGTGAATTCTTGCAATGCACAATGATCCTCTGATCTGAGTTCCTGTGATACTTGAAGTCTCTGCACTGAGTGATGTGCAGACTCAACAATGCATCTCTGAATTGATGTTGATCTCTGAAACACATTTGCAGTTGTAGTTGTTGGTGTGGTTGCTCCAAATCCTCATTGTACCATACTCTAGGTGGCCTCTTCTTTGCCCTGCTCTTCCTTTTTTCAGGTAGCACAAATGCTAGTGGCTGAAACCCATCATCTTCACTGTCCTTAAGTAAACTATTATCTTCTTCATCTGATGATGGTTTCCAATCAGGTTGCACTTCTTCTAAAACACTGGAATGTGACCTTGTTGTTGGTCCCCTCCTTACTTGCATCTTCTGCTTCTTCTTTGCTGGCACAGATATTTTTTCTTCCTCTTCTTGAACAATAGGCTCATCATCCCCCAACTCAAATAATTCCTCTACCTCTGTGTCACCCTCATAATGCACTGGTTCTTCCTCCTCTGTTTCTTCTTCTGATTCTTCTTCCTCTGATTCTTCCTCATGTTGTTCTTGTACTTCTTCCTCTTCCTCTTCTGGTTCTGTCTGTCTATTTCCCTCTTCCATCTCCATGTCTTCAGCATCATTCATTTCCCCATTATAGTTAGGCCTTAAATCCCCCATATAATAAGGGTTAGTGTCACTGTCATATTGCCCTTCAGATGAAGATGCATAACTGGCATCATAGCCATCTTGTTCTTCTTCCACAACTTCTTTTAACTTTGGATTTACAACACTCCTGCTCTCTTGTGTTAAAACAGCAGGGCCTACAGGTGCAATAGAGCAGCTACTCTGACGTTCATAAGCAACACCTTGCTGATCAACAGCATAAACAGGAGGATCAGCCAGATCATAAACCACAGGCTCAGAATAAACAATAGGATCTAAATTTTGCTTCTCTGCAAAACCCTTCTGTGCTACACTAACAGCTGGTGGACAAGCCCTAAATAACAAATTAAGCACCAAACTCTCCTCATTCTGCCTCTTGATCAACTGTAGTTTAACATTACTATCAACCAATTCCAAACCCTACTCTCCTGGGGTCTCCATGTAAAACAGCAGTGAATTATCAATACTAAAGCCTTGTGTTTCCATCAAAGCAACCATATTCAGATATGTCACATCTGAACAGCTTAACTTCCTCTCTAACAGATCATTATTGTCAAAATGGATCCTAACATTCCATATGTCTTCATATAAACTACAATTCACATGCAATTTGCCTAATCAGTACACTACAACCCTAATTGCAAATTAAATAAGAAGAAAAAAAGAGAGAAAACTTACAGGACGCCGCCGAAGCCGTGGGTCAGCTCGTGGCTACAGCTAGGGTTCGCCACCCATTGTTGTGCCAGCCGTACCCGCTGCTCCATGGACAGTGCGGGCTCCATGAACTCGTCGTCGTCGCTGGAATACAAGTCTGAGCTCGAGTAGCCGTCGCCGCCCTCGATTGGAGATCTCCCGTCGATTCCTCCTGCCGCGCGGCTGCCGAAGAGGGGATTGTTTGCGCCGCCGCCATCGCCGTTGCCGCCACCGCCGCTGCCGCCGCCATCGCTGTACAGACGTGCGGTGTTCGTCGACGAAAAGAGGAAGAGAGGAAAGGAGAGAGAGATAGAGCACGGGCCGGTCCAGTTCGAGCCGGACCGCACCTATCGAGCGAGCGGGCGAGTACCGATTCGCCAGCATGGCAGCTGACGCGCGGGCCCGGGCGGTCAGTTCCAGCGTCAATATGTAGAAATACGAGGTTTAGCCCGATTCGCAACGGTTCGACTCAAACGTGGTACTGACACGTAAAAATTTTCAAAAGTGGTATCAATTCGTCACCACCGCCTCAAATGTGGTACTATCGTGTAATTAACTCATTCTCATCCGTCTCAGCCATTCCTAAAAAAAATGTCCGTCACAGCCACCTCCACGGTTCTCCGCCCATTGCCGCCGACGATGACGCGGGCCGCCATCCCGTCCGCTCCCAACGGCAAGCATGTGCCGGTTTCCCCAACCCAGCAACAGCAGCTGTCAGGGAGCTAACCCCCGGCCGTCGCCCTCCACATCGGTAACTGAATCGGCGGTCAGGCAGCAGCAGTCCGCCGCCCCGTCCACCCCAACGGCAGCAAGCAGCAGGAGCCGCGATTCGATTCCTCTCACGGTCTAAGATCAAGAGGTACTACTGCACCGCACAACTGCCTAGATTTTCGATTCCTCCCACAGTTTCTGGTTTAGTTTGTTAAACTTAAGTAAATAATAAGTGAAACTCGAATTGATGTGGATGTTTGACCCATTGATGTCATTTTATCCGAGTTGCAGATGAGCACATGGATGGATCACGTTCACTTTGTGCGGAAAGGAAAGCTCCCTCAACCAGATGCCCTCTGGTAGATATCGGTACTACGTAACTGGGAAGAGGAGATTCAGTGAGGTCTGACTATGGGAGTGGGGATTAATCGACATAACAGCTGAGTAAGGTAATCAACAGATTATTGTATTGCACACCCCTCTATTGCAAGTTTTTGGACATAAATATGGAAGTACTCCCTCCGTTCCTAAATATTTGTCTTTTTATAGATTTCAAATGGCTACTACATACGGATGTATATAGACATATTTTAGTGTGTAGATTCACTCATTTTGCTCTGTATGTAGTCACTTGTTGAAATCTCTAGAAAGACAAATATTTAGGAACGGAGGGAGTAGATTGTAGTAGTATCTTGCAAGCAACTAGTAGCACTATTACAGGGTAGTTTTTTTTGGAAATGAAGGTTTACCCCCAGCCTCTGCATCATAATGATGCATGCAGCCATCTTATTACAGGATAGTGTCCTGTGATTATTCATACATCTTCAGACGTAATGGATCAAGACACAGTGGTTGCTATTGCAGCGCACGCGTAGACAAAGTACAACCTACAATGTTTATAGGTCATGGTAGTCCACGCGACATGCTTTAATTTATGGCACAAGTTCATTCTCAGATGAGACGGAAGGCTTCGGGGGCATCTGCAGATTCTGCAGCCTCCCTGTCAACATGTTAATGACCTTAGTCATCGATGGCCGGTTTCTCGGGTTCCACTGGATACACCACAGTGCCACCATCCCATCTGCATCACCTTTTCTTTATCTTCTCCAGTCGTTTCTGCACTAAGCACCAACTCCTCCCCATTGATTACTTTTTGGTAGATCCACTCTGGGAGGTAAACATCGTCCTGGCTCTCAATACTCGTATCTGCATTCCTCTTTCGGCTCACCATTTCTAGCACCAGCATGCCAAAACTGTTCACGTCTGACTTGTACAATACTCCCCCAAAGTTCCGAGAGTATAGCTCTCGTGCAATGTAGCCCATTGTGCCTCTTGCTGCAGTTAAGGTCACAATGCTTTGGTCCCTTGCACACAACTTGGCAAGGCCAAAGTCTGAGATCTTTGGATTGAAGTTGTGGTCCAACAATATATTGTGAGGCTTGATGTCAAAGTGGAGGATGCGTTGGTTGCACCCTTGATGCAAGTACTCCATTCCTCTGGCGATTCCTAAAGCAATATCTAGCAGCTTGCCTGGTACTAGAAGATGCTGAAAAAATATTAGAGTCGTCAGAGAATATGTATTTCTCCAGTGACTCATTAGGCCATGCATTCATAAATAAGAGCCCGTTGCATTCCTTCGGAACAAAATCCAAGGAGACGGACAATATTAGCATGGTGGATTAGTCCGATGGTTGCAACTTCATTGATGAATACTTCTCCCTCTCCTGTAGAGTTCTCTAGCATCTTGACTGCCACAGGCACTCCATTTGGTAGCTCGCCTTTGTATTCACTTCCAAATCCTCCCTGCCCTACTTTTTCCTTAAACCGTTTTGCCATCTTCTTAACTTCAGATAAAGTGTACCTTGTGGGTTTCGATGTTCCATATGTCTTGAGAAACATTTTGACTTTCAAATGTATCTCCGCATTATATCTTGTCTTGAGTGAAAGATAAAGCACAGTGGCCATGGTGAACAAAAGAGCAACAAACACGGCCACTGATGATGTAGCTGAATAAATAGATAATGGGTCATCAGCATATTGATCATCAGGAATTAAAAGCCATTACTTGTGGATAATCGGATAAGAGGACATCAAGGTTCAGAGTAGCCAACAGTAGGGATTTGCATAATATAATTTTTGTAATTAAAATGACTGCAGTCAGAGTAGTACCTGGGATGATTTTGATACGGGAACCTGCAAATACCAAAAAAGAGACTTAAAACTCTGATGATGGTTCAGTAAACATAAATGAATTATACTTATTGATTATTGTTTGTCGAACTGTCAAATTGCTTTCAGTGTTATCTGTTGTTGCTGCCATACATTCCCTAGCAGGGATACAATAGAGCTTTTGATGTTTGAGAAACAAATAAGCAGTAATATTTACGAATATTCGATTCTGAGCTCTGGCTCAGCTGATCCTGATATCATGACCGTTCAGTTGCGTGTGGATCTGTGCGTCAAGCTGTATTTTAAGTCGTATAGCGATCTGTAGTTGCACAAATAAATGATGGGCCATGCACCATCTGGCTGCCCGTACTTATCCTCTCGGCACACACCCCACCTGACCGCCATTCCTCCACACGGCCGACCAAGATCTGCCCAGCTTCACCTCTTCACCGTCCTCCTCCCTTCCCCGTGCCCATAGATCTTCTCCTTCCTCTCATGCCATGCTCCTTTTTATGGTCATGAGCTTGCCACCAACATCGCCCGCAAAAGGGACCAGCCTGGGTACATATTCTACAAGTGCGTCCACTATAATGTGAGCACATCCCCGTTCCCCCGTTTATTTTCTAGTGTTGTTCCTTCTCCCCACCAATTTGTTTCTGATTTGCGTATCTTTTTTCCTTTTTATCTTCCTTCTATTTGCCAGTCTTCTGAATGCCGTTTCTTCAAGTACCAGGATGCGTACTTCCGTAGGCTCACTCCAGCCCGCATCGACCGTCTGCAGGCGCGATCCGGCGCCCAGCAAGGCAACCAAGCTTCCAGCTTGTCCCTGTTGCAAATCAGCAGCTGATCCAGTCCGCTCCAGCCATCCCAGCCGCTAAGCCGGTCTCAGCGGCAAATCTCATGATCACTGTTCTAGTGTTGTTCTTTGTTGTTATGATGTACTTTGGGTCAGCAAACCAAAGCTGGAGTGTCTTAAGTTGTATGGCGTTTTTTTTTTAAAGGAGGACATCCCCCGGCCTCTGCATCGGAGAGATGCATGCGATCACTTTATTAAAACAAGATCAGCAAAACAAATAGTCTGATCTGCAGAGTACTGTTGTAGTTGTATAGCGTTTGTCGGTTGTAATGTAGGATCGGTGTTTTTGGACAGATAATGTAGGATCGGTGTTAATCCTGCCTGCAGCAAGTAATAGGTGTTACTCCTGCCGGTAGCAAGTAACAGGTACTTATTTAATCTTGTGCTCAAGTCGTATTTGTGCAAAATGTGAGTTAATTCCAGCTCTCCGACTCCCCTAAATGTTGTTTCAGTCATGTCTGCATTTACTGTAATTTCTTTCGGGCCACCCTTACTGTGCCATGGCTCACCTCGGTGGGGGACGAGGTCCTGTGCTGGGCTCAGGTGTTCGCTGTGACGGACTAAGCACGCGCCGTCTACGCCCATCCCAAGACCCACACTGTGGTACACAGTATAGCCTCCCTATTCTATGTTTCCAGCGAACTGGCTCTGTATCGTCTGAAACACTTCACCAGATCCCAATGCATCTACCAACGCCTGAGATATCAGGTGCACCTGGGCCCGAGCACCAAATCACCCCTTCCTATTTAGGCCTTCTTGTGAAAGAGAAAAATCTTTGTCACAACTGACCAACCATATTTCAGTTTTGTAGAGCATATAGGGGAACCATGTGTCTTTATATCTAGAAGAAAATATCATGAACATACTGTGGTATTGGCCAAGCTTTACGGAAGGAAACACAGCTTACCAACTGCTCTATGTGTACAGGTTGAAGATTATGCCGTCAATGGTCTTTTGCTGGTTTTCTTGCTTTCGGTCTGGCTCTGTAGGGGTTGGTTCTTGGTTGGGTCGCTGACCTTAATGGGAGGCTTCATAGATAGATCACTGGGGCTTGCTAGGCATTATCAGGTGGGTTAAATGTTGACCATGGGCTCAATTGCACCAAGGTTTATTATATTTTACAAAAAATCATCTGTATGCTCGTTTCTGTTTTCTTTTGTTATTTAGAAATATTACGCTTTAGGATTTTGTTTGTATTGAAGTGGTGTCTGTGCATCTCTACCAAAGTGTTGGACTGATATCTCCAAAGGATTAGTTGAGTGTTGTATAGATGAACAAATTTTATAAGGCCAGTGTTTTAATAGATGAACAAAACATATTCCTTTCCTCTTGACAATTTCTCGGATTTTTTTATTAGAGTTCAGGTGCTTATGTCAATGTGATTGCTCAAGAAGGCTACTAAAATGATTTGTGGTGCTATTTTAGAAGAATTTTTTTTGACAGAGAATCTCGTGGAGATTCATACACCTGAAATTACAATGTAAAATTTTAATAGACTTCAAAACTTCATTACAATTAAAGTGAATGATGCAATTAAATATGGTTCTAGATGGTTAGAATTGATCATACCGTCAGGCATACAGAATTGTTCATTCCGTTCTGAGCTGAACGTGCAGTACTGAGCTCACAATTTCCGCAATTGTAATCATGCCAGCACACCTTGGTCTCAGCAGAACTGAGGAATGTTTCTGCATGTACATGGGCATCAGACCGCCACGAACACCATCTGAGACTGAAATGACCTTGCAGTTCAACGGAAGAATAGACATTTCTGCATAACCGTCCACCAAATAAAAGAAGTGGGTTGTGTTGCTAAGGCAGGAGAGTGGGCTGCACCAGGTGAGAACTCTCTTAGAGTGCACTAGGGTTGCAGATGAACTCCGAATGAAAGATCGGTATAGAATCTGGTCCGCAATGTTGATAACATCAACTTGTGGCGGTGATAAGCTTCTGGAGCTGATGCGCATCTGGAGATGATGGCAGGGGTCTACAAGCGGGATGATCTTCATTGAAGAACGTCTGTAATCTATGGTGCTGACATTGTATGGGCCAAGAAATGGGTGAAAAAGGATGGTGTCTTGACCAGAGCAGACCATCTGATTGATCTACCGCCACATCCACATGATGATGATGTATTGCTGGATACGAGGGGGCCATGTTGGCTGCACTGGGATGGTGGGCAGTATTTGAAGAAATCTTTATCATCCCATGCGTGCCAAGTAGGCTCCATGGTTCATAAGAGGTAGCAGCAGGACGGATATGACAAGTAATTTACTCATCTTTCTTTGCTATATTGTAACCAAGGTGGTGAGCAAGAGGAAGAAGAAGATGTGGCAAAGTGCAAAACAAAAAGCAGCACTTGTTCCTTGTCGTCTATAGGTAAGCAGTCACATTATGAGCCGGTTTAGCAGATCTGGAACTGCTTCACAAGTTTTGCTTTGCCACGCTGGATTGTGATGTGGAAAGATCCCAGGACTCCAAGTCTGATGCGATTGCAGCCCCCGCGTCGCCCCCGTCTCGGGCAACTCGGGCGGCTCTTCAAACCCTAGCCGCCCGGGTCACCACCACCTCCCTCCCTTCCCTCTGCCACCGCCGGAGGACACCGCCGGGCTAAGCCCGGGGGCTGACGGCGGTGGCGGAGGCTCTCCTCCCTGGATCGCGTCGGAGGGGGTGGGGCGGGACCTCCACGCGCGTGACGGCGCCGCGGCGATTTGATCCATGGTGGAGCGACGGCGTGCTCTGGGCGGAGGCCTCGGGCGGTGGCGCGGTTGCCTGGTGGCGAGCCGACAGCGGCGGCGTGAAGAGGGCACCGGGGAGGTCCGGGCTGGCCAGATCAGGATCCTGGGGCAGTGGTCCTGGACGGCGGCGGCGGGTGAAGCTCGGGCTTCCCGCGGCGGCATGACGTGGTACAGTCCATATCCAAGGCGGATCTGCGTCGGCGATCTCGTTGGTTTTGCCACGGATTGGTTCCGATCAGAGACGGTGATGAGCGTGCGGGGTTACCATCTCGGCGGCTCTTGCGGTTTGGCGAGGTGGGGTGGGAGTCCTCCTCCCAGGCTCCAGTGGTGGCACATTCAGGCAGTGGCCGGTGTGCCAGGGCTCCTACGGTGGCACTGCTGTTGCGGTTGGTCGCCGGATCTAGGTGGCTAGATCTGGAGCTTTGAAGGCGGTCGAGACAATGCACAGGTTGTCGGGGTGGATTTCTTGGGACGGATCCGAGTGAAAACTTGGTCTTCGGTCGTTGGCCGGAGCTGGTGATGACGATGCCCTTATCATCGTTTTCTTCATGAAGGCATCATCGAGGTACAAGTCCCAAACCCACCCAATACCTCCGGGGGAAACCCTAGATCAGTTGATCGGATGACGGCGGCATTCATGTGTCGTTACCCCCTTGGGGGCGGCATTCTTGGAGATGCACTCGGGCTCGAGGGACCAGCGGATGGCTTCTTCGGTGGAGCGGTGTTTCTTTTTACATATTCATGGCGGCGGCTCTTGGCGGCATGGAGCAGCGGAGCCTTGTCGTCAGATGTGTGGTGATGGACACGCGCAGGAGGTCGACGTTGTCTGCCGTCGTGGTGGCGTCGGCGGCAGCTAGACCGGGCAAGGTTCATGCCGCAGTACAGCTCTGAAGATGGATTGGTGGCAAATGGCTGCGGCTGCCTCATACCCGGCAGGCGTCCTGGTTGAGGAGCACGCCGGACTGGTGGGTGCCCATACCCGGTAGGCATCCTGGTTGGGACCTCAGGTCTTAGATGTTAAGTCTGGCTGCGATGTCTATTTGGTATTAGGCCAGGCTATCAGCGCCCTTTATCAATTGGATAGGTGTAGCGACAGTTGTTGCTTAGATGGTGACTTTAGTCTTACTGTTGTATGACTTTGTAAGGTCTTATGAGGATAATTAATAAAGTGACCGCATGCATCGCCCAGATGCAGAGGCCGGGGGTCCTCCTCCTTTTCTAAAAAACGCTGAATTGTGATGCCGATTTTTTTATTAATAATAAATAAGAATTCTTTAATTACAGAACTCATAAAGGGCAGCTGAAAATTATGAAATTAGAAAGGACGCTGTGATTAATAGCGTCCAGGTCCGGCCGCTGTGCTAAGAACGTCCAGGGGTGGACGCTATTGTTAGTAGTGTCCTGTGCTCTGTCTTAACTTATTCCCTTGACTCGGCCTATTTCTTGTCAATGATGTGTTTTTCCCTTAACTCGACTTGTTTCCTTGATTATATTTCGTTTTTCCTTCGCCATCGAAGACATGAAAAGAAAATTATATGATGCTCACATTTTCCCAAGCTTTTGCTATTTTACATATAAATTACTAGTACGACAATAGCTATATACCCGTTTGATTATTGTCAGTTGTGGAGCGTCAGGCCTGTTGCCCCGTTCGCCTTCCTTGCATCTCATCCATGTACATCGGTGTTCCTTGTCTTGATGAGGCCCGAGTATTTGGTTGCAAAGAGAACTTATTATATGACAATGCCCACACATTTCTTTATACTCAACTCCAGTTGTGGTGCATGGCCATTGATTCTGGATCATCATCTGAACATTGGCTAGGTGCGCCATCGAAATCATGCTCATCTTCATCATCATCATGTCCAATCAAAGCATCATCTGGGTCTGTATCATCCTGATCATAAGGGCTATCGGCAGTACTTGTTGGAAAATCATTTCTTGCATTACCACGACTACAAGATGGAACATGTGACATGTCAAAATCACGAGCACATGTACTACAATCCGGAGATGCACCAGACGGGGTTTGTTGCAATGATGAACACATTGCACTTCCGTATACCTTTTTCCTTCCCTTTCAATTCTAGGTATGTTGCTTCCACCGCTGAGTTGGCTCAACGTATCTCGATTTGGTGTGAACTTAACATATAACTCTATCGCTTGCCATGTTGCTCGGGACCTAGTCTTCTGAAAAATTATGCTCCTTCCTCTTTCTTCATATACTGAAATTAATTGAAAATCATGTTCCATGTTGCTCGGGACCTGGATATTCATGTTGTTTCTATCACTGCTATTTCCACGTCTAAGTCCTTGACATAAATTCTTGATATCTTGAAAAGTTGTTTCCTCATATGCTGGAAATGTGACTTTGGGAGGAACAGTATACTCCACATCCATGAATCCATGTTGCACTTCACCATCAACATACGTTAGAACAATTAAGATGTTCTCGGATTCACCTGCAGACATGAACATGTAGGAAGTAAAGATTAAAATCTTAAATTGATTTACTATCGACTCAAGGTTGCATTTTTCACGACCTATCAGTTCTCATAAACTAGACAATTACCAATTATATTACCAGGAATAAAAATCCAATCATCTATACATTGCGTGCAGTACACTTGCAACCATGGAACGAATTATACAAAAAACTTGATAGAGGAGATGCAATATGGCGTACAACTCACATGCGCCAACTACAGGTCAAGTCGATGCTCCTAAATTCCTAATGATGAGCGGCCGGTGAGACAACACGACTCCCATGATGATTGTTGATGTTGGCCACTGGAGCTTGCTTACGAGACCGCGAGATCAAGAGTGACGGCTGCATGCGTATTAGGGTTTGCAGATCAGAAACCGTTACGTATGTCAGAGAAGAGAAAAAAAGACTCGGTTAAGCCTAATAAGTGAAACCACATAGCTAGATGTCGTGCATAAGAACGTCCATAAAGAGACACAGTTAGCAATGGCGTCCAGGCTTGGACGCTCCTCTTCATAGCGTCCTTACTATTTTGACATTTTCCATCAGTCCTTTACCACTTTCGTAATTACAGAGTTCTTATTTATTATTAATAAAAAGATCAGATTGTGATGTGGAGCGTGGTTAATTAAGGGCAAGCGTCTTCAACTCCATCTCCTGTGTACCTATTGCGAACTTTATTTCCGAGACACTATAAAAACAGACAATTTCCACAGCAACGAGCCATTGACAATGGGAGATTATGGCTTCACGGCGATAGTGATCGATTGACAAACAACTACATCTACATCGATCTGGCTTCTCTCTTGCTGCTTCGCATTGGTATCCCAGTAGACCACCTGCAGCTCAGGCAGTGGCGAATCTAGGAGGAGAACTAAGGGCAAGCTCAACTTCTCTACAAGGGCTGGAACCGGGAAGCAACATGCTAGACAATAGACAGTGGGCTCAGATGGGCTGGGAATTAGTAGTATTTTTAAAAAAAAAAATTGGAGGATAGGCTTGAACCTGTTGGAAGCATGTCCGCCACTGAGCTCAGGTATAGTATATGTGTGCCGTGTATGCATATATGGCCAACAGAAATGATGCATGCAATCGATCAACATGTTTTGAAATTTCACAAGTTTGTAGCTCTAGTACTTCAGATTTATGCACAGGGAGTAAACATAAATCCAATTATCAATCTGACCTTGCCTTTTTTTTTTCTGAGGAATCAATACCCATAGTAACACGGCGAAATCACTAATTAAGGAGTACTCATTGCAAAGATCACTTCAATTCTTCTAGTTGCAACAAGTGGCGCACATGCAGCACGTCACTTGTCGTAACCTGAGAGTTTTCCCTTTTTTTCATAGATCCGTTTATTCAAAACGTTTTATCTCTCAAACCGTGCATTCAAATATCGAACCGCTTTTACCGTTGGATTTCTCGCGTCGAGATCTTCAAAACTAGATCCCATGTTAATAGGTTTTGACAAACTTTTTTTCACGAAATAAATCGGACGAAAAAACCAAACCAGGAGCACGGGTTTTTTCCCTTTTCGAAAGAGGTGCGCCCGTGCCTCTCACGAAATCACAATCGTGCCTCTCGCGGAAGCAAAACCATGACTCTCATGGAAGAAAAAAAAAGAGAAAACGCGGTTTTTTTTTCTTTTCGAAGAGGCACGGTCATGACTCTCGTGAAAGCACAACCATGACTCTTGCGAAACAAAACCGTGACTCCCGCGATAGGAAAATAAACAGAAAACACGTTTTTTTTTCCTTTCCGAGAGGCACAGCCCTGACTCTCGCGAAAGCACAACCATGCTTCTCGCGGAAGCAAAACCGTGACTCTCGCGAAAGAAAAAAAACAGAAAACGCGTTTCTTTTTCGTTTCCGAGAAGCACGGCCGTGACTCTCGTGAAAGCACACCCGTGCCTCCAGCGGAAGCAAAACCGTGACTCGCGAAAGAAAAAAAACAGAAAACATGTTTTTTTTTTTGTTTTCGAGAGGCACGGCTGTGACTCTCGCGAAAGCAAAACCGTGCCTCTCGCGAAAGCAAAACCGTGACTCTCATGAAAGGAAAAAAACGCGTTTTTTCGCGTAAAATAATTTTTTTAAAAAAATATTGATTGAAAATCTAAGGAAGACCGGTGAAAAACCAAAACATTGAAAAAAATTTGGAAAACCCGTTTAAAAAGCCGAATACGCGTGTCGAAAAATAAAAAAACAAAATCTGAAGGGAGCGCCCAGAACACGACACGTGGCGAATGGCTGAGAGCGCGCCAAGTGACGCTGATCGTTGCGAGGCTCCCGAAGGGGCGCTCGTTAACTAGTTGCTCTTTGTGTCATTGTTGCCGAGCTATTGGGCCAGGTTAGGCAGGGGGGAAACATGGGCCGGCCTGCTGCTGTGGTTGCTAGGTTGCGCCCACTGGCGCGGTTTAATAAATTACACTCAATGGGCTGACCCAGCAGGCAGTTTAATTAGGATAAGAGTTTTATTTATAAAGTGGCTGTAATAAACGCATACTAAATATACGGGGCATCAGACGAGATCTGAATTGGATGAGATTTTAGGTGAAGCCGGCCACACAGAAATATATTTTTTTTGCAAAAAACTTTCAATTTATTCATTTTCAATCGGGAGCGGCTACAGATCAATCGACTGACCCAGAAAAGTGGTCAGTCGATTGGTACAAAATGATGCAAAAGGAAACAGATGAAAACTGACTGAACCAGAATTAAGGTCAGTCGAAACGAGCCCAACAGGCAAACAATCAAACATACTGAAGAAAATTACGTTATCTGTTTCTGCCTTTTTTAAGCCCAAACGCAAAACCGGCCTGGACCCGCTAAGCAACCCACTCCACTCAAAACATAGCGATCCACCTAACGCTGATATCACTAGGTCTTCTTCCATCCTCTTTCTTCCCCGACCTCTACCTCCCAGCCACGGACGGTGATGGTGACCTCAGTTTTTGCTGCATTCGTGTCACCTCTCTGTAGATCTTGTCCTAAAATTTCCTCCTTAGAAACAGATTCTTCTCCGATCGCCCTTATTTCTACAACACCGGAACAATAAAAAATGGATGAGTGTTCATCGCATTCCCAAATCGCATATCTGTCTAAAGGAAAAGCAAAAAAGGAGAAAGAAGAAACCTGGAGAACAAGCTGCTTCTGGTAATTGCAAGGTAAATGATAATCTGACCACACACCCCCTTTTCCTTTAATTATTGGGTCCATATCCTGCTGTATCTCATGTGTTGGCCTGACAATATCATGAAACCACAACAGTAAGTTCACTGAAATAATCAGATGCATTATCATGTTTCATGAAGAAAGAACTTACTGGAATGTACTTGAAAAACAAACTGAACTTGCAAGGACATAAAGGAAAATTTGCACAGCTACATATAAAGCAACATTACATTTTGACCTAGGAACTAGAAGCAGTTTGAACTACAGTTTATGCAGAACACCTCCCAGATATCCGAAAGTACACAATTAGAATCATATTAAACTTGATGATACCCTGGCCTAGAACTTACTGGGACCAGATAGATTTATTTGTACAAAAGCAAATTCAAGCTAAAGGAATTACAGAATATATGAATCAATTCACAATTATAATCATACTAGCATGCATTCATCAATATCAACTATATATAATTCTAGTTCCTAAAAAGCTAAATCCTAAAATTCAAATACTGCAATTAAAAAGTTGCACATTCATGATAGTAAACTTGCATGCATTACACAGCTGGAAGATTTATGGTAGCATTGGTCATAATATATTTACAATGATATGAACAAAAGAAATCAACATATATGAAAATGCACAATACCTCACTGCATTCACAACAATAAAAATTACTAGAATGAATTGATGAATAACAACTGTAAAAGATAGTACAGAAAATTATGTTTCACAAATTCAAATAACTACAATAAAAAATTGCATCTTCAACATACTGAACTTGCATATTACAATAGCAAGATTCATTTTAGGATTGATAAGTGCAAACCAAATCAAACTACATGTAATATAGAATACCCAACTGTATTCACAACCAAAACTATACTTGAATGAAATTGATCAATAACAACTGGATAAAAAGTACAGGAAATACCTAATTCAATTGAACTTCACAATACCTCACTGTACAATTAAAAATTTGCATGAACATCAAACTAAACTTGCACGCATTTTACAACAGCAAGATAGATAGATATCTAGAAAAGGATTTCAACCTACATGAATTACAGAGTACCTAACTCAATTCACAAATGAAACTATAATAGCTTGGATTCACCAATATAAAACTGAAACCAAGATCCTAAAACCCAAGTTCTATATTTCAAAGACCGCAATTAAAAAATTACATGTTCATCATACTAAACTTGCACAGAATTCACAAAAGCAAAAGATTCAAATTAGCCTTGAAGTTAAATATAGGTACATTGATAAGAACTGTAAAAAAGACTACAAATAAAAAATTGTATCTACATCATACTAAACTTGCACACAATTTACAAATAGCATCTTTCATTTAAGCGAATGAAATCAAACTACATGAAATGCATAGTACAACACAGTAATGACAACCATAACTAATCTTGAATGAATTGATCAATAGTGAATTTTAAAAAATAGTACAGCTATAACTACAGCAAACACATAATTCAAAAATTCAAAAAAAAAACATAAAAAATTTGCATGTTCATGATACTAAGCTTGCACACATTTTACAACAGCAACATAACTATTTAATAGAGAACAAAGATAAATATGTGCAAAGTATTTCAACCTACGCAAAATTTCAACTGTACTAACATGCAATCATCAATATCAACTGGAACCTAGTTCATAAAACCTAATTCGTACAATTCAAAGACTGTTATTAAAAAGTTGCATGTTCATGATACTAAACTTGTGCACAGTTCACAATAGCAACTTTCATATAAACCTTCATGATATATACAAAAAAAATCAAAGATTAAAATGCAGACTACCTCACTATATGAGACATGAAAACATGCACACAGCGATACTTGCATGAGTTGATCATAGCACACAGGGACAACATGAAAAGGTACATAGGTTTCATATCAGCAATCAAGGAAAGCAATACCTAAGTAAACACATACACACGTACTGATAAATAAAAAGAAGAGATAAATACAAGAAAATATAAAGACAACTCACCATCATTCTGAAGCAATCCTCGTCAACGACAACATCGAAAACTTCAGGGACTTCATCCGCTCGCAGAAATGGTACGCAAGGAGCACCTGGGCAACGACAAACAGGGCAAACCATGCCTACACAATAAAAAAGAAACACATGGTAAATAAAAAGGATTTTTTTATGTAATTACCCAACGGGGCATAAAACAAGTTGAGCAACCTACATTAACTATAAAAATATAAAAGCTTACAATCTAATTATATCTCAAAGAAATGAATTCCTAATCTAGATGGGTAACTTAGAAGAAGATAAATTACATAAAGAACCTCCATAATCTTGACTAAATCTGAACAAATTGCATCTCTATGTAACTAAACTTGCACAAATACCCCAAAAAAGCAAAAGTGTATCAACACCATGGACATATACCAAAAATTCAATACACCTAAAAACATCAACTGGACTCAATAGTGAACAGGCACACACTTAATATAACATAAAACATAAAAAACTGACTATCAAACATAAAACAGGCATAAAGTAAGTAGAATCAAACCTAAAAGGTTTATTAGAAAGCAGATGACCTAGAATCTGCATCAGAATAACAATATGCACAAAATTGATTTAATCTTTAGAGACATACAAGACTCACTGAATCAACCTGTTCAAACCCTAAAACCAAACAGTAAAAAAAAATCACTGCATATCAAACACAAAAAAACAAGAAAATCCTACCCAAAACCAATATTGAAGCAAATCTGTACGCTACTAAACCCAATAGAATCAATTGCTAGAACCAAAAACAAAAGCCTCAAACACAAATCTCACCGCTGCAACAGATAACACACACGAGTTGAATTAAAATATGAACATCAAAGCCTAAGTAAAGCATAAAAAACTAAAAAACTAACAGGACTCCTCTAACTAGTACAAGAAACAATACAATAATAAGATTCAATAAGGAAGAATACCTGAAAAAGAGGAGATGGACCAACGGCAATCCGTCAGCAACGAAACTCCCCCGATTGGTAAATCCTGCAAACACCATAGTGAACCATAGAGAAGCACCTTAGTAAGCACATACAAGAGAAAATGAGCAGATCTAGCAGAAACAAAAAATCAAAAGAAGAAGTATTCGCAGAGGGAGCAGATCTAGCAGAAACAAAAATCATAAGAAGAAGTATTCGCAGAGGGAGCAGGTCTAGCAAGAAACTCCACGAACCCTAAGCTTGGGGAAGAAGAGGAGAAGACAGAGACCTAGAGAGACTGAGGCGGAGAGGGGGAGGGGGAAGTGACTGACAGAAACCAAGGAGGAAGGGGATAAGACGAGAAGAACAGCGACGGTCTGCGTTCCATCAAAACGGGCCGACTGCTTAATGGGCGCGCATAGAACGGGCGCCCCGCGAGGAGCACGAGCCCAGCAGAAATCGATTTGACTGACCCAAGGTTAGTCGATACTACTTGGGCCAAATCTAAAACGGGAATAAACTGAAACAACACGCATCTTATAGCACCATCCAACGGACAGGAAAACGACTGACGCAAAAGTGAAAACTCAGCTGACTGAAAAGTAGCTAAATTGTTTTCAATCATGTCATTACAGCGAACATAAAAAATAATAAAAATTATGTTTAGATTTATAGACCACCTATCACCTAGGGATGATTACAAGCGTTGAAGCAAGCCGAAAGCGCGTCGCCATCATCGCCCCTCTCTCACTGGAGTCGGGCACAACTTGTTGTAATAAACAGTCGGGTAGTCGTCGTGCTAAGGCCACATAGGACCAACACACCAGAACAACAACCCCCGCCGTTGAAGAGAAGTTTAGATCAAAAGGATCTAACATGAAGACACATGAACAAAGACGAACAAAGACCAGATCCGAGCAGATCGACCAAAGACAGCCACCGACTGAAAATTCCGTGAGGTCTGGCAGAGACATGCCTCCACACGCCCTCTGATGATAGACACACCACCGGGACGGGGGCTAGGCGGGGAGAACCTTATTCCATCTTTAAGAAGCCACCACCTTTTCGTCTTCCTGAGCATGACACAAACCCTAACAAAACTTGAAGAAACGCCTAAAAATGGAGCCCTCACATCGGCAAGAGTCGGGATCCACCGCACACCTGTGGCCCGAAAGCCACAGGAGACGTGGCAGATCAGCGGCGTCGTCGTCGGGAGGCAGAAACTCTAGCCGCCTTTCCTTGGAGGAGGGACAAAAGGAGGGGAACGCTCGCTGAAAGACCCACACAGAAATATCAACCCGTCTGGAGAAGGTTTATATTTTTTGGCAATTAAAGTGCAGCAATAAAAGAATTGTGGTACGAACTAGGGGTAGATGCTAGGGTTGTGCTAAAATATTTGAATAATTTGTGGGCTCACAAATATATGAAAATTTCACGTGCATAGTTTGAGATTCTATCTCCGTGTTCAAGATCAATAAGCAACATGGTGTCATAAAAACCTAATAAAAATAATTGGTAAAATAAATTAGTTTTGGGTGTTTGACATTTTTGTCATGCATTTGAGAATATTGCATAGTGGTGTGATGGTATGATGACATTATTTTTTGTGAGGAAGAAAGGGCTGTTACATCGACAATTCATAGGCGTGGACGGGCTCGCCTGCTCACTGAATCGTGAGGCGTTGCTTCACTTCGGGATGCTGGACGCATCAGTTTTTCAGGGCGTGTACGGCGGTTTATATTTAATGCGTACTGTGGACGGAAGAGACGGTATGTGGCGACGGCCGTCGCAGAGCTAGTGACGGCGTTTTGGTTCTGTGTTTGGCTCGCATGGTCGTTGGTGCTGATCACATCTACATCTGCGAAACAAAAGCATGTACTAGCATGGCACACAAGTGGCAGGATCTTCCAAATGACTTGCTAGACCGAGGAAAGTATCTAATGCTCTCAGGCTTGGGGTGCTCCCGGTGCTCTAAATGTCCGAAAAACATTTTTTAAATGTTTAAAAAATTCTGAAAAAAATGCAGCACATCGACGGAATATCGATGTCTCTTGTCAAAAAATCTCAAATCAAAATTCGAAACATTGCTCGAGATACAAAAATGACAAATTTTTGTACATAACATAAGTTGGGCTTTAGTTTTGGCCCATTATCATATTGATGTCAAATTTGTCATTTTTGTATCTCGAGCAATATTTCCAATTTTGATTTGAAATTTTGTGACAAGAAACATCGATGTTCTGTCAATGTGCTGCATTTTTTCAGAATTTTTTGAACATTTAAAAAAAATGTTTTTCACATCGGAGCACCGGGAGCACCCTAGGCCTGGGAGCACTAGATACTTTCCCTGCTAGACCGGACCTATGTTATGTACGAAGACCAACATGGAATAATGTTTTTTCCCAAACCTCTTCGCTTTTTCTGAAAATAAATTAAAAAACCTTGATCCTTACAAGGCGTTGTTTTCTACAAAATCTGTATATGCCTGGCTAGACGTGAATCAAATTTGTTTTTCGCAACATGATTGTGGGGGCGGCAACTAGAATGAGTTCAACTTTTAAATAAACTATGAACATGAGCCATGACGAAATGACCAATTTTAATGTTTGATGAACTAAGAGCATCTACAGGGGCGGTCACCAAATCCAGCCCCTCAATTCCTGTCATCCACATCTCTCATATCTGGTATCGGAGGTGGACGTTTGATCTATACACCGCATTTGTTTTTTTAGTAATTCAACAAAAAAAATCAAAAAATCTGAAAATATTTTTGAAATAAACTTGACCTTCCATTGTACTCGTAAGAAAAATTCCACAAAAAGAAAATCCCCTTTGACTTCTTTTAAAAAATACAATTTTTTTTATCAAAATAGTGTGAATAGTGACCTATGATAGCAAATAATCTTGTCCTTTTCGCAGTCGATGTTGGTTTTTTTTTTCTGTGAAAATTTATATACTAGTGGAAAAGTAAGTCAAATTTATTCTAAAAATAGTTCTTACCTATTTTGACTTCTTGTTTAATTATTAAAAAATAATCCTCATATATGGTGTATCTACAACCAAAAACCAAAATATATTTCCAATCTGGTACCCTATATCCATGCTAAAACATGCAACACGAATAAAAATACGTCAATCATCAAAGGGACATAGAAATGCACACTCCAACCACCGAAAATCACCAACGGGTCTCCAAATGGTCACCAAAGTTCACATATCCACATAGACGATGGCCAATTTTAAACTAGATTACTTGAAACGAGAAATTAAAGACCGAGACGCACCAGTTCCTCACCGGCTCTTTGCCCTTCCGGTCACGGTGCTGCTCTGGCTGTCGATGTATGCATCAGTCACTGAAGGGTCATCGTCGTTGGAGCTTGATCCGTCTTCGTTGTTGTCCGACAGGTCCATGTGCACCCCGACTAGCCTCTGGAGCAAGCGCTCCTGCTCCTCAGGATGCCTCCTCGCCTTCGCTGGTAGTCTTTTGCCGAAGCTGCCGCACATCTGACTCCGTCATTATCAAGGAGCAGCCGAGGACAGACGCAATGAGCGCGTCCTCGGGACCGATCGGCGCGCGCGATACCCGGCGCCTCGCCAACATGTCGCTCGCCACCAACCTCTTCCTCATGTGTTGCCGCTCACGCAGTGTGATCCGCGCCTTCAACTCGGGTGTCCTCGACCGATCCGACACCGACAAGGGCATGTTTGTTTTGTATGTAAACACTAGAAATTCTTTTTTTTGCGAGAAAAACACTAGAAATTCAGACTAAGACATATGGAAGATTGGAAAATTCAGGGGGCTACTAACAGAAAAAAAACTCTACAAGTACAATTCATAAAAAAGGCAAACGAATAAAATTAATGCATGAATTATATATGTAAAATATTAAAAAAACAGAAAAATTCACCCATGGGTATTGTCAGCTTTCTGCAAGTCATATTTGACATGTGCGTACTTTTTTCTAAGCCGGCCCTGAAGGATCTCGATTTATTAAAAAAGGAGATATTTGCCTGGTTAATTAACAAAAAATCGAGCAAAAACCGCCACAACACGCCCGCGAAAACAGGGCACATTCGGCCGACTTAGCAACCCACATAAGAACGCACACACGTTGTAAGGAAACATCGTCGTAGAGGTTGCCATCATCATCACTCCTTCACGACCTAACGTAGCCCTCACCCTAGACAGGCGCCAGCCATACCCACCACCGACCCCACATATATCCCCTTCGACGAACCCTAGACCTCAGTCTGTCCAGTCCACTCCAATTTCTCCGTCCACTCCTCTTCCCAATCTGATCCACGACGGATTACCACAATAGTGTCGGCTTCGGCGGCGATGAGAGTGGCATCGATGTCTTCGCTCTTCACATTGCATTGCGCCGCTCCCGGCTAGATCAGGGCGACAGCAGCTCGCGAAGCGACGTGTCGCCCCCCTCGCACGACGTTGCAATGCGAGAGACGTTGCCAGGCCCTCCCGTCCGGCGCGCAACACCAGCATGCCCGCACCGCTCCAATACAGGTACGCCCCCCCCCCACACACACTTCTCATCCACCTCCGGAGGGCGTCCACGAGCACCATTGGGTGCTCGTGCCCTCACAGGTGTCAGGCCGATCGAGGACACCCGAGTTGGAGGCGCGGACCGCACTGCGTGAGCGTCAACACATGAGGAAGAGGTTGGTGGCGGGCGACACGTTGGCAAGGCACCGGGCTATCGCGCGTGCCGGTCAGTCCCGAGGACGCGCTCATTGCGTCTGTCCTCGGTCGCTCCTTGATAATAGCGGAGTCAGATGCGCGGCAGCTCGCGCAGAAGACTGCCAGCGAAGGCAAAGGCGAGGAGGCATCCCGAGGAGCAGGAGCGCTTGCTCCGGAGGCTAGTCGGGGTGCACATGGACCTGTCGGACGACGACAAAGATGGATCAAGGCCCAACGACGATGACCCTTCGGCGGCTGATGCATACACCAACGGCTAGAGTAGCACCACGACCGGAAGGGCAAAGAGCCGATGAGGAAGTGGTGCGTCCCAAAGTGAAGCAACGCCTCACGATTCAGTGAGCGAACGAGCCCGTCCACGCCCATGTATTTTCGGTCCAGAAGGACCATCTTTCTTTGCAATATGCTCCTACAGTATAACATCATACTACTGCACGAACTATACCAATAACTGCATACAAAACTGTGTTAGCAACATAGCTTTAATATAGTATTACAGTATATGGTAGTTACAATTCCCAACTATTCCCTCCGTCCAAAAATAAGTGTCTTAAGCTTAGTACAACTTTGTGCTAAAGTTAGTACAAAATTGAGACACTTATTTTAGGACGGAAGGAGCATTAAATAAGACACAAAGGAGTGCAAAAGAAGGCACTTCTTCCGAATAACATAAGCATCCAACAATGGTTGCAAAAACTGAACCAAAACACTGCTATACTCCATATATGATCACAAAACCGAATAAAGCACCGGGACCGGATGGGTTTTCAGCTGAATTCTATAAGAAATGTTGGCATATTATTAAGGATGATCTTATGCATGCCTATGTTCCATGATTTCTTTAGCGGTCATCTCGAACTGTTTCATCTTAACTTTGGCCTGATTACTGAAGGAAATATGCCCTAGAGGCAATAATAAAGTTGTTATTTATATTTCCTTATATCATGCTAGAATTGTATTAACCGGAAACTTAGTACATGTGTGAATACATAGACAAACATAGTGTCACTAGTTTGCCTCTACTTGATTAGCTCGTTGAATCAATGATGGTTATGTTTCCTGACCATAGACATGAGTTGTCATTTGATTAACGGGATCACATTATTAGAGAATGATGTGATTGACTTGACCCATCTGTTAGCTTAGCATGAGGATCATTTAGTTTGTTGCTATTGCTTTCTCCATAACTATACATGTTCCTATGACTATGAGATCCTGCAACTCCCAAATACCGGAGAAACACTTTGTGTGCTACCAAACGTCACAACGTAAAAGGATGATTATAAAGGTGCTCTACAGGTGTCTCTGATGGTGTTTGTTGAGTTGGCATGGATCAAGATTAGAATTTGTCACTCTGATTATCGGAGAGGTATCTCTAGGCCCTCTCGGTAATGTACATCACTATAAGCCTTGCAAGCAATGTAGCTAATGAGTTAGTTACGGGATGTAGAATTACGGAACAAGTAAGAGACTTGGCGGTAACGAGATTGAACTAGGTATTGAGATACCGACGATTGAATCTCGGGCAAGTAACATATCGATGACAAAGGGAACAACGTATATCGTTATGCGGTTTGACCGATAAAGATCTTCGTAGAATATGTAGGAACCAATATGAGCATCCAGGTTCCGATATTGGTTATTGACCGGAGACATGTCTCGGTCATGTCTACATAGTTCTCGAACCCGTAGGGTCCGCATGCTTAACGTTCGGTGACGATCGGTATTATGAGTTTATGTGTTTTGATGTACCAAAGGTAGTTCGGAGTCCCGGATTTGATCAAGGACATGACGAGGAGTCTCGAAATGGTCGAGACGTAAAGATCGATATATTGGAAGCCTATGTTTGGACATCCGAATGGTTCCGGGTGAAATCGGGAGTATACCGGAGCACCAGGAGGTTACCGGAACCCCCCGGGATGTATATGGGCCTTATTGGGCCTTAGTGGAAGAGAGGGAAAAGAAGCAAAGGAGGGGGCGCCCCCCCCCCAAGCCCACTCCGAATTGGGAGCCCCCTCTTTCCTTCCTTCTTCCTCCTCCTTCCTTCTCTCCTAGAACCAACAAAGGGAAGGGGGGAATCCTACTCCCGGTGGGAGTAGGACTCCCTTGGGGCGCGCCTAGAGAGGCCGCCCCCTCCCCCTCCTCCACTCCTTTATATACGGGGGAGGGGGCACCCCATGGACACACAAGTTGATCATTGATCTTTAGCCGTGTGCGGTGCCCCCCTCCACCATAATCCACCTCGGTAATATCATTACGGTGCTTAGGCGAAGCCTTGTTCCGCTAGAAAAATCATCACCACCATCATGCCGTGCCGACGAAGCTCTCCTTCGAAGCTCTATTGGATCGTGAGTTCGTGGGACGTCACCGAACAGAACGTGTGTAGATCGCGGAGGTGTCGTACCTTCGGTGCTAGATCGGTCGATCGTGAAGACGTATGACTACATCAACCGCGTTGTCATAACGCTTCCGCTTATGGTCTATGAGGGTACGTAGACGATACTCTTCCCTCTCGTTGATATGCATTACCATGATCTTGCGTGTGCGTAGGATTTTTTTTGAAATTACTGCGTTCCCCAACAGTGGCATCCGAGCCAGGTTTATGCGTAGATGTTATATGCACGAGTAGAACACAAAGGAGTTGTGGGCGTGGGTATATACATATTGATTGCCATCACTAGTTGATTCTTGATTCAGCGGCATTGTTGGCTGAAGCGGCCCAGACCGACATTATGCGTACGCTTACGCGAGACTGGTTCTACCGACGTGCTTCACACACAGGTGGCTAGTGGGTGTCTGTTTCTCCAGCTTTACTTGAATCGGATTCAATGAATAGGGTTCTTTTTGAAGATCAAAAAGCAATCACTATACCGTGTTGTGGTTTTTGATGCGTAGGTAAGAACGGTTCTTGCTCAGCCCGTAGCAGCCACATAAAACTTGCAACAACAAAGTAGAGGACGTCTAACTTGTTTTTGCAGGGCATGTTGTGATGTGATATGGTCAAGACATGATGCTAAATTTTATTGTATGAGATGATCATGTTTTGTAACACAGTTATCGGCAACTGGCAGGAGCCATATGGTTGTTGCTTTATTGTATGAAAGGCAATCACCATGCAATTGCTTTACTTTATCACTAAGCGGCAACGATAGTTGTAAAAGCAATAGTTGGCGAGACGACGATGATGCTTCGATGGAGATCAAGGTGTCAAGCCGGTGATGATGGTGATCATGACGGTGCTTTGGAGATGGAGATCAAAGGCACAAGATGATGATGGCCATATCATATCACTTATATTGATTGCATGTGATGTTTATCCTTTATGCATCTTATTTTGCTTAGTTCGGCGGTAGCATTATAAGATGATCTCTCACTAAATTTCAAGGTATAAGTGTTCGCCCTGAGTATGCACCGTTGCCACAGTTCGTCATGCCGAGACACCACGTGATGATCGGGTGTGATAAGCTCTACGTTCACATACAACGCGTGCAAGCCAGTTTTGCACACGCGGAATACTCGGGTTAAACTTGACGAGCCTAGCATATGGAGATATGGCCTCGGAACACTGGAGACCGAAAGGTCGAGCGTGAATCATATAGTAGACATGATCAACATAGTGATGTTCACCATTAAAAACTACTCCATCTCACGTGATGATCGGACATGGTTTAGTTGATATGGATCAAGTGATCACTTAGATGATTAAAGAGATGTCTATCTAAGTGGGAGTTCTTAAGTAATTTGATTAATTGAACTTTAAATTATCATGAACTTAGTACCTGATAGTATTTTGCATGTCTATGTTGTTGTAGATAGATGGCCCGTGCTGTTGTTCCGTTGAATTTTAATGCGTTCCTAGAGAATGCTAAGTTGAAAGATGATGGTAGCAACTACACGGACTGGGTCCGTAACTTGAGGATTATATATCCTCATTGCTGCACAGAAGAATTACGTCCTGGAAGTACCGCTAGGTGACAAACCCGCTGCAGGAGCAACGCCAGATGTTGTGAACACCTGGCAGAGCACAGCTGATGACTACTTGATAGTTCAGTGTGCCATGCTTTACGGCTTAGAACCGGGACTTCAACGATGTTTTGAACGTCATGGAGCATATGAGATGTTCCAGGAGTTGAAGTTAATATTTCAAGCAAATGCCCGGATTGAGAGATATGAAGTCTCCAATAAGTTCTATAGGTGCAAGATGGAGGAGAATGTAGGAGATATGCCCTAGAGGCAGTAATAACAGTTATTTTGTATATCCGGGTTTGTAATGAAGGTTTATGTTCCATGCTATAAATGCAATGATTCTCGAGTCTGCAAATAAAACGAGGCTTGGAGGGAAACTCATGTGCATGTGTGGGATAATAAACAGTAAAGTGTATTCCTAGTCAAGCCTCTATGACTGGCTCAAGTATTGCATGATGATCCTGTTTTCCTGATCATGGGCATGGCTATGCCGGCAATTTTGAGGGCACAATTGTTAGTAGAACACATTTGTTGAATCGACCCAATATGATGTTATGCTATGAGATACTTTCTTCACAAGTTAATGGTTAATAACACAGGGAAGTTAATGTTTGCATAATTCCTTAGACCATGAGAGTATCGAGTTTCTCCGTACTTTCTTCGTGAACTTTGGGGTTTGTTAAACGTCATCCGTAACTGGGTGGCTATTACGGCGGCTTATGGGTTCATGTAAAAGTATGGAAAGTAACGAGATAGCTCAAGATTGGGATTTGCTCCCTCGATGATGGAGAGATATACAAGGGCCCTCTCGGTGTAACGGTATCCATCATCGTCTGGCCAGACACCTTCTGATTTGATCACTGGGATGTCGGAACACGGAAACGAGGAAAGAGAACAAAACCGGTAACGAGGTAACTTGCATGGTGGACAAAGTGTTGGCCCACGGGAATGCAATAAATCTCACCTCGGGTATTTGTGACATATCGCGAAGCATCAGGAATAGCTCACAACAACTGGAGGTTCACTCGAATATTTCATTCGTGTGGGTATAGGGGTCAATACGGGTATCCACGGCTCCGATGTTGATCATTGATCGGAAGGGGTTCCGGGTCATGTCTATACTTCAACGAACCTATAGGGTCACACGCTTAAGGGTCATCTATCTGCTGTATACTAGACAGGGAGTCTGAGAGAAAGTCACCGGAAAAGTTTCGGAGACAACGGAAGAGTTCCGGAGAGATAACACCGAAAGAGTTTCGGTAAAACGGAAAAGTTGTTTCAGAATATATTATTAGGTTAAAATGGTTTCGGCACTCGCCTAGAAATTCTTAGAGGGCCCCAGAATTGGTCTGGGAACTTTTGGGAATTTTCAGAGAGAAAAAACCGAAAATGTTCCGGAGCTGCCGTAACCGCCGTTGTTGCTTTTCGCTGATAAAAATCACCACACCGGAAATGTTTCGGATCATGCCCAGAATAATTTTAGAGGGTGCCGGAAATGTTCTAGGACCTTCCAGAATTTTTTAGAAAAAATGTTTCACGGAGAACATCTTGTCTCAGCACGAGGGGACAAGATCCCACGAATCAGGGGTTACATGTTTGGTGGCTTTTTGTCTAGGGAGCACCCATGTTTCTAGGAGACATGTTGGTGGCTTGTTGCCCCCCATGAGAGGGGGCAAGGTTGTGGCTGGCCAAGGGGGTGCCTCCATGGTGTCCCCTTGGTGCCCCACTTGAGTTACCATTTCACCCTTCATGTGGGACATGTAGCATAGGTGTTTTGGTATTTCCTCCACCACCCCACCCCTTGCCTTGGCCTATAAAAGGAGGAGAAGGGGCTGCCATTATCCTCATCCCTTGCTCTCATACACATGCCATGCATTATCTGGCTTCTTCTCTCCCTCCCACGAAAAGAGTTTCGTAGAGTCGTAAGGCTGTCTGGGTTCCGGCAGGAACTAGTTCTGGACGGCGAAGCCCTGCCGGATAGCTGACACCGTATGTGTGCAACCCCGTAGAGAGGTCGTAGTTTCGGTCTTTTGCCCGAGGGGCTGTTCGAGTGTCCTCCCGAAGGGCTGTCCGAGTCTCCTCCCGAAGGGCTGTCCGAGTCTCCGTTCGAGTTTCGAGGGTCCTCCCGAAGGGCTGTCCGCGACATCGTCCGGGGGACTGCCCGACCGCCTCCCGAAGGCCTGTCCGGCGAGGGAGTACATCCTCGCGGTTGGGAGGTTTTAAATCCTAGCTGCGGGGATCTGCACCAACGATCTCCACCGACTCTTCTTCCGCTGCGCTTTGAGTCGGTACGGAACAGATCAAACCTTGTATGCAGTCTCCATAGTGGTCCTGGGCGTGCTCGCTATACCAATTTTTTTTGTTTTCTGTCGCATTCCCCAACAGTGGCATCAAGAGCCGTGCTATGCATAAATGCAGGTTACGATCTAGAATACATGGAGATGTATGGGTATTGCATAATATAATTTTAGAGTAGATGAGATCTATTGCTGAAAATTATTTATGCGGGTGACAGATGAAATCTGTTACCCGACGTTCTTGTTGCTTCCCTAGAAATTGCGTTTGCTCAATCTCGAGACAGCATGGTGGAATTTGACAAAGTTCTGGCAATCCGTGATCCTGATTGATCATGGAAGTGCTATCAGTTCTTTGGGTTCTGCCGTAGTCAAAAGAAATATGAAATTCGCATATGAAAGGGCATTGCAGATATGATCTGCACAGGGGTCATGCATATGACGAAGTTTAGTATGGGGCTCGAGATTTAATTATCTCGTGTTTCATACACCCCGAGATGTTAATCTAGCAACTTGAATAATCATACTTGATGATAAAATGTTGGTAGCTGCGGTTTAAGTCAAAACCTTAGAAGCCACGTAAAATAAAATTTGCATAAACCGATTAGAGGCGTCTAACTTGGTTTTGCAGGATGTGCATGTGATGTGGTATAGCAATGCTCATATTCAATTTGATTATGTATGAGATGACTATATGATGTAATTAACATGACCTGCGTGTCATGATTCAACATGATGGCTGGAGCCATATGATTGCACTTTAATGACTTGCGTGTCAACCTTAAGTAATGAATTTATTTTATCTGCTATGGAGATAGCGATATTATCTGGTGCATCGACAAGGTGGTGGCAATCTTCGCGAAGGTGAACACCGATGCGAATGCCGAAGACGAAGAAATACTTGACTTCTCCGTCAGAAGAGGCTATACCATATCATGCTATTATGAATTGCCTGAGATGTTTATCCATCTTAATGCACCCTTCTTGATTGCACGGTAGTCGCTTTTATTAGGGTGATCTATCAAAAAATATCAAGTAGTTAGTGTTCTCCCAAGTGTAGAACTGTCACGGCACCTAACTTTTCGGGGTATCGCAGGATCTCCCTGGGTACGAACAATTAAGGAAGTGTGAGGCGGGTGAGTTGAGACCTCGCAGCAAGATCACTTGGTTGTCTTGACGTTCTGGAAGGATCTCCCTAAGCTCGGAACACGCCCATCGAAAGATGAACAAGAGTCACATAGAGATATGATCGACAAGTTTGCCTACCAATTGAATTTCGCGCCATCAGTGTTCATCTCGTCCAATGGCGTTGAATGGATATGCGGGTCTTGTGTCACTCATAATCAATTTTGAGAGATATCGATTTGAGTGGGAGCGCACTTTAGAATAAATTTGTTTATTCACTAGTGCAATTTCATTATAAACAAAGTCTAAGTGAAACTTGTGTTTTCTGTTGTAGATCAAATGGCTCGCAACACCATGTTCAACTTAGGCCCGATGTTAGAGAAAGAGAAGTTAGCTGCGACTGGAAACAACTATGCGGACTGGGCCCGTAACCTGAGGATTGCCCTCAAGGAAGCTAAGAAATACTATGTGCTTGATCAACCTCTAAGTGATTCCCCTACGCCAGAAATGGCTCAGGATATCATCCACGTGTTTGACTCACGAAAGGATGATTTCGGTGTTGTTAAAGAACTTATGTTATCTTGCATGGATCATGTGCTATAGAAACGTTATGAACGACTTAGTACCTTCGAGATGATCGAGGCACTAAATGTTCTGTATCACAAACATGATTCAGCTGAAGTTCATGAGATGACTGAAGCCATGGAAGAATGCAATATACATAAGGAATCTCTAGTAAACGAACAAGGTGTCAAACTAGCAAACTATTATGATAGTATGGCTGAACAGGGAATTAATTTTCCAAAGACACATGGTAATGATTTGATCCTTACCTCGCTTTATGAAGCGATGCTCAAATCAAATGAGATAGGACTGCAGAATCAGCAAAAGTTGCTGGTAAACAAAACTGCCAGTTTCAAAAGGAAAGGCAAGCCTAAGGGCGGAGCCAAGGCTGAAACTGTGTGTTTTCACTGCAAAGGCACTGGACACTGGAAGAGGAACTGCAGGATATACATGGCAGATAAGAAGAAAGGTATAACTATTATACGAGTTAATGTCATTGACGTTTTGCTTGCTTGCGAAAATTCTAAGTCTTGGGTATTTGATACCGGATCGGTTGCTTACATTTGCAACTCGATCAGGGGCTTTAGAGTGTGCGCAAGCTGGCAAAGAATGAAGTCGTGATGCGCGTCGAGAACGACGATGGGATCGCCGCTCAAGCCGTCGGCATTATGCCTCTATGTCTCCCTTCAGGATTTATTTTGGAACTAAGTAACTGTTATTTTGTTCCATTGTTGTGTAGAAACATTATCTCTGGTACTTCCAAAACCAGCTTGCAGGTGCCGATGAGTCCGTACAGAGGACGCAACCAAGCTCAGGAGGAGCTCGATGAAGATCTTATCTTTTGTGTTGTTTCGTTCTAGTTGATCAGTAGTGGAGCCCAGTTGGGGTCGATCGGGGACCTTGTCGCATTTGGGGTTCTTCTTTTATTTTGGTGCCGTAGACAGACCTTGATTGTATTTGGATGTTGTAATGCTTTATTCATGTAATTGTGTGAAGTGGCGATTGTAAGCCAACTATGTATCTCTTTCCCTTATGTATTACATGGGTTGTGTGAAGATTACCCCACTTGCGACATTGCTTTCAATGCGGTTATGCCTCTAAGTCGTGCTTCAACACGTGGGAGATATAGCCGCCTCGAGGGTGTGACAGCAACGATACAATACGTGCCTTGCTGCCCCTTCTGTCACTGGGTAAGGACACCGCAAGATCGAACCCAAAGCTAAGCACTTCTCCCATGGCAAGAACTACCAATCATCTAGTTGGCCAAACCAAACGGATAATTCGAAGAGACTTGCAAAGATAACCAATCATACATAAAAGAATTCAGAGAAGATTCAAATATTATTCATAGATAGACTTGATCATAAACCCACAATTCATTGGTCTCAACAAACACACCGCAAAAGAAGATTACATCGAATAGATCTCCACAAGAGAGGGGGAGAACTTTGTATTGAGATTCAAAGAGAGAGAAGAAGCCATCTAGCTACTAACTATGGACCCGAAGGTCTGAGGTATGCAATATGACTCTATGTGAATATGACTCTATGTGAATGCATCCGGCGGTGTACCGGGATATGCAATATGACAATGATGAATGTGTCATGATAAACTGGATGGTGGAAAGTTGCATGGCAATATATCTCGGAATGGCTATGGAAATGCCATAATAGGTAGGCATGGTGGCTGTTTTGAGGAAGATATAAGGAGGTTTATGTGTGAAAGTGTGTATCATATCACGAGGTTTGGATGCATCGGCGAAGTTTGCACCAACTCTCAATGTGAGAAAGGGCAATGCACGGTACCGAAGAGGCTAGCAAGGATGGAAGGGTGAGAGTGTGTATAATCCATGGACTCAACATTAGTCATAAAGAACTCACATACTTATTGCAAAAGTCTACAAGTCATCAAAAACCTCGGCACTACGCGCATGCTCCTAGGGGGATAGATTGGTAGGAAAAGACCATCGCTCGTCCCTGACCGCCACTCATAAGGAGGACAATCAAATAACACCTCATGTTTCAAATTTGTTACACAATGTTCACCATACGTGCATGCTACGGGACTTGCAAACTTCAACAGAAGAATTTCTCAAATTCACAACTACTCAACTAGCACGACTTTGATATTATTACATCCATATCTCAAAACAATCATCAAGCATCAAACTTCTCTTAGTATTCAAAACACTCATAAGAAAATTTTACTAATCTTGGATACCTAGCATATTAGAATTAAGCAAATTACCATGCTATTTAAGACTCTCAAAATAATCTAAGTGAATCATGAGAGTTCATCTATTTCTTCAAAATAAAACTACCACCATGCTCTAAAAGATATAAGTGAAGCACTAGAGCAAATGACAAACTACTCCGAAAGATATAAGTGAAGATCAATGAGTAGTCGAATAATTATGCAACTATGTGAAGACTCTCTAACATTTAATAATTTCAGATCTTGGTATTTTATTCAAGCAGCAAGCAAAGCAAAATAAAATGACATTCTAAGAATGGCAGACATCATGTGAAGAAGCAAAAACTTAGGATCAACCGAAACTAACCGATAGTTGTTGAAGAAGAAAGGTGGGATGCCAACCGGGGCATCCCCAAGCTTAGATGCTTGAGACTTCTTGAAATATTATCTTGGGGTGCCTTGGGCATCCCCAAGCTTGAGCTTTTGTGTCTCCTTAATTCCTCTCATATCAAGGTCTCCCTAAATCTCAAAAGCTTCATCCACACAAAACTCAACAAGGACTCGTGAGATAATTTAGTATAAACCATTGCAAAAACCTTATCAGACTCTACTGTAGCAAATCACTAAAATTATTATTCAACATTGCATACTAAATGCCTCTGCATATTTAATAGTCCTATCCTCAAATAGAATCATTAAAGAAGCAAACATATGCAAACAATGCAAACATAACAGCAATCTGCCTAAACAGGACAGTCTGTAAAGAATGCAGCAACATCCATACTTCCCTAGCTCCAAAAATTATGATAGAAAATTCCCACTGTAGTAAATTTATCAGACCTTAATATGCAAAAGGTTTCAACATTTTATCACATTCTAACAGCACAAAAGATATAAGTGAATCACATAGAGTATTCTATCAAATTTGAATTCATGTATGGCTCTCTCAAAAGGTGTGTACAGCAAGGATGATTGTGGCATACTAACAAACAAAGACACAAATAATACAATATGCTCCAAGAAAAACACATATCATGTTGGTGAATAAAAATATAGCTCCAAGTAAATTACCGATGGAAGTGGACGAAAGAGGGGATGCCTTCCGGGGCATCCCCAAGCTTTGACTTTTTGGTGTCCTTGGATTATCTTGGGGGTGCCATGGGTAACCCCAAGCTTAGGCTCTTGCCACTCCTTGTTCCATGATCCATCAAAATAATTCACCCAAAACTTGAAAACTTCACAACACAAAACTCAAAATAGAAAACTCGTGAGCTCCGTTAGCGAAAGAAAACAAAAGACCACTTCAAGGTACTGTAATGAACTCATTCTTTATTTATATTGGTGTTAAACCTACTGTATTCCAACTTCTCTATGGATTATAAACTATTTTACTAGCCATAGATTCATCAAATAAACAAACAACACACGAAAAACAGAATCTGTCAAAAACAGAACAGTCTGTAGTAATCTGTAGCTAGCGCAAGATCTGGAACCCCAAAAATTATAAAATAAATTGCTGGACGTGAGGAATTTATCTATTAATCATCTGCAAAAATAATTAACTAAATAGCACTCTTCAAATAAAAATGACAGCAGTTCTCGTGAGCGCTAAAGTTTCTGTTTTTTACAGCAAGTTCAACAAGACTTTCCCCAAGTCTTCCCAACGGTTCTACTTGGCACAAACACTAATTAAACACAAAAAAACAACCAAAACAGAGGCTAAATAATTTATTTATTAAATAACAGCAAGGATAAATGTTGGGTTGACTCCCAACAAGTGCTTTTCTTTAAATCCTTAAAGCTAGGCATTGACAATTTTAATGATGCTCACATGAAAGACAAGAATTGAAGCACTAACAGAGCATCATAAAACACGTGGCAAACACATCTAAGTCTAACATACTTCCTATGCATAGGCAATTTATAGGCAAACAAATTATCAAGGCAAGCGAAAACTAGCATATGCAAGGAAGCGGAAGGAAACAATAGCAATCTCAACATAACGAGAGGTAATTAGTAACATGAAAATTTCTACCACCATATTTTCCTCTCTCATAATAATTATATGTAGGATCATAAGTAAATTAAACAAAATAGCTGTCAAATAAAATATTTTCAACACAATCCACATGCATGCAAAGTTGACACTCTTCCAAAATAGTGGGATTAACATTAACTAAAGTCATGACCTTTCCAAACCCACTTTTATCAAAAACTTCATAAGATTGACCATTTTCCAAATATGTGGGATCTAAAGTTGACATTCTTCCAAAACCACTTTCAATATTATTGCAAACATTATAATCAATCTCATATTCATCATGGGGTTTAAATAAATTTTCAAGATCGAAAGAAGAATCACCCCAATCATGATCATTGCAACAAGTAGAGGACATAGCAAAACTAGCATCCCCAAGCTTAGGGTTTTGCATATTATTAGCACAATTGACATCAAGAGAATTTATAATAAAATCATTGCAATCATGCTTTTTATTCAAAGATCTATCGTGAAGCACTTCATCACAATTTTCAGATTTACGGATTTCAGGCAAAAGCTTATAAAGATAATCTAGTGCATCCAAATCACTAGGAATTGGTTCATCATAATTGGATCTCTTAAAAAGATTGGCAAGCGGATGAGGATCGATAGATATTAGCTTCTCAGTTTAGTAATAAATAAATGACTATTCCAACCATACGAGCAAACAAAAAGCAAGTGGGAAAAAGGCAAACGGAGAAAGGAGGAGAAGGAGAAGGAGATTGGGAAAGAGAGGGCGAATAAAACGGCAAGGGTGAATTGGGGGGAGAGGAAAACGAGAGGCAAATGGCAAATAATGTAATGCGAGAGATAGGGATTGTGATGGGTACTTGGTATATTGACTTTTTGTGTAGACTCCCTGGCAACGGCTCCAGAAATCCTTCTTGCTACGTCTTGAGCTTGCGTTGGTTTTCCCCGAAGAGGAAGGGATGATGCAGCAGAGAAGTGTAAGTATTTCCCTCAGTTTTTGAGAACCAAGGTATCAATCCAGTAGGAGCCCATGCTCAAGTCCCTCGTACCTGCACAAAGCGATAGCTACTCGCAACCAACGCGATTAGGGGTTGTCAAGCCCTTCACGGTCACTTACGAGAGTGAGATCTGATAGATAGAATATTTTTGGTATTTTTTATATAAAGATGCAAAGTAAAAAGTAAAAGCAAAGTAAATAGCAAAACAATATAAAAGTGATGGAGATTGATATGATGAGAATAGACCCGGGGGCCATAGGTTTCACTAGTGGCTTCTCTCAAGAGCATAAGTATTCTACGGTGGGTGAACAAATTACTGTTGAGCAATTGATAGAATTGAGCATAATTATGAGAATATCTAGGCATGATCATGTATATAGGCATCACGTCCGTGACAAGTAGATCAAAACAATTTTGCATCTACTACTATTACTCCAGTCATCAACCGCTATCCAGCATGCATCTAGAGTATTAAGTTTAAAACAGAGTAATGCCTTAAGCAAGATGACATGACGTAGAGAGATAAATTCATGCAATATGAAATAAACCCCATCTTGTTATCCTCGATGGCAACGATACAATACGTGCCTTACTGCCCCTTATGTCACTGGGTAAGGACACCGCAAGATCGAACCCAAAGCTAAGCACTTCTCCCATGGCAAGAACTACCAATCTAGTTGGCCAAACCAAACGGATAATTCGAAGAGACTTGCAAAGATAAGCAATCATGCATAAAAGAATTCAGAGAAGATTCAAATATTATTCATAGATAGACTTGATCATAAACCCACAATTCATCGGTCTCAACAAACACACCGCAAAAAGAAGATTACATCGAATAGATCTCCACAAGAGAGGGGGAGAACTTTGTATTGAGATTCAAAGAGAGAGAAGAAGCCATCTAGCTACTAACTATGGACCCGAAGGTCTGAGGTAAACTACTCACACTTCATCGGAGAGGCTATGATGATGTAGAAGCCCTCCGTGATGACGGCCCTCTTCCGGCGGAGCTCCGGAACAGGCCCCAAGATGGGATCTCGTGGATACAGAAAGTTGCGGCGGTGGAATTAGGTTTTTGGCTCCTGTTCTGATCGTTTGGGGGTACGTGTGTATATATAGGAGGAAGGAGTACGTCAGTGGAGCACCAAGGGGCCACAAGGCAGGGGGCGCGCCCTAGGGGGGTGCCCCTACCCTCGTGAACACCTCTTTGCTTCCTTGCAGTAGGGTCCAAGTCTCCTGGATCACGTTCGGTGAGAAAATCACGTTCCTAAAGAGTTTATTCCGTTTGGACTCCGTTTGATATTCCGTTTATCTGAAACACTGAAATAGGAAAAAAAACAGCAATTCTGGGCTGGGCCTCCGGTTAATAGGTTAGTCCCAAAAATAATATAAAAGTGGAAAATAAATCCCAATATAGTCCAAAACAGTAGATAATATACCATGGAGCAATCAAAAATTATAGATACGTTGGAGACGTATCGGCGGGTTATTCTCAAGAGGAGTGGACTCCGCTCCTCACTCACGAGAAAATGGCTGGTCACCGGGATGCCCAGTCCCATGCTTTATGCAAACTAAATCAAAATTAATTGCAAGCAAAACTCCCCCTGGGACCCGATGTATGTTGGAGACACTCGTTGTTTCGAGCAAGTCATGGATTGATGCTTGTTGGTGGAGGGGGAGTATAAACTTTACCATTCTGTTTGGGAACCGCCTATAATGTGTTTAGCATGGAAGATATCGCCATCTCTTAGTTGCTACATTGACAATGAAAGTATACCGCTCAAAATACAATTTATCTCTATTGCAAAACCGAGCTCTGGCACCTCTATAAATCCCTGCTTCCCTCTGCGAAGGGCCTATTCATTTACTTTTATGTTGAGTCATCACCCTCTTATTAAAAAGCACTAGCCGGAGAGCACATCTATCATTTGCATTCATCACTATTAATCTATGTTGGGTGTGACTATGATTGGATCTCTTTTACCATGAATTACAATATCTAGTCAGTCCTTGATCTTTAAAGGTGCTCTGCATTTATGTTTTGCGGTCTCAGAAAGGGCTAGCGAGATACCATCTTGTTATATCATATTATGATTGTTTTGAGAAAGTGTTGTCATCCGAGATTTATTATTATGGCTTGCTAGTTGATTATACTATTGATATGAGTAATTATGAGACCTGCGAATTATTGCAAATGTGGTTAGTTATGATATATGCTGAAAACTTGAATGCCGGCTTGACATAGTTACAACAACAAGAGCAAACAGAGTTTGTAAAAGTTTTTCTTTCTTTCTTTCAGTTTGTCAACTGAATTGCTTGAGGACAAGCAAGAGTTTAAGCTTGGGGGAGTTGATACGTCTCTGTCGTATCTACTTTTCCAAACACTTTTGCCCTTGTTTTGGACTCTAACTTGTATGATTTGAATGGAACTAACCCGGACTGACGTTGTTTTCAGCAGAATTGCCATGATGTTGTTTTATGTGCAGAAAACAAATATTCTCGGAATGACCTGAGACTCCACGGAACATCTTAGAAAAAACAATAAAAAATCCTCGCCAAATATGAAGACCAGGGGGCCCACACCTTGTCCATGAGGGTGGGGGGCGCCCCCCCTCTAGGGCGCGCCCCCTACCTCGTGGGCCCCCTGGATGCCCTCCGACGCCAACTCCAACTCTATATATTTGCTTTCAGAGAGAAAAAAATCAGAGAGAAAAATCATCGCGTTTTACGATATGGAGCCGCCGCCAAGCCCTAAAACCTCTCGGGAGGGCTGATCTGGAGTCCGTTCGAGGCTCTGGAGAGGGGGATTCGTCGCCGTCATCATCATCAACCACCCTCCATCACCAATTTCATGATGCTCACCGCCGTGTGTGAGTAATTCTATCGTAGGCTTGCTGGACGGTGATGGGTTGGATGAGATTTATCATGTAATCGACTTAGTTTTGTTAGGGTTTGATCCCTAGTATCCACTATGTTCTGAGATTGATGTTGCTATGACTTTGCTATGCTTAATGCTTGTCATTAGGGCCCGAGTGCCATGATTTCAGATCTGAACCTATTATGTTTTCATGAATATATGTGAGTTCTTGATCCTATGTTGCAAGTCTATAGTCATGTACCACCCCGGATATGATTTACCTAATATGTACACCAACTCTTGCCGTTTTCAGCGTTAAGTTATTTTATTTTCTCGGGTTCGGGTTTTTGTCTCCGTGTGTTGTTGTCGTTGTCATGCATCTCATATCATGTCATCATGTGCATTGCATTTGCATACGTGTTTGTCTCATGCATTCGGGCATTTTCCCCGTTGTCCATTTTGCATTCCGACGCTCCTATCTCCTCCGGTGGTCATTTCTACCTTCCTTTCGTGTGTGGGGGTTAAACATTTCCGGATTGGACCGAGACTTGCCAAGCGGCCTTGGTTTACCACCGGTAGACCGCCTGTCAAGTTTCGTACCATTTGGACTTCGTTTGATGCTCCAACGGTTATCCGAGGGACTTAGAAGGCCTCGTGTGTGTTGCAGCCCAACACCCCTCCAATTTGGCCCAAAACCCTCTCCATCATCTAGAGCGTTCGATCACGATCGTGTGGACGAAAACCGCACCTCATTTGGACTCTCCTAGCTCCTCCTATGCCTATAAATAGCCCCCCTCCGAAATTCACGTCTCCTTCTTCCCCGAAACCCTAATTTTCCCCGCTTCTCGCCGCACCGGACACGTCTGGCCCGGCCGGACAGCGTCCGCCACCGCCCGCAGCGAATCGGGAGCCGCCACTTGGCAAGCGCCGCCGCCACCCGCCGCGGCCCGGAGAGCCCGCGTCCGGCCCTCCGAGCCCGCGCGCCGCCCGCGTCTTCCTCCCTCGCCGCGCCGCGCCAGGGAGCTCCTCGCCGCCCTTCGCCAACTTCGGCGGCCGGACCTCTTTGCCGCCCCTCGACTCAAGTCTGGCGGCCGCTCCACCGCGCCTCCTCAACTCCGGCAAGGCCGCGCCGCCACCGCCCGGCGCCGGCGACCACGCCGGCGAGCGCCTCCACACCTCCTCACCTCCTCCGACGAACTCTCCGGCCGGATCCACCGCGTCAAGTCCGGCCGACGAACCTCGGTGTCCATGCGCCAATCCGGGTCTAGATCTGGGAATAGCACCTCGGTTGACTTTTTCTCAGAAAACCCTAATTATATTGCTATGTTCATCATGCCATAACTTTGCATCCATAGATCCGTTTTGGGCGTGTAGCATATCAAAATGTTGGTCTTAGAGAGCACATCATTTCATCTCATTGCATCATTTTCATTTGAGTTCATCTTGATGCCCGAAATGCTGTTGGAAGAGTGCTATTTGAGTTAATTGTCAGATCTGCTGCTCCAAATAGCTATTTGTCATTTTTGCCATGATTATTGTGTGCATGATATGCCCCTGAGCTCTACATATGTTTTGGTATATGCTTTGCCATCTTTCCAGAGGTGCTATCCATGTATTTTTGTGATGTGTGAGGTGACTAGCACAAGCTTGCAAAGTGGTGCATTCGTTAATGCTGATTTCAGGGACTTAGCAATTCCACTAAGTCCTTGATGTGTTTTTATCAATATGCCATATGTTCATGTTGTTTCCTAGTGATCCGTGCCCATTTTGAGGATGATCAGTAAGGATGATTTGTTAATCTTGTAGTGCTATATCCATTCATGTCTTTGTTTGAAATTATGGAGCACCCTAGCTTGAGTCAATCGAGCTCTACTTTTGCTATTTCATGAATCTGGGCAAATTGTCTATTTGTTAGCGATTTTGCCGAGGATGTTGTAGTTGATCCGTGCATGCTATGTTGTTGTTATTGCCATGTCTAGCTTGTATAATGTGTATTATTGATGGGTGTATTCTTAGATTGTCATGAGATGCTCTCTAGTGAGTGCATCGAGCTCGTAAACATGCCTACTTGATATCTGATTTGCATGCTCCAGTTTTTCACCAAGTCTGAGATCTGATTATGTTTTTGCCACGTTCACATGCTTGCAATTGTATTTTCTGATCCCTTTTGACTCAAGGTCACTAAGGGACTTTTGTTAAGCTCTTTGAGTAGCTCTATTCAATGCCTTGCTTTGCCATGTTAAGTTCCTGTAGCATATAGTTTTCGTGCTCCAAAGGGTGCTACCTGATCTGAAATTCCAGGCTTGTGTTAATTTCACTAAGTCTGAAATCTGTTTACCAATTGCATTTTTCCCATCCCATGTTTGCATCATGTTGTTTGAGCTTTGCACGTGGTTGATTGTGTCCTTTTTGCTTGTTTGTCTTGTTTGGGTAGAGCCGAGAGACGAGTTCGCTAACGAGGAGCCCGTTGAGTTTGCTTTCGAGGATCCAGTCAACTCTGACAACTTTGCAGGCAAGATGATCATACCCTCGAAATCACTTCTATCTTTACTTTGCTAGATGCTCACTCTTTTGCTATGCCTATGCTACGATGCCTACCACTTGCTTATCATGCCTCACAAATTGCCATGTCAAACCTCTAACCCACCATGTCCTAGCAAACCGTTGATTGGCTATGTTACCGCTTTGCTCAGCCCCTCTTATAGCGTTGCTAGTTGCAGGTGAAGATTGGAGATCGTTCCTTGTTGGAACATTATTTTCTTGTTGGGATATCATTATATTGCCTTGTTATCTTAATGCATCTATATACTTGGTAAAGGGTGGAAGGCTCGGCCTTTTTCCTAGTGTTTTGTTCCACTCTTGCCGCCCTAGTTTCCGTCATATCGGTGTTATGTTCCCGGATTTTGCGTTCCTTACGCGGTTGGGTAATAATGGGAACCCCTTGACAGTTCGCCTTGAATAAAGCTCTTCCAGCAATGCCCAACCTTGGTTTTACCATTTGCCACCTAGCCTCTTTTTCCCTTGGGTTTCCGGAGCCCAAGGGTCATCTTATTTAACCCCCCCTGGGCCAGTGCTCCTCTGAGTGTTGGTCCAACCTAGAGCGCCTTGCAGCGCCACCTTAGGGGAACTCGAGGGCTGGTTTTAGTTGTACGGACTGCTTATCCGAGTGTGCCCTGAGAACGAGATATGTGCAGCTCCTATCGGGATTTGTCGGCACATTCGGGCGGTGTTGCTGGATTTGTTTTAACTTGTCGAAGTGTCTTGTAGAACCGGGATACCGAGTCTGATCGGAATGTCTCGGGAGAAGGTATATCCTTCGTTGACCATGAGAGCTTGTCATGGGCTAAGTTGGGACTCCCCTGCAGGGATTTGAACTTTCAAAAGCCATGCCCGTGGTTATGGGCAGATGGGAATTTGTTAATGTCCGGTTGTAGATAACTTGAACCTTAACTCAATTAAAATGAATCAACTGTGTGAGTTACCGTGATGGTCTCTTCTCGGCGGAGTCCGGGAAGTGAACACGGTGTTGGAGTAATGCTTGCCGCAGGTTGTTCTCTAGTTATTCGTTCGCGCTTTGCCTTCTCTTCTCGCTCTCTTTTGCGAACAGGTTAGACACCATATATGCTAGTCGCTTGCTGCAGCTCCACATATTAATCTTGCCTTACCTATAAGCTTAAATAGTCTTGATCACGAGGGTGCGAGAGTGCTAAGTCCCTGTGGCTCATAGATTACTTCCAAACCAGATGCAGGTCCTGATGACTCCGTTCCAGATGACGCGCTTGAGCTCAAGTGGGAGTTCGACGAGGACTCACGCCATTACTATGTGTCTTTCCCTGATGATCAGTAGTGGTGCCCAGTTGGGGCGATCGGGACCATGTCACATGTTGGATTGATCTTTTATTTTGGCACCGTAGTCGGGCCATGAGTGATTGGATGATGTAATGCTATTATTGTACTTTGTTTGACGTGGCGAGTGTAAGCCAACTATGTACCTTCCCCTTTTATTATCTATTTACATGGGATGTTGTGAAGATTGCCTTACTTGCGACATTGCTTTCAATGCGGTTATGCCTCTAAGTCATGCTTCGACACGTAGGACATATAGCCACATCGAGGGCGTTACAAGTTGGTAATCAGAGCCTTCCCCGACCTTAGGAGCCCCCACTGCTTGATCGTTTTTAGCAGCCGTTGTTGAGTCTAGAAAAATGTTTTGAGTCATTTAGGAATTATATATCGGAGAGTTTAGGAATTCTTTTTACTCCCCAGTCCCGTCATCGCTCTGGTAAGGCATCCTGACGTAGAGTTTTGACTCTTCTCTTCTCAAATTTCACAAAAAAAAATTTAGGATCACGCGGGTATCTTGGAATCGTTCCGATGGTTTTGTGACGAGAACATTGTTCTTGGTGCCTCCTGTCATTTAGGGGTTGTGGCAGTGTCCCGGGGAGTTGAGCTCCGAGGTGTTGTCGTCACAATTTTATCGTTGCAGTTCTGGAATACCTGAGTTTAGTTCGCCGACATCGAAAATCTCTTTTATGCAGTTGTTGGTGAGATAACCTCGACGGCACCCAGTACCGGGGCGGGAGTTCGGGAGTATTGCCATAACTTGTATAACAGATGCTTTTCAAAGGTTGAGGTAGATGGTTTCCAAAGTTTTTCTTGGTTATGTGTTGAAGGATGGATACAACTGGATGTAGGATTTGCTAGATTTGCGTGAGATATTATGCTTCCCCTGTATCCCCAACACCTGATTGCATAACCGGAAAGGTTCGGGAGTTTCATAGGTGGGAATTCTTGTAGCTCTAGCTCTTCTTCCATGGATATTTGGTTTGAGATCGGGATTTCTTACCGAGTATTTGTTCTTGCTCCGTACCTTGTTGATTTATTCCTCTACCTAAATTCTAAGTGGCTTCTCAATTTATGGATATGTGACCATTTCAAGTGGAATGCATTCGTTCTTATGTTCGGATGTGAAGACTATATGTTGCAATTTCAACCCGCTTGATTCAGCTTCATTTTATCTGTCAATGTGCTAACATATGTCACCCTCTTCAGGATGGCTCCCGCTAAGAGCAGCAATCTGAATCAGAATCAGGATCCGCCACCACCTCCCCCTCCTCCGGAGGCATGGCAAGCTGTGATGGCCGCAACCAATGCAAACACGCAATTGATCATGCAAATTCTTCAAGAGCGCAATCAAGCGAACCAAGGCAACCAAGGCAACAATCAGAATCACTTTGCTACACTCAACCAGTTCCTTGCTAACCAACCAAAGACCTTCAGCAATTGTGTTGAGGCAACTGATGCTGACGATTGGCTCGTGGACTTGTGCAAGCATTTCGAGTGCAGTAACGTCAGGCCTGAGGACTTTGTCAAGTTTGCTTCCTTCCAACTCAAAGACCAAGCTGCAGAATGGTTCCAGCAGTACAAGGATTCCAGAGGAGGCCGTGTGATTACCTGGGATGAATTCCGTCAAGACTTCAGAGCTCATCATATTCCTCAGAGCGTGGTTGAAAGCAAGCGTGAGGAATTCCACAACCTGAAGCAAGGCTCTTTGTCTGTCTATGACTACAACAAGTTGTTTCAGAAGCTCGCCCACTTTGCTAAGCAGGACGTCCCTGACGAGAAGAGCATGATATACCAGTTCAGGAGTGGTCTCAGAGAAGAAATCCAGCAAGCTCTTGTTCTCTTTGAGCCCTTGAGGTACGATGAGTTCTACAACATGGCATTGAAGCAAGAGGCTGCTCAAGTGAAGTGTGATGCTTCCAAGAAGCGAGTCAGAGATGCTACTCCTTCTTCCTCTACTCAAGTGGCCAAGCAGCAGAAGTATTGGCTTCCTCCTCCTCCGTTCCGTCAGCCGTATCAGAAGAGCAAAGGTGGCAGTGGATCTTCCCACCCACCCAACCCTGGCTTTCAGAACAAGACTTCGTCTCAAGCTCCAAGATCGAGTGCTCCGTATCACCGTCCGCTTTCAGAGGTCACGTGCAACAAGTGCCAACAAAAGGGTCACTATGCCAACAAGTGCTTCAACCTGAGGCGTCTCCCCCCTCCTCCTCCTGTGAGATCGGCAAGTACAGCTGTGGTCAAGCATAACCCCAAGTACGCCAAGGTCAACATGGTGAATGAAGCTCAGGCAGAGGACTCGTCAGATGTCATCATGGGTAACCTTCCTATCAACGATATTCCTGCAAGAGTTCTTTTTGACACTGGTGCATCGCATTGTTTCATCTCGAAACCTTTTGCATCTAAGCATGATTTTGTTACTCGAGTGTTGCCAAAACCATTGGCTATTGTCTCTCCGGCCCGTCAAATGACATCTCGAGTATGCGTTCCGGATGTTACAATGACTTTGGGTGACTATAAGTTCTTGTCCTCTCCAAATGTTCTTGGTGACTCGGATATTGATCTTATTCTCGGAATGGATTGGCTTTCTAAGCACAAGGCTCAGCTTGATTGTGCAACCAGGCAGATTCAATTGACTCATTCGTCTGAGGATGTAATTGTCTTTGCCGCTCGGGATGATACCATCCGTCTGTTTTCTCTCAATGAGAAGGGTGAACTGGATGCCATCTCGCAAATCCCAGTTGTTTGCGAATATCAAGACGTCTTTCCAGAAGAGCTTCCAGGAATGCCTCCGCACCGGCCAGTTGAATTCGTCATCTATCTTGAGCCTAGCACGGAACCGGTTTGCAAGCGTCCTTACAAGCTCGGACCTGAAGAGTTGAAGGAGCTGAAGAAGCAACTCGATATTCAAGAGCGAATGGGTCTCATCCGACCTAGTTCTTCTCCGTGGGGTTGTGGAGTTCTTTTTGTGAAGAAGAAGGATGGAACGGACCGACTTTGTGTTGACTACCGTCCATTGAACAAGAAGACTATCAAGAACAAGTACCCACTTCCCAACATCAATGAGCTGTTCGAACAACTCAAAGGTGCCCAAGTATTCTCCAAGCTTGATCTCCGCATGGGTTATCACCAGATTCGAATCTGTGAGCAAGATATTCCCAAGACGGCTTTTAGGACAAGCTATGGTTCATATGAATACACTGTCATGTCTTTTGGCCTCGTCAACGCTCCTCCGACTTTCTCTCGCATGATGAACTTCATCTTCAACGCCTACACCAATGACTTTGTTTTGGTCTATCTCGACGATATTCTGGTCTTTTCGAAGAACAAGGAAGATCATGCCAAGCACTTGCATTTGGTGCTCGATAAGCTCAGGGAACACCAGTTCTACGCCAAGTTCTCAAAGTGCGAGTTTTGTCTCGATGAGGTTCTTTATCTTGGGCATATCATCTCTGCCAAGGGCATTACGGTGAATCCTGAGAAGGTGTCTGCAATTGTGAATTGGGAACCACCTCAGAACGTGAAGCAACTCCGTAGCTTCCTCGGTCTCGCAAGCTACTCTCGAAGGTTCGTTGAGAACTTTTCAAAGATCGCGAAGCCTCTTTCTAATCTTCTCCAGAAGCACGTCAAGTACGTTTGGTCTCTGGATTGTGACATCGCTTTCAACACTTTGAAAGAGAAATTGGTCACTGCTCCAGTTCTGACTCCTCCTTATGAATCCAAACTGTTCGAGGTATTCTGCGATGCCTCTCTTCAAGGTCTTGGTGCAGTGTTGATGCAAGAGAAGAAAGTTGTGGCTTATACCTCTCGTCAGTTGAATCCCAATGAGAAGAACTACCCCACTCATGACCTCGAGTTGGCGGCAGTTGTGCATGCTCTTTTGACTTGGAGACATCTCTTATTGGGAAGAAAAGTGGACATTTTCACTGACCACAAGAGTCTCAAGTACATCTTCACTCAGCCTAATCTCAACCTCAGGCAGACTCGATGGGTCGAAATGATTCAAGAGTATAATCCGAGTATCGAGTATACTCCAGGCAAGGCCAATGTGATTGCTGACACATTGAGCAGGAAGGCTTACTGCAACAGTCTGATTCTCAAGCCTTATCAACCCGAGCTTTGTGAAGCTTTCCGCAAACTCAATCTGCAAGTTGTTCCTCAAGGTTTCCTCGCCAACCTTCAAGTCTCTCCTACCTTGGAAGACCAGATTTGCCAAGCTCAACTTCTTGATGCTATGGTGAAGAAGGTGAAGATTGGGATTGCCAAGAGTCAACCCAAGTACAAGTGCTACCGCCTTGATGACAAGGATACTCTCTTCTTCGAGGATGTATTGTTGTGCCCAAAGGTGACCTTCGTAAAGTGATCATGAACGAGGCTCACAATTCACTCCTCTCCATCCACCCTGGGAGCACGAAGATGTATCAGGACCTCAAGCAGGCTTATTGGTGGACTCGAATGAAGCGTGAGATTGCTCAGTTCGTGAATGAGTGTGATGTCTGCAGAAGAGTGAAGGCAGAACACCAAAGGCCAGCTGGTCTCCTCCAACCTCTTGCCATTCCAGAATGGAAGTTTGACCACATTGAGATGGACTTCATGACTGGGTTTCCAAAGTCCAAGCGTGGCAATGATGCTATATTCGTTGTCATCGACAAACTCACTAAAGTGGCTCACTTTCTGCCTATCAAAGAGTCTATCACTGCAGCTCAATTGGTGGAGTGTATACCTCTCGGACTGTCTCGCTGCACGGTATTCCACAGGTGATCTCTTCAGACCGTGGCAGCATCTTTACCTCCAAGTTTTGGGAGTCTTTTCAGAAGGCCATGGGCACCAACATCCGCTTCAGCACAACTTTCCATCCGCAAACTAGCGGTCAAGTCGAGCGTGTCAACCAGATTCTTGAAGATATGCTCAGGGCTTGTGTGATCTCCTTCGGCATGAAGTGGGAGGATTGTCTTCCTTATGCTGAATTCTCCTACAACAACAGTTTTCAAGCAAGTTCGGGCAAGGCCCCATTCGAAATTCTCTATGGCAGGAAGTGCCATACCCCTCTCAACTGGTCTAAAACCAGTGAACGTCAACTTCTGGGAAATGACTTAATCACAGAGGCAGAGGAAATGTGTAAAGTCATTCGTGATAACCTCAAAGCAGCGCAATCGCGCTAGAAGAGCTACTATGATAGTAAGCACCGTGATTTGGCTTTCGAGATCGGAGATCATGTTTACCTCCGCGTCTCTCCAATGAAAGGTACTCGTCGCTTCGGTATCAAAGGGAAGCTTGCCCCTAGATACGTGGGACCTTTCAAGATCATCAGCAAGAGAGGCGATCTCGCTTATCAACTCGAGCTTCCTTCAAACTTTGCAAATCTGCATGACATGTTCCATGTCTCTCAGCTCCGCAAGTGCTTCAAGACTCCTGAACGCACCGTCAACTTCGAAGACATTGATCTCCAAGAAGATCTCTCTTATCGTGAGCACCCCGTTGCTATTCTTGAAGAGACTGAACGCAATACTCGAAATAAGTCAATCAAATTCCTCAAAGTCAAGTGGTCACACCATTCCGACCGTGAAGCCACCTGGGAACGCGAGGATCACCTCCGTTCTGAGTACCCGGCGTTCTTCCAGTCCTAGATCTCGGGACGAGATCCTTTCGTAGTGGTGGAGTGTTGTAACACCCCGGATATGATTTACCTAATATGTACTCCAACTCTTGCCGTTTCCGGCATTAAGTTATTTTATTTTCTCGAGTTCGGGTTTTTGTCTCCGTGTGTTGTTGTCGTTGTCATGCATCTCATATCATGTCATCATGTGCATTGCATTTGCATACGTGTTCGTCTCATGCATTCGAGCATTTTCCCCGTTGTCCATTTTGCATTCTGACGCTCCTATCTCCTCTGGTGGTCATTTCTACCTTCCTTTCGTGTGTGGGGGTTAAAAATTTCCGGATTGGACCGAGACTTGCCAAGCAGCCTTGGTTTACCACCGGTAGACCGCCTGTCAAGTTTCATACCATTTGGACTTCGTTTGATGCTCCAACGGTTAACCGAGGGACCGAAAAGGCCTCGTGTGTGTTGCAGCCCAACACCCCTCCAATTTGGCCCAAAACCCTCTCCATCATCTAGAGCATTCGATCATGATCGCGTGGCCGAAAACCGCACCTCATTTGGACTCTCCTAGCTCCTCCTATGCCTATAAATAGCCCCCCTCCGAAATTCACGTCTCCTTCTTCCCCGAAACCCTAATTTTCCCCGCTTCTCGCCGCACCGGACACGTCTGGCCCGGCCGGACAGCGTCCGCCACCGCCCGCAGCGAATCGGGAGCCGCCACTTGGCAAGCGCCGCCGCCACCTGCCGCGGCCCGGAGAGCCCGCGTCCGGCCCTCCGAGCCCGCGCGCCGCCCGCGTCTTCCTCCCTCGCCGCGCCGCGCCAGGGAGCTCCTCGCCGCCCTTCGCCAACTCCGGCGGCCGGACCTCCTCGCCGCCCCTCGCCTCAAGTCCGGCGGCCGCTCCGCCGCGCCTCCTCAACTCCGACAAGGCCGCGCCACCATCGCCCGGCGCCGGCGACCACGCCGGCGAGCGCCTCCGCACCTCCTCGCCTCCTCCGACGAACTCTCCGGCCGGATCCACCGCGTCAAGTCCGGCCGACGAACCTCGGCGTTCGTGCGCCGATCCGGATCTAGATCTGGGAATAGCACCTCGGTTGACTTTCTCAGAACACCCTAATTATATTGCTACGTTCATCGTGCCGTAACTTTGCATCCGTAGATCCGTTTTGGGCATGTAGCATATCAAAATGTTCGTCTCAGAGAGCACATAATTTCATCTCATTGCATCATTTTCATTTGAGTTCATCTTGGTGCCCGAAATGCTGTTGGAAGAGTGCTATTTGAGTTAATTGTCAGATATGCTGCTCCAAATAGCTATTTGTCATTTTCGCCATGATTATTGTGTGCATGATATGCCCCTGAGCTCTACATATGTTTTGTTTTATGCTTTGCCATCTTTCCAGAGGTGCTATCCATGTATTTTTGTGATGTGTGAGGTGACTAGCACAAGCTTGCAAAGTGGTGCATTCGTTAATGCTGATTTCAGGGACTTAGCAATTCCACTATGTCCTTGATCTGTTTTTATCAATATGCCATATGTTCATGTTGTTTCCTAGTGATCCGTGCCCCTTTTGAGGATGATCAGTAAGGATGATTTGTTAATCTTGTAGTGCTGTATCCATCCATGTCTTTGTTTGAAATTATGGAGCACCCTAGCTTGAGTCAATCAAGCTCTACTTTTGCTATTTCGTGAATCTGGGCAGATTGTCTACTTGTTAGCGATTTTGCCGAGGATGTTGTAGTTGATCCGTGCATGCTATGTTGTTGTTCTTGCTATGTCTAGCTTGTATAATGTGTATTATTGATGGGTGTATGCTTAGATTGTCATGACATGCTCTGCAGTGAGTGCATCGAGCTTGTAAACATGCCTACTTGATATCTGATTTGCATGCTCCAGTTTTTCACAAAGTCTGAGATCTGATTATGTTTTTGCCATGTTCAAATGCTTGCAATTGTATTTTCTGATCCCTTTTGACTCAAGGTCACTAAGGGTATTTTGTTAATCTCTTTGAGTAGCTCTATGCCATGCCTTACTTTGCCATGTTAAGTTCCTGTAGCATATAGTTTTCTTGCTCCAAAGTGTGCTACCTGATCTGAAATTCCAGGCTTGTGTTAATTTCACTAAGTCTGAAATCTGTTTACCAATTGCATTTTTGCCATGCTTGTTTGAACCTGTTAATGGATGAATTGGCCGTAGCTCAGTGTTCATCTTTTGTTAAGCATTATGAGTGGATCCCTGCCATGTATTTTGTTGCCATGTTTGGGTGCTGTAGCTTGTTTAACTTGTTGCATTTAGATGGCTACTTGTTGTTTATCGCAGACCGGTGCCATATTTGTTTTGCTTGCCATTTCTAAACCGTGCATCCGATTCCGGCGATCTTTATATCGATTTCAACCGAAATCACCTCACCTTTCCAGTGGCACACTTGGATTTCCAAGTTGAGGCCAGGTTCATTCATCTCTTGTCAAATCTTGCATATGCATCACATATCGCATCCCGCATAGCATCCCATGTTTGCATCATGTTGTTTGAGCTTTGCACGTGGTTGATTGTGTCCTTTTTGCTTGTTTGTCTTGTTTGGGTAGAACCGGGAGACGAGTTCGCTAACGAGAATCCCGTTGAGTTTGCTTTCGAGGATCCAGTCAACTCTGACAACTTTGCAGGCAAGATGATCATACCCTCGAAATCACTTCTATCTTTCCTTTGCTAGATGCTCGCTCTTTTGCTATGCCTATGCTACGATGCCTACCACTTGCTTATCATGCCTCCCAAATTGCCATGTCAAACCTCTAACCCACCATGTCCTAGCAAACCATTGATTGTCTATGTTACCACTTTGCTCAGCCCCTCTTATAGCGTTGCTAGTTGCAGGTGAAGATTGGAGATCGTTCCTTGTTGGAACATTATTTTCTTGTTGGGATATCATTATATTGCCTTGTTATCTTAATGCATCTATATACTTGGTAAAGGGTGGAAGGCTCGGCCTTTTTCCTAGTGTTTTGTTCCACTCTTGCCGCCCTAGTTTCCGTCATATCGGTGTTATGTTCCCGGATTTTGCGTTCCTTACGCGGTTGGGTAATAATGGGAACCCCTTGACAGTTCGCCTTGAATAAAGCTCTTCCAGCAATGCCCAACCTTGGTTTTACCATTTGCCACCTAGCCTCTTTTTCCCTTGGGTTTCCGGAGCCCAAGGGTCATCTTATTTAACCCCCCCTGGGCCAGTGCTCCTCTGAGTGTTGGTCCAACCTACAGCCCCTTGCAGCGCCACCTTGGGGAAACTCAAGGGCTGGTTTTAGTTGTACGGACTGCTTATCCGAGTGTGCCCTGAGAACGAGATATGTGCAGCTCCTATCGGGATTTGTCGGCACATTCGGGCGGTGTTTCTGGATTTGTTTTAACTTGTCGAAGTGTCTTGTAGAACCGGGATACCGAGTCTGATCGGAATGTCTCGGGAGAAGGTATATCCTTCGTTGACCGTGAGAGCTTGTCATGGGCTAAGTTGGGACTCCCCTGCAGGGATTTGAACTTTCGAAAGCCATGCCCGCGGTTATGGGCAGATGGGAATTTGTTAATGTCCGGTTGTAGATAACTTGAACCTTAACTCAATTAAAATGAATCAACTGTGTGAGTTACCGTGATGGTCTCTTCTCGGCGGAGTCCGGGAAGTGAACACGATGTTGGAGTAATGCTTGCCGCAAGTTGTTCTCTAGTTATTCGTTCGTGCTTTGTCTTCTCTTCTCGCTCTCTTTTCTGAACAGGTTAGACACCATATATGCTAGTCGCTTGCTGCAGCTCCACATATTAATCTTGCCTTACCTATAAGCTTAAATAGTCTTGATCACGAGGGTGCGAGAGTGCTGAGTCCCTGTGGGTCACAGATTACTACCAAACCAGATGCAGGGCCTGATGACTCTGTTCCAGATGACGCGCTTGAGCTCAAGTGGGAGTTCGACGAGGACTCACACCGTTACTATGTGTCTTTCCCTGATGATCAGTAGTGGTGCCCAGTTGGGGCGATCGGGACCGTGTCGCATGTTGGGTTGATTTTTTATTTTGGCATCGTAGTCGGGCCATGAGTGATTGGATGATGTAATGCTATTATTATACTTTGTTTGACGTGGCGAGTGTAAGCTAACTATGTACCTTCCCCTTTTATTATCTATTTACATGGGATGTTGTGAAGATTGCCTTACTTGTGACATTGCTTTCAATGCGGTTATGCCTCTAAGTCGTGCTTCGACTCGTAGGAGATATAGCCGCATCGAGGGCGTTACAAGTCACCTACTATGTGTTATGATCCGGCAATCCCGAAGTGACAATAATCGGGACCACTCTCGGTGATGACCTTAGTTTGAGGAGTTCATGTATTCACTATGTGCTAATGCTTTGTTCCGGTTCTCTATTAAAAGGAGGCCTTAATATCCCTTAGTTTCCAATAGGACCCCGTTTCCACGGGAGGGTAGGACAAAAGATGTCATGCAAGTTCTTTTCCATAAGCACGTATGACTATATACGGAATACATGCCTACATTACATTGATGAATTGGAGCTAGTTCTGTGTCACCCTATGTTATGACTGTTACATGATGAACCACATCCAGCATAATTATCCATCACTGATCTGGTGCCTACGAGTTTTCCATATACTAGTTCTCGCTTATTTACTTTCCCGCTGCTACTGTTACAATCACTACAAAATACCAAAAACATTACTTTTGATGTCTTTACTTTTGTTGCCGCTACCACCACTATCATATTACTTTGTAACTAAACACTTTGTTGCAGATACTAAGTTTCCAGGTGTGGTTGAATTGACAACTCAGCCGCTAATACTTGAGAATATTCTTTGGCTCCTCTTGTGTCGAATCAATAAATTTGGGTTGAATACTCTACCCGCGAAAGCTGTTGCGATCCCCTATACTTGTGGGTTATCACCAATCCTAAGCATAGCGCAAGATCGTGTAGTTCGTCTGCTAAAGCTTTTCTAATGTCAAGTATCTTTTCCTTAGACCATGAGATTGTGCAACTCCCGGATACTGTAGGAATACTTTGGGTGTGCCAAATGTCACAACGTAACTGGGTGACTATAAAGGTGCACTGCGGGTATCTCCTAAAGTGTCTGTTTGGTTGGCACGAATCAAGACTAGGATTTGTCACTCCGTATGAACGGAGAGGTATCTCTGGGCCCACTTGGTAAGACATCATTGTAATGAGCTCAATGTGACTAAGGGTTGGTCATGGGATGATGTGTTATGGAGCGAGTAAAGTGACTTGCCGGTAACGATATTGAACGAGGTATTGGGATACCGACAATCGAATCTCGGGCAAGTGACGTACCGATTGACAAAGGGAATTGTATACGGGATTGCTTGAATCCTCGACATCGTGGTTCATCCGATGAGATCATCGTGGAACATGTGGGAGCCAACATGGGTATCCAGATCCCGCTGTTGGTTATTGGCCGGAGAGTTGTCTCGGTCATGTCTACATGGTTCCCGAACCCGTAGGGTCTACACACTTAAGGTTCGATGACGCTAGGGTTATTAGGAAGACTTGTATGTGATTACCGAATGTTGTTTGGAGTCCCGGATGAGATCCCGGACGTCACGAGGAGTTCCGGAATGGTCCGGAGGTGAAGATTTATATATGGGAAGTTGTCATACGGTCATCGGAAAGGTTCGGGGGCATATCGGTATTATACCGGGGCCACCGGAGGGGTTCCGGGGGTCCACCGGGAGGGGCCACCTCTCTCGGAGGGACTCATGGGCTGTAGAGGAAAGGGAACCAGTCCTTGGAGGGCTGGGCACATCGTCCCCTTGGGCCCATGCGCCTAGGTTGGGGGAAAACCCTAAAGGGGGCGCCCCCCTTGGCTTGGGGGGCAAGCCCCCTTCCCCTTGGTCGCCGCCCCCCCTCTAGATCCCATCTAGAGGGTCCGCCCCCTTCCCCCTTCTCCCTATAAATAGAGGGGTGAGGGGAGGGCTGCAGCACCACATCCAAGGCGCAGCCCCCCCTCCCCAACACCTCTCCTCCTCCGCGTGAGCTTGGCGAAGCCCTGCCGGAGAACTGCCACTCCATCACCACCACGCCCTCGTGCTGCTGTTGGAGCCTTCTTCCTCAAACTCTCCCTCCTCCTTGTTGGATCAAGGCGCGGGAGACGTCACCGGGTTGCACGTGAGTTGAACGCGGATGCACCGTTGTTCGGTGCTTAGATCGGATTCGGCTGCGATCTGAATCACTACGTGTACGACTCCTCCAACCGCGTTCTTGCAACGCTTCTGACTCGCGATATTCAAGGGTATGAAGATGCACTCCCTTCTCTCTCGTTGCTAGTTACTCCATAGATTGATCTTGGTGATGCGTAGAATTTTTTTTAATTTCTGCAACGATCCCCAACAGTGGCATCATGAGCTAGGTCTATGCGTAGTTTCTATGCACGAGTAGAACACAAGTTGTTGTGGGCATCGATTTTGTCAATTTACTTGCCATTACTAGTCTTATCTTGATTCGACGGCATCATGGGATGAAGCGGCCCGGGCCGACCTTACACGTACGCCTTACGTGAGACTGGTTCCACCGACTGACATGCACTAGTTGCATAAGGTGGCTAGCGGGTGTCTGTCTCTCCCACTTTAGTCGGATCAGATTCGATGAAAAGGGTCCTTATGAAGGGTAAATAGAAATTGGCATATCACGTTGTGGTTTTGGCGTAGTTAAGAAACATTCTTCTAGAAACCTATAGCAGCCACGTAAAACTTGCAACAACAATTAGAGGACGTCTAACTTGTTTTTGCAGCATATGTCGTGTGATGTGATATGGCCAAAAGGATGTGATGAACGATATATGTGATGTATGAGATTGATCATGTTCTTGTAATATGAATCACGACTTGCATGTCGATGAGTATGACAACCGGCAGGAGCCATAGGAATTGTCTTAATTTATTTATGACTTGCGTGTCAACATAAACGTCATGTAATTACTTTACTTTATCACTAACTGTTAGCCATAGCAGTAGAAGTAATAGTTGGCGAGACAACTTCATGAAGACACGATGATGGAGATCATGATTATGGAGGTCATGGTGTCATGCTGGTGACGATGATGATCATGGTGCCCCGAAGATGAAGATCAAAAGGAGCAAAATGATATTGTCCATATCATGTCACTATTTGATTGCATGTGATGTTTATCATGTTTTTCATATTATTTGCTTAGAACGACGATAGCATAAATAAGATGATCCCTCATTAAAATATCAAGAATGGTGTTCCCCATAACCGTGCACCGTTGCTAAGGTCCATTGTTCCGAAGCACCACGTGATGATCGGGTGTGATAGGTTCTAACGTTCGCATACAACGGGTGTAAGCCAGATTTACAGACGCAATACACTTAGGTTAACTTGACGAGCCTAGCATGTACAGACATGGCCTCGGAACACCGAAGACCGAAAGATCGAACATGAGTCGTATAGAAGATACGATCAACATGAAGATGTTCACCGATGTTGACTAGTCCGTCTCACGTGATGATCGGACACGGCCTAGTTAACTCGGATCATGTTTCACTTAGATGACTAGAGGGATGTCTATCTGAGTGGGAGTTCATTGAATAATTTGATTAGATGAACTTAATTATCATGAACTTAGTCTAAAATCTTTACACTATGTCTTGTAGATCAAATGGCCCACGCTGATGTTGCCCTCAACTTCAACGCGTTCCTAGAGAAAACCAAGCTGAAAGACGATGGCAGTAACTACACGGACTGGGTCCGTAACCTGAGGATTATCCTCATAGCTGCCAAGAAAGCATATGTGCTTGATGCACCGCTAGGTGAAGCACCTGTTTTCCCAGCAGAACAAGACGTTATGAACGCTTGGCAGATGTGTAGTGATGATTACTCCCTGGTTCAGTGCGGCATGCTTTACAGCTTAGAACCGGGGCTCCAAAAGCATTTTGAGCAACACAGAGCATATGAGATGTTCCAAGAGCTGAAAATGGTTTTCCAAGCTCATGCCCGGGTCGAGAGATATGAAGTCTCCGACAAGTTCTACAGTTGTAAGATAGAGGAGAATAGTTCCGTCAGCGAGCACATACTCAAAATGTCTGGGTTGCACAACCACTTGTCTCAGCTAGGAGTTAATCTCCCGGATGATGCGGTCGTTGACAGAATCCTTGAGTCGCTCCCACCTAGCTACAAGAACTTTGTGATGAACTTCAATATGCAGGGGATGGAAAAGACCATTCCTGAGGTATATTCAATGCTGAAATCAGCGGAGGTGGAAATCAAAAAGGAACATCAAGTGTTGATGGTGAATAAAACCACAGTTCAAGAAAGGCAAGGGTAAAAAGAACTTCAAGAAGGACGGCAAGGGAGTTACCGCGCCCGGTAAGCAAGCTGCCGGGAAGAAGCCAAAGAATGGACCCAAGCCTGAGACTGAGTGCTTTTATTGCAAGGGAAACGGTCACTGGAAGCGGAACTGCCCCAAGTACTTAGCGGATAAGAAGGCCGGCAATGCCAAAGGAATATGTGATATACATGTTATTTATGTGCACCTAACCAGCGCTCGTAGGAGCTCCTGGGTATTTGATACCGGTGTAGTTGCTCATATTTGTAATTCAAAACAGGAACTACGGAATAAACGGAGACTGGCGAAGGACGAGGTGACGATGCGCGTCAGGAATGGTTCCAAGGTCGATGTGATCGCCATCGGCACGCTACCTCTACATTTACCTACGGGATTAGTTATAAACCTCAATAATTGTTATTTAGTACCAGTTTGAGCATGAACATTGTATCAGGATCTCGTTTAATACGAGATGGCTACTCATTTAAATCCGAGAATAATGGTTGTTCTATTTATATGAGAGACATGTTTTATGGTCATGCCCCGCTGGTCAATGGTTTATTCTTATTTAATCTCGAACGTGATGTTACACATATTCATAGTGTGAATGCCAAAAGATGTAAGGTTGATAATGATAGTTCCACATACTTGTGGCACTGCCGCCTTGGTCACATTGGTGTCAAACGCATGAAGAAACTACATGCAGATGGACTTTTGGAGTCTCTTGATTATGAATCATTTGACACATGCGAACCATGCCTCATGGGAAAAAATGACCAAGACTCCGTTCTCCGGAACAATGGAGCGAGCAACCAACTTATTGGAAATCATACATACTGATGTGTGCGGTCCAATGAGTGTTGAGGCTCGCGGTGGCTATCGTTATGTTCTCACCCTCACTAATGACTTGAGTAGATATGGGTATATCTACTTAATGAAACACAAGTCTGAGACCTTTGAAAAGTTCAAGGAATTTCAGAGTGAGGTTGAGAATCAACGTGACAGGAAAATCAAGTTCTTACGATCAGATCGTGGAGGAGAATACTTGAGTCACGAATTTGGCACACACTTAAGAAAATGCGGAATCGTTTCACAACTCACGCCGCCTGGAACACCTCATCGTAATGGTGTGTCCGAATGTCGTAATCGCACTCTATTGGATATGGTACGATCTATGATGTCTCTTACCGATCTACCGCTATCATTTTGGGGATACGCTATAGAGACAGCCACATTCACTTTAAATAGGGATCCATCGAAATCCGTTGAGACGACACCGTATGAATTGTGGTTTGGTAAGAAACCTAAGCTGTCGTTTCTGAAAGTTTGGGGATGTGATGCTTATGTCAAGAAACTTCAACGTGAAAAGCTCGAACCCAAATCGGAAAAATGCGTCTTCATAGGATACCCTAAAGAAACTATTGGGTATACCTTCTACCTCAGATCCGAAGGCAAGATCTTTGTTGCCAAGAACGGACCCTTTCTAGAGAAAGAGTTTATCTCAAAAGAAGTAAGTGGGAGGAAAGTAGAACTTGATGAAGTATTACCTCTTGAACCGGAGAGTAGTGCAGCTCAAGAAAATGTTCCTGAGGTGCCTCCACCGACTAGAGAGGAAGTTAATGATGATGATCATGAAACTTCAGATCAAGTTGCTACTGAACTTCGTAGGTCCACAAGGACACGTTCCGCACCAGAGTGGTACGGTAACCCTGTCTTGGAAATCATGTTGTTAGACAACGGTGAACCTTCGAACTATGAAGAAGCGATGGCGGGCCCAGATTCCGACAAATGGCTGGAAGCCATGAAATCCGAGATAGGATCCATGTATGAAAACGAAGTATGGACTTTGACTGACTTGCCCGATGATCGGCGAGCCATAGAAAACAAATGGATCTTTAAAAAGAAGACAGACGCGGATGGTAATGTGACCATCTATAAAGCTCGGCTTGTCGCTAAGGGTTATCGACAAGTTCAAGGGGTTGACTACGATGAGACTTTCTCACCTGTAGCGAAGCTGAAGTCCGTCCGAATCATATTAGCAATTGCCGCATTCTATGATTATGAGATATGGAAAATGGACGTAAAAACGGCATTCCTTAACAGTTACCTTAAGGAAGAACTGTATATGATGCAGCCGGAAGGTTTTGTCGACCCTAAGAATGCTGACAAGGTGTGCAAGCTCCAACGCTCGATTTATGGGCTGGTGCAAGCATCTCAGAGTTGGAACAGTCGTTTTGATGAGATGATCAAAGCGTTTGGGTTTATGCAGACTTATGGAGAAGCCTGCATTTACAAGAAAGTGAGTGGGAGCTCTGTAGCATTTCTCATATTGTATGTGGATGACATACTGTTGATGGGAAATGATATAGAATTCTTGGAAAGCATAAAGGCCTACTTGAACAAGTGTTTTTCAATGAAGGACCTTGGAGAAGCTGCTTATATAATAGGCATCAAGATCTATAGAGATAGATCGAGATGCCTCATTGGTCTTTCACAAAGTACGTACCTTGACAAGATATTGAAGAAGTTCAATATGGATCAGTCCAAGAAGGGGTTCTTGCCTGTATTGCAAGGTATTAGATTGAGCACGGCTCAATGCCCGACCACGGCAGAAGATAGAGAAAAGATGAGTGTCGTCCCCTATGCCTCGGCCATAGGGTCTATTATGTATGCCATGCTGTGTACCAGACCTGATGTAAACCTTGCCGTGAGTTTGGTAGGAAGGTACCAAAGTAATCCCGGCATGGAACACTGGACAGCGGTTAAGAATATCCTGAAGTACTTGAAAAGGACTAAGGATATGTTTCTCATTTATGGAGGTGACGAAGAGCTCGTCGTAAAGGGTTACGTCGATGCTAGCTTCGACACAGATCTGGATGACTCCAGGTCACAAACCGGATACATGTATATTTTGAATGGTGGGGCAGTCAGCTGGTATAGTTGCAAGCAAAGCGTCGTGGCGGGATCTACATGTGAAGCGGAGTACATGGCAGCCTCGGAGGCAGCACAAGAAGCAATCTGGATGAAGGAGTTCATTACCGACCTAGGAGTTATTCCCAATGCGTCGAGCCCGATGACTCTCTTCTGTGACAACACTGGAGCTATTGCCCTTGCCAAGGAGCCCAGGTTTCACAGGAAGACCAGGCATATTATGCGTCGCTTCAACTCCATTCGTGAAAATGTTCAAAATGGAGAGATATATATTTGTAAAGTGCATACGGACCTGAATATCGCGGATCCGTTGACTAAACCTCTTCCTCAAGCAAAACATGATCAACACCAGAACTCTATGGGTGTTCGATTCATCACAATGTAACTATATTATTGACTGTAGTGCAAGTGGGAGACTGTTGGAAATATGCCCTAGAGGCAATAATAAAATGGTTATTATTATATTTCCTTGTTCATGATAATTGTCTATTGTTCATGCTATAATTGTGTTATCCGGAAATCGTAATACATGTGTGAATACATAGACCACAACAAGTCCCTAGTGAGCCTCTAGTTGACTAGCTCATTGATCAATAGATGGTTACGGTTTCCTGACCATGGACATTGGATGTCATTGATAACGGGATCACATCATTAGGAGAATGATGTGATGGATAAGACCCAATCCTAAGCATAGCGCAAGATCGTGTAGTTCGTCTGCTAAAGCTTTTCTAATGTCAAGTATCTTTTCCTTAGACCATGAGATTGTGCAACTCCCGGATACTGTAGGAATACTTTGGGTGTGCCAAACGTCACAACATAATTGGGTGACTATAAAGGTGCACTACGGGTATCTCCGAAAGTGTCTGTTGGGTTGGCACGAATCGAGACTGGGATTTGTCACTCCGTATGAATGGAGAGGTATCTCTGGGCCCACTCGGTAAGACATCATCGTAATGAGCTCAATGTGACTAAGGGTTGGTCACAGGATGATGTGTTACGAAACGAGTAAAGTGACTTGCTGGTAACGAGATTGAACGAGGTATTGGGATACCGACGATCGAATCTCGGGCAAGTGACGTACCGATTGACAAAGGGAATTGTATACGGGATTGCTTGAATCCTCGACATCGTGATTCATCCGATGAGATCATCGTGGAACATGTGGGAGCCAACATGGGTATCCATATCCCACTGTTGGTTATTGGCCGGAGAGTTGTCTCGGTCATGTCTACATGGTTCCCGAACCCGTAGGGTCTACACACTTAAGGTTCGATGATGCTAGGGTTATTAGGAAGACTTGTATGTGATTACCGAATGTTGTTCGGAGTCCCGTATGAGATCCCGAACGTCACGAGGAGTTCCGGAATGGTCCGGAGGTGAAGATTTATATATGGGAAGTTGTCATACGGTCACCGGAAAGGTTCGGGGGCATATTGGTATTATACCGGGGCCACCGGAGGGGTTCCGGGGGTCCACCGAGAGGGGCCACCTCTCTCGGAGGGCCTCATGGGTTTTAGAGGAAAGGGAACCAGTCCTTGGAGGGCTGGGCGCATCCCCCTTGGGCCCATGCGCCTAGGGTTGGGGGGAAACCCTAAAGGGGGCGCCCCCCCCTTGGCTTGGGGGGCAAGCCCCCTCCCCCTTGGCCGCCGCACCCCCTCTAGATCCCATCTAGAGGGGCCGGCCCCCTTCACCCTTCTCCCTATAAATAGAGGGGTGAGGGGAGGGCTGTAGCACCACATCCAAGGCGCAGCCCCTCCCCTCCCCAACACCTCTCCTCCTCCGCGTGAGCTTGGCAAAGCCCTGCCGGAGAACTGCCACTCCATCACCACCACGCCGTCGTGCTGCTGTTGGGGCCTTCTTCCTCAACCTCTCCCTCCTCCTTGCTAGATCAAGGCGCGGGAGACGTCACTGGGCTGCACGTGTGTTGAATGCGGAGGCACCGTTGTTCGGTGCTTAGATCGGATTCGGCCGCGATCTGAATCGCTACGTGTACGACTCCTCCAACCGCGTTCTTGCAATACTTCCGACTCGCGATCTTCAAGGGTATGAAGATGCACTCCCTTTTCTCTCATTGCTAGTTACTCCATAGATTGATCTTGGTGATGCGTAGAATTTTTTTAATTTCTGCAACGATCCCCAACAAATGTCTCCTATAAACATGTCAATTTTTGTGGAGTGCATTGAGTTTGCAACTACACACCAATTAGGGAAGATAGATTTTGCAAGAGGCATAAGTACTTAGAAACTAAATTGTTGCAAGAAAGGCTAGATGTTTGTGCTGAAAATTTAAATTTTCTTGGGCATACTTGTGAGCTTTGCAATGAACGTGGTAATTTAACCATCCGATGCAAATTGTTTCATGATCTAATTGTTTCCAAAAATCGTGATGACTTGATTTCTCTTGCACATCATAATGAACTTAGTTTGCTTACGGGTTGCAAAGAAATGAAACGTATAACTAACTATTTTCCAGTATTTGCCCGTGATAAACTTCTTGGCTTTGATCTAGAGGAAATTTATATGTATCGTGCGGTGAATTGTATTGAAAAACCTTATATTGCCAACTACATAAAGAAAAGAAAACAAATAGAAGATGAAGAGAATACTAATGAAAGGGCAGAGACTTCCCAATACCCTCCTATTATTTCTTATGATGAATCAGGTAACGAGGAGGAGCCTCCTATTCAACCAATCTCATTAATAAGGAGCTCCAAAAGGAGGATTGAACCCACACATGATGTGGTGAAGAAGAAGAAAAGAAAAAGGAAGAGAGGTAAAAGATATCTCCCCCAAATAATGCCGCTCCTATTACTATTGTGCCCCATGAAAATATAATTGTGGAAGATAATGATACTTCTTATGATCTTGAAAATCTTTTTGGCACTTGCTTGGAAGAATATGATAATTGCTATACTATTTGTGCTATCCATACTATTAATGATGAGAGTGATTATGCTTATGATATGAAAAGGCCCAAGCTTGGGGATGCTATGTTTGATGAAGATGATGTTTTTGAGAATATATTTGCTGCAATTAATGTTTGTCCCAAGCTTGGGGATGCTACTTCTAATGAAGATGATATTTTTAGTCTCCCAAGTTTTGATATGCAAATTTATAATGATGATAGCATGCCTCCTACCTATGATGATTATTGTGATGATACTTATGCTATAAAAAGTAGTGATTATATTTATAAAACTTGTCATGATTATGATTACCCCTTTTCTGAACATTACTCTTTTAATGTGGAAACAATTTATAGTATTCAAGTCTCTTATGATACTCCCACTATTCCGAATGAGAAGAATTTTGCTTATGTGGAGAGTAGTAAATTTTCTATGCTTGTAGATCATGAAAACAATGCCTTAGGTTCTGGTTATATTGTTGAATTTATTCATGATTCTACTGAAAATCATTATGAGGGAGGAACATATGCTTGTAGGAATTGCAATAATATCAAGTTTCCTCTCTATGTGCTTAAAATTTTGAAGTTTTGCTTGCTTCACCTTCCTAGGCAAGTTGATTCTTGTTCCCATAATTTGTATGCTCACAAAATACCTATGCATAGGAAGTGGGTTAGACTTAAATGTGCTAGTCATATTCTTCATGATGCTCTCTTTATGTTTCAATTCTTATCCTTTATGTGAGCATCATTGAAATCATCATGCCTAGCTAGGGGCGTTAAACGATAGCGCTTGTTGGGAGGCAACCCAATCCTATTCTTGTTCTTTACTTTTTTCTCCTGTTTAGTAATAATTAATTCATCTAGACTCTTTTTAGACGTGGTTTTATGTTTTAATTAGTGTTTGTGCCAAGTAGACCTTTGGGAAGACTTGGGTGAAGTCTTTGCGATCATGCTGTAAAAAACAGAAACTTTAGTGCTCAGGAGATTTGCTGCCATGTTTTATTGGAGAGTGATATTTAGTTAATTCTTTTTGCAGATGATTAATAGATAAATTCCTCAGGTCCACCAATCTATTTGAGAATTTTATGAGTTCCAGAAGTATACGTTTGATCCAGATTACTACAGACTGTTCTGTTTTTGACAGATTCTGTTTTCTATGTGTTGTTTGCTTATTTTGATGAATCTATGAGTAGTATCGGAGGGTATGAACCATATATAAGTTGGAATACAGTATATATTACACCAATATGAATTTAGAATGAGTTCATAATAGTACCTAAGTGGTGATTTATTTTCTTATACTAACGGAGCTTACGAGTTTTCTGTTAAGTTTTGTGTTGTGAAGTTTTCAAGTTTGGGTAAAGATTCGATGGACTATGGAATAAGGAGTGGAAAGAGCCTAAGCTTGGGGATGCCCAAGGCACCCCAAGGTAATATTAAAGGACAACCAAAATCCTAAGCTTGGGGATGCCCCGGAAGGCATCCCCTCTTTCGTCTTCGTTCATCGGTAACTTTACCTGGAGCTATATTATTATTTACCACATGATATGTGTTTTGCTTGGAGCATCATTTTATTTTATTTAGTTTTGCTTGATGTTTGAATAAAATACCAAGATCTGAAATTCTTAAATGTTAGAGAGTCTTCACATAGTTGCATAATTATTCAACTACTCATTGATCTTCACTTATATCTTTCGGAGTAGTTTGTCATTGCTCTAGTGCTTCACTTATATCCTTTTAGAGCACGGTGGTGGTTTTATTTTATAGAAATAGATGAACTCTCATGCTTCACTTATATTATTTTGATAGTCCTAAACAGCAGGGTAATTTGCTTTGGTTATGAATTTATTCCTAATATGATGGGCATCCAAGAGGGATATAATAAAAACTTTCATATAAGTGCATTGAATACTAAGAGAAGTTTGATACTTGATGATTGTTTTGAGATATGGAGATAGTGATATCAAAGTTGTTCTAGTTGGGTAGTTGTGAATTTTAGGAATACTTGTATTGAAGTTTGCAAGTCCCGTAGCATGCACGTATGGTAAACGTTGTGTAACAAATTTGAAACATGAGGTGTTATTTGATTGTCTTCCTTATGAGTGGCGGTCGGGGACGAGCGATGGTCTTTTCCTACCAATCTATCCCCTAGGAGCATGCGTGTAATACTAGGTTTTTGATGACCTGCAGATTTTTGCAATAAGTATGTGAGTTCTTTATGACTAATGTTGAGTCCATGGATTATATGCACTCTTACCCTTCCATCATTGCTAGCCTCTTCGGGACCGTGCATTGCCCTTTCTCACATTGAGAGTTGGTGCAAACTTCGCTGGCGCATCCAAACCCCGTGATATGATACGCTCTTTCACACATAAACCTCCTTATATCTTCCTCAAAACAGCCACCATACCTACCTATTATGGCATTTCCATAGCCATTCCGAGATATATTGCCATGCAACTTTCCACCGTTCTGTTTATTATGACACGCATCATCATTGTCATATTGCTTTGCATAATCATGTAGTTGACATCGTATTTGTGGCAAAGCCACCGTTCATAATTTTTCATACATGTCACTCTTGATTCATTGCTATCCCGTTATACCGCCGAGGCATTCATATAGAGTCGTACTTTGTTCTAGTATCGAGTTGTAAATAAATAGAAGTGTGATGATCATCATTAATAGAGCATTATCCCAAAAAAGGCCAAATAAAAAAAAGAAAGGCCAAATAAAAAAAGAAAGGCAAAAAAAGGCCAAATAAAAAAAAGGACAATGCTACTATCCTTTTTTCCACACTTGTGCTTCAAAGTAGCACCATGATCTTCATGATAGAGAGTCTCTTGTTTTGTCACTTTCATATACTAGTGGGAAATTTTCATTATAGAACTTGGCTTGTATATTCCAACAATGGGCCTCCTCAAGTGCCCACTAGTGCAGAACCGGGCAATAGCACCGGTTCGTAAGGCCCTTTAGTGCCGGTTCCATAACCGTCACTAAAGTGTGGGCACTAAAGCCCCCCCCTTTAGTATCGGTTCAGCACGAACCGGTGCTAAAGGGAAACCACGTGGCACGAGCCAGCTCCGGGGGCCGGGAGCCCTTTAGTACCGGTTGGTAACACCAACCGGTACTAAATGTTTGTGGGTTTTTGTTTTATTTTGTATTTTTCAATTAAATTTGTGTTATCAATTTAATTTAGGATTGTTTTACGTTATATTGAGTTGTAGTCGTCATCATCATCATCATCATCGCATATTAATAAATAAATAAACTCTAGCTAGCTAAAAATCATTGTAGTCGTCTAATTACCACTATTTAATCATCATGGTCATTACCGCTAGCTATCTAATCATCACCAACACTGGCTAGCTTAAAGAGGAAACATTCACTTTGTAACAGAAGCAAAGATATCATCGAGTTCAACATAATCATCACCAACATCGAAGTTCAGGACACGGACATGAGACACTAATTAAGAGCATGAACTAGTGCTGCTCCCTCTCAGGTAGAATAACATAGAACATGTATAGCTCTCCTGATTCATCATACTGGAGCATGCAGATGAATCTGTCTCCTAATCTTGGGTTGCACTTCTCCTTGCTGCCCCCTAGTACTTCTCTGCGATCGTTAACAATTTTGCTCCAATCTTTCACTATTAAGCATTCTTCGCTTTCAGAAATCCTGAATGCACTCATGTGCAATGTAGGATATCTTGGCCGTAAGCTAACCATTGACATGTCACCTTTAGTCTCGATCCACTGAGGCACAACTGTCATCGGAAGTCCCTGTTGAAGAACATCGTATAGTAATTAATATACTAAGAAATGAAAGTTTAGTTTCAAAAATAATGTATGCAAAAGATGCACTAATTAAGGACAAATAGTTAAAATCTTACCATCTTTCGATTATAGATGTGACCGTAGTTCAATACGATCACCATTGGTCGCACGTTTTGAGTACTAACATTTCTAAGTTCAGGAAAAAAATTGTCTTGACAGTATTAAGATCCTCAAGCCATGAAACATAATGACTTATCTCCTCGCAGTTTAGTTGAGCCCCGGGGCAGTAGTAGGTCCTGTCTACCAAGCGCCGGATATGTTTGCTTGAACCGAAATAAGCTGACAATACAAATTAGTTGTCAACTATTTTTGAATAAACTGTATCAAAGACATAAACATATTCATGCATGGTTGAGAAAAACTCACATAATGGTAGAACTGGAGGCGTTTGCACATCGACCCAGATGTCTATATTACCTTCAATATCATCTTCCGGACGAATATCAAAGGTGACAACCATACCAGGCTCAAATGCATAAGCCTTGCATAGTGCTTGCCAAGTTTTGCATTCAAAATGGGTGTATGTGTCTCCATTATATAATTTGACGTTGAAAGTATACCCATGCTCCGTCTTCAAGTAAACTCTCTTTACCTCCATATCATCTATAGCACTAAAACCTATCTTATCCAAGACAAAAATTCTTGCATGGCAGGGGATGCGCTAATAGAATAGTGAAAATTTAAAATTATAAGTTGAAGCAAATGAAGCATAAGTTTTGCATTCAAATAATAATTGACAAAGTGACTTACTGTATCAACTTCGAATGTCTCATCCAGCTTGATGCTAAAGCGCCTACCATCAACAAGGAAATTTCTGCCGCACAGGCCACGCTGGTCTTCACAGTGTTCGCACATAATGAAATCTTTTTCGTCGTCAGATGACATTTCCTATGTTCATATAGGTGAAACATTAAACACCTATTACTATCTAACATTAATTAATATCTAGCCAAATATATATTCATCTAACATTTGACATTAATATATCTAACTATATTCATCTCTAACAATTGACATTACTATATATTTAACTTTTCTATCTAATTCATCTAACATTCGACATTAATCTAACATTTATATAAACTCAAAATATATAAAAAATTAAATAAACAGAAAAACTCATTAACAAATAATATTTTAATTAGATCATCAAATCTCAGATACCTAAATTTTCTTACTAAAAATAAACTAGTTATATTAATTATTGAACTAGTTCAAATCTCATATACCTAAATAAACTAGTTCGACAATTTTCTTACTAAAAATAAACTAGTTATATTAATTATTGAACTAGTTCAAATCTCATATACCTAAATAAACTAGTTCGATAATTTTCTTACTAAAAATAAACTAGTTATATTAATTATTCAACTAGTTCAAATCTCTAGTTCGACAATTTTCTATCTAGCTAATTCATCTAAGATTCGACATTAATCAAACATTCGATCATCTAATTAACTTTTCTAAAAAACAGAAAATAATAAAAAATGTGTGGGTGTGTGTGTGTATGTGTGTGTGTAGTGTGTACGTATATATGTGTGTGTATGTGTGCGGCCCCGTACGCCGCCGCCACGTATCTACGAGCGGGAGCGCCGGCGTACGGGGCGGGGGCGGCGGCGTACGTATGGGCGGGGGCGCCGCCGTACGGGCCGGGTGCGACAACGACGGACGGCGGCGCGGCGGGTATAGCGAGAGCGAGAGACGTACGGGACCGTGGCGGGACGACGACAGACGGCGGCGCGCGGCGTTCGGGGCGGCGGCGCGAGACGGCAACGACGACGGGCGGTGGCGGGGACAGCGACGACGATGACGGACGACGGGCGACGGGCGGCGAGGATGGGTTCGAGCGGCGCGCGAGAGGTTGGAGACGAAAGAAGTGGGGAGATCTAACTGAATTTTCGTAAGTGTTGTATATATAGGTGAGGCCTTTAGTATCGGTTGGAGCCACCAACCGGTACTAAAGGCCAACTTTGGCCAGGCCAAGAGGCGGGAAGAGCAGACCTTTAGTAACGGTTGGTGGCTCCAACCGGTACTAAAGGGTGGTCTTTAGTACCGGTTGGAGCCACCAACCGGTACTAAAGGCCTCGCGCTGCCACCCCAAAGTTTAGTCCCACCTCGCCGGGCGAAGGGCAGCCGCACTGGTTTATAAACCCAGCCGCGGCTACCTCTTCGAACTCCTCTATATAGCAGGCTTGTGGGCCTAAACTCTGCGCGCTGCCCTGTGAGCCTGCTGGGCCTTTAAGGCCTGTAATTGCACGACTGTGGCCTAGCAGGCCCACAGGGCAGCGCCCCAATTTTTTTTTATAGTTTTTTTCTTTTCTGCCTTATTTTCTTCTATTTATTTCTGCGTAGTTTTTTGTATAGTTTTTTCTTTTCTGTTATATTTATTTTCTTCTATTTATTTGTGAGTAGTTTTATTCATCTAGTTTGCCAAAATTCAACATTTTCAGAGTTCATTTTGTAGTGATTTTCAATTTCACGGCCATTTTGTGAACGATTGAAAAATAGAAAATATAATTTTTTTTCTGCTTTATTTTTTCTTCTATTTATTTCTGAGTAGTTTTTTCTTTTCTGCTATATTTATTTCTGAGTAGTTTTTTATATAGTTTTTTTCTTTTCAGCTATAGTTTTTTTCTTTTCTGCTATTTTTTCTTTTTTGCTATTTTTTCTTTTCTGCAAAACTTGATGGTCAAAGTCTGGAGTTATAACCAAAGTTTAAAAAAAAGAAATGCCGACGTGCAATTAGTTTTTACCATAACAGAAGAAGTCCGGAGTTGTAATAAGTTATTAAAAATAAAAAAGAGGTGCAATGCTCGTTAATTTGCTTCAAGCCTTTCGGAATAGTGTAAACTGCACTGCGCATAGCTCTGTGCAATCTACCATATTCCTGAAGGCTTGAAGCTAAGCAACGTGAGCATTGAGCCTCTTCTTCATCGTCTCTGCACTCAGGGCTTATAAACCGCTCCTAGTCCCTCTCTCTTGGCGAGGTGGGACTAAAACAGCTTGCCATAACCTCATTAGTACCGGTTAGTGGTACGAACCGGCACTAAATGGTGATGGTGGGGCCATAGCCTGACCGCAGGCTGACACAACCTCTTTAGTACCGGTTCGTGGCATGAACCGGTACTAAAGGTTCGCCACGAACCGGTGCTATTGATCGCTGCCACGAACCGGTGCTATTGTACACATTAGTGCCGGCTGAAATTCAAACCGGCACTATTGTGCTTCACGTTTGACCCTTTTTCTACTAGTGGCCCTAGGTCTTCGTGAGCAAGCAAGTTGGATGCACACCCATTTAGTTTCTTTTGTTGAGCTTTCATACATTTATAGCTCTAGTGCATCTATTGCATGGCAATCCCTACTCCTTGCATTGACATCAATTGATGGGCATCTCCCTAGCCCATTGATTAGCCGCGTTGATGTGAGACTTTCTCCTTTTTGTCTTCTCCACATAACCCCCTCATTATATTCTATTCCACCCATAGTGCTATATCCATGGCTCACTCTCATGTATTGCGTGAAAGTTGAAAAAAGTTTGAGATTACTAAAGTATGAAACAATTGCTTGGCTTGTCATCGGGGTTGTGCATGATGAGAGCATTCTTGTGTGACAAAAATGGAGCATGACCAAACTATATGATTTTGTAGGGATGAAATTTCTTTGGCCATGTTATTTTCAAAAGACATGATTGCTTAGTTAGTATGCTTGAAGTATTATTATTTTTATGTCAATATTAAACTTTTGTCTTGAATCTTATGGATCTGAACATTCATGCCAAAATGAAAAGAATTACTTAGAGAAATATGTTAGGTAGCATTCCACATCAAAAATTCTGTTTTTATCATTTACCTACTCGAGGACGAGCAGGAATTAAGCTTGAGGATGCTGATACGTCTCCAACGTATCTATAATTTTTGATTGTTCCATGCTATTATATTATCTACCTTGGATGTTTTATGGGCTTTATTATACACTTTTATATTATTTTTGGGACTAACCTATTAACCCAGAGCCCAGTGCCAGTTTCTGATTTTTTCCATGTTTTAGAGTATCACAGAAAAGGAAAATCAAACGGAGTCCAATTGACCTGAAACTTCACGGAACTTATTTTTGGACCAGAAGAAGCCCATGGGGTATCGGAGTTGGACCAGGAGAGTCCCGGGCTGCCCACGAGGGAGGGGGCGCGCCCACCGCCCCTGGGCGCGCCCCCTACCTCGTGGACAGCCCGGAGGTCCACCGACGTACTTCTTCCTCCCATATATACCCATATACCCTAAAAACTTCAGAGAGCACAATAGATCGGGAGATTCGCCGCCAGAAGCCTCCGTAGCCACCAAAAACCAATCTAGACCCGTTCTGGCACCCTGCCGGAGGGGGAACCCCTCACCGGTGGCCTTCTTCATCATCCCGGTGCTCTCCATGACGAGGAGGGAGTAGTTCTCCCTCGGGGCTGAGGGTATGTACCAGTAGCTATGTGTTTGATCTCTCTCTCTCTCATGTTCTTGATGTGATATGATCTTGATGTATCACGAGCTTTGCTATTATATTTGGATCCTATGATGTTTCTCCCCCTCTACTCTCTTGTAATGGATTAAGTTTTCCCTTTGAAGTTATCTTATCAGATTGAATCTTTAAGGATTTGAGAACACTTGATGTATGTCTTGCGTGGGATACCCGTGGTGACAATGGGGTATTCTATTTATCTACTTGATGTATGTTTTGGTGATCAACTTGCGGGTTCCGTGACCTTGGGAATCTATGCATAGGGGTTGGCACATGTTTTCGTCTTGACTCTCCAGTAGAATCTTTGGGGCACTCTTTGAAGTACTTTGTGTTGGTTGAATAGATGAATCTGAGATTGTGTGATGCATATCGTATAATCATACCCACGGATACTTGAGGTGACATTGGAGTATCTAGGTGACATTAGGGTTTTGGTTGATTTGTGTCTTAAGATTTTATTCTAGTATGAACTCTAGGGCTGTTTGTGACACTTATAGGAATAGCCCAACGGACTGATTGGAAAGAATACCTTTGAGGTGGTTCCATACCCTACCATAATCTCTTCGTTTGTTCTCCACTATTAGTGACTTTGGAGTGACTCTTTGTTGCATGTTGAGGGATAGTTATATGATCCAATTATGTTATAATTGTTGAGGGAACTTGTGGTAGTGAAAGTATGAACCCTAGGCCTTGTTTCAACGCATTGCAATACCGGTTACGCTCACTTTTATCATTAGTTACCTTGCTATTTTTATATTTTCATATTACAAATACCTTTATCTACTATCCATATTGCACTTGCATCACCATCTCTTCGCCAAACTAGTGCACCTATACAATTTACCATTGTATTGGGTGTGTTGGGGACACAAGAGACTCTTTGTTATTTGGTTGCAGGGTTGCTTGAGAGAGACCATCTTCATCCTACGCCTCTTACGGATTGATAAACCTTAGGTCATCCACTTGAGGAAAATTTGCTACTATCCTACAAACCTCTGCACTTGGAGGCCCAACAATTTCTACAAGAAGAAGGTTGTGTAGTAGACATCAAACGACATAACCGAACCTTGTTGGACATGGTAAGGTCCATGATGTTTCTTACAGATCTACCGATATCTTTTTGGGGTCACGCACTAGAAACTACCACTTATACATTAAACAGAGCACCGTCTAAGTCTGTTGAGACGATGCCATTTGAATTATGGTATGGGAAGAAACCCAATGTGTCGCATCTTAAGGTTTGGGGTTGTGAAGCTTATGTAAAACGTTTACAACCAAGCAAACTCGACCCCAGAGCAGACAAAGGTTACTTTGTAGGTTATCCCAAAAACACCATTGGGTATTCCTTCTATAATCAGTCTGAGGGAAAAAATTGTCGCAAAAGTTGGACGCTTTCTCGAGAAAGAGTTTCTCGCCGAAGAAGTGAGTGGGAGGACAGTACAACTTAATGAGATTAGTGAATCTTCGGCAACCGTTGATATGGCTAAAGAAACGGAAGAAATTCCGCTAATTATCCCTACAACTGAGCCGGAAGCTGTCGCATATGATGCGGAGACTTCAGACAATGTTGTAACTGAACCGCGCAGATCAGGTAGGGCTATCCAGCCACCTGAATGGTTTCATAACGAAATCTTCATTCTTGAAGACGATGAACCTGCGCACTACAAGGAAGCGATGGCGGGGCCCGGCTCAAAAGAATGGCACAAAGCCATAAGATCCGAAATGGAACCCATGTACGAAAACCAAGTTTGGAACTTGGAAGAACTTCCAGAAGATGTAAAGCCGATTGGTTGTAAATGGATTTTCAAAAGAAAGACGGACGCGGATGGTAACATTACTATCCACAAAGCTAGACTTGTCGCGAAAGGGTTCACGCAAGTTCCAGGAGTGGACTACGACGAGACTTTCTTGCCCGTAGCTATGCTTAGGTCTGTTCGGATATTGCTAGCAATTGCTACTTATTTCGACTATGAAATATGGCAGATGGATGTCAAAACGGCTTTCCTAAATGGAAACCTCAAATAGGATGTATACATGATACAGCCAGAAGGTTTTGTCATTCATGAGGATGCTGGAAAGGTATGCAAACTTCAGAAAGCCATTTATGGTCTAAAGCAAGCATCAAGGAGTTGGAACATTCATTTTGATGAAGTGGTCAAAGAGTTTGGCTTCGTCAGGAATGACGAAGAATCTTGTGTTTACAAGAAGTTTAGTGGGAGCGCAAAAGCATTTCTAATCTTGTATGTGGATGACATATTTTTGATTGGAAATGACGTGAATTTTCTTAGCGAAATAAATGACTCATTGAAAAATAGGTTTTCAATGAAAGACTTAGGCAAAGCGGCATATGTATTGGGCAACAGAATCTATAGAGATATATCAAAATTCCTGATAGCGCTTAGCCAAAGCACGTACATTGACAAGGTGTTGAAAAGGTTCAACATGGAGAACAACAAGAAAGGCCTACTCCCCATGTCACCTGGCACGGTGCTTTGCAAGAATCAGAGTCCTCGGACTCTAGATGAGCGAGTACAAATGAATGATGTTCCATATGCCTCGGCAGTTGGTTCTATTATGTATGCCATGCTATGTACAAGACCAGATGTTTCCTATGCGCTAAGTGTTAGCAGCCGGTACCAAAGTGATCCAGGGTTGGAACACTGGGCCGCAGTCAAGGGTATTCTTAAGTACCTCAGAAGGACCAAGGATTTACTCCTTGTGTACCGAGGTGATGAAGAGCTCATTGTAAGTGGTTACACTGATGCAGGCTTCATGACTGACCCAGATGACTTCAAATCTCAATCAGGCTATGTTTTCATATTGAACGGCGGCACAGTTGATTGGAAAAGTTCCAAACAAAAGACTGTGGTGGATTCTACGACGGAGGCGGAGTATGTTGCCGCTTCAGAAGCCTCCAAGGAGGCGGTATGGATCAAGCAATTTCTTGAAGATCTTGGTGTGGTTCCAAGTGCTATGGACCCGGTGGAGATCTATTGTGATAATAGTGGCGCTGTGGCTTAGGCAAGGGAGCCAAGTTTGCACCATCAGACAAGACATATTCAACGCAAATATAAACTCATTCGACATCATGTCGAAGAGGGTTTAGTGAAAGTACGCAAGGTTCACACGGATCTGAATGTGTCAGACCCGATGACGAAGCCTCTACCACGAGCAAAGCATGAGCAACACCGAATAGCCATTCGTGTTAGGGAAGCCATGTAACTAGATTATGACTCTAGTGCAAGTGGGAGTCTTTAGGAGATATGCCCTAGAGGCAGTAATAACAGTTATTTTGTATCTCCTGGTTTGTAATGAAGGTTTATGTTCCTTGCTATAACTGCAATGATTCTCGAGTCTGCAAATAAAACGAGGCTTGGAGGGAAACTCATGTGCATGTGTGGGATAATAAACGGTAAAATGTATTCCTAGTCAAGCCTCTATGACTGGCTCAAGTATTGCATGATGATCCTGTTTTCCTGATCATGGGCATGACTATGCCGGCAATTTTGAGGGCACAATTGTTAGTAGAACACATGTGTTGAATCGACCCAATATGATGTTATGCTATGAGATACTTTCATCATGTGATAATGGTTAATAACACTGGCAAGTAACGAGATAGCTCAAGATTAGGATTTGCTCCTTCGACGATGGAGAGATATACTCGGGCCCTCTCGGTGTAACGGTATCCATCATCGTCTGGCCAGACACCTTGTGATTTGATCATTGGGATGCTAGAACACGGAAACGAGAAAAGAGAACAAAACCAGTAACGAGGTAACTTGCATGTTGGACAAAGTGTTGGCCCACGGGAATGCAATAAATCTCACCTCGGGTATTTGTGACATATCACGAAGCAACATGAATAGCTCACAACAACTGGAGGTTCACTCGAATATTTCATTCGTGTGGGTATAGGGGTCAATATGGGTGTCCACGACTCCGATGTTGATCATTGATCGGAAGGGGTTCCAGGTCATGTCTATACTTCACTGAACCTATAGGGTCACACGCTTAAGGGTCATCTATCTACTGAATACTAGACATGGAGTCTGAGAGAATGTCACCGGAAAAGTTTCGGAGACAACGGAAGAGTTCCGGACAGAGAACACCGAAAGAGTTCCGGTAAAACCGAAAGGTTGTTTTGGAATATATTATTAGGTGAAAATGGTTTCGGGACTCGCCTGGAATTTCTTAGAGGGCCCCAGAATTGGTCTGGGAACTTCTGGGAATTTTCGGAGAGAAAAACCGAAAATGTTCCGAAGCTGCCGTAACCGCCGTTGTTGCTTTTCGCTGATAAAAATCACCACACTGGAAATGTTTCGGATCATGCCCAGAATAATTTTAGAGGGTGCCGGAAATGTTCTGGGGCCTTCCAGAATTTTTCAGAAAAAATGTTTCGCGGAAAACATCTTGTCTCAGCACGAGGGGACAAGATCCCACGAATCGCGGGTTACATGTTTGGTGGCTTTTTGTCTAGGGAGCACCCATGTTTCTAGGAGACATGTTGGTGGCTTGTTGCCCCCCCCATGGGAGGGGGCAAGGTTGTGGCTGGCCAAGGGGGTGCCTCCATGGTGTCCCCTTGGTGCCCCACTTGAGTTACCATTTCACCCTTCATGTGGGACATGTAGCATTGGTGTTTTGGTATTTCCTCCACCACCCCACCCCTTGCCTTGGCCTATAAAAGGAGGAGAAGGGGCTTCCATTCTCCTCATCCCTTGCTCTCATACACATGCCATGCATTATCTGGCTTCTTCTCTCCCTCCCACGAGAAGAGTTTCGTAGAGCCGTAAGGCTGTCTGGGTTCCGCAAGGAACTAGTTCTGGACGGCGAAGCCCTGCCGGATAGCTGACACCGTATGTGTGCCACCCTGTAGACAGGTCGTAGTTTCGGTCTTTTGCCCGAGGGGCTATTCGAGTGTCCTCCTGAAGGGCTGTCCGAGTCTCCGTTCGAGTTTTGAGGGTCCTCCCAAAGGGCTGTCCGCGACATCATCCAGGGGACTGTCTGACCGCCTCCCGAAGGGCTGTCCGGCGAGGGAGTACATCCTCGCGGTTGGGAGGTTGTAAATCGTAGCTGCGGGGATCTGCACCAATGATCTCCACCAACTCTTCTTCCGCTGCGCTTTGAGTCGGTACGGAACAGATCAAACCTTGTATGCAGTCTCCATAGTGGTCCTGGGCGTGCTCGCTATACCGATTTTTTTTGTCACGTTCCCCAACAGAGAATAGTTCTATCAGTGAAAATATACTCAGAATGTATGGATACCACAACCACTTGACTCAACTGGGAGTTAATATTCCTGATGATAGTGTCATTGACAGAGTTCTTCAATCACTGTCACCAAGCTACAAGAGCTTCATGATGAACTATAATATGCAAGGGATGGATAAGAAGATTCCTGAGCTCTTCTCAATGCTAAAGGCTGCTTTGGTAGAAATCAAGAAAGAGCATCAAGTGTTGATGGTCAACAAGACCAGCAGTTTCAAGAAAAAGGGTAAAGGGATGAAGGGGAACTTCAAGAAGAATAGCAAGCCAGTTGCTGCTCAAGTGAAGAAACCCAAGTCTAGACCTAAGCCTGAGACTGAGTGCTTCTACTGCAAAGGAACTGGTCACTGAAAGTGGAACTGCCCCAAGTAGTTGGCGGAGAAGAAGGATGGCAAAGTGAAAGGTATATTTGATATACATGTTATTGATGTGTACATTACTAATGCTCGCAATAGTGCCTGGGTATTTGATACTGGTTCTGTTGCTAACATTTGCAGCTCGAAACAGGGGCTACGGATTAAGCGAAGATTGGCTAAGGACGAGGTGATAATGCGCGTGGGAAATGTTTCCAAAGTCGATGTGATCGTCGTCGGCACGCTACCTCTACATCTACCTACAGGATTAGTTTTAGACCTAAATAATTGTTATTTGGATGGTTGCTGCTCTCTGATCGACTAAACACTCGCAACATGCTCAAGAGAAGGCACTATAACATTGGAGACGATCTCAGATGCCTTCTATGTAACCAACAAGTTGAAGAGGATGTGGAACACATGATCTTCCAATGCCCCTTGAGTACAAACTGCTGGTCCAAATTAGGGATCACGTGGGAAGAATCTGGCTCCAGGCTGCACTAGATAAGTAAGGCCTCTAACGATTGGAACAAACCCTTGTTCATGGAAATCTTCTTACAAGCAGCTTGGAGCATATGGAAAGAGAGGAATAACAAACACTTTAGAGGTATCCCTCCAACATACCACGACTGGCTTGATAGGTTCAAGCAAGACTTCACCCTCCTCCAACATAGAACTAGAGTAGACTTGAGAGATTTTATTCTCTCTTTTGTAAACAACCTTCCACCCCATTAGTTAACCCAGTACTTGATCTGATTACACTCTCCCCCAAAGTGGTGGATGAGAAGCTTGTAAATATGTACTGTACAGTGTACCTTGCCTTTTGAGTAATACAAACACAGTGGGAGCCTCTCCCACTGTACAAGTTCTCAAAAAATTGTTATTTGGGGCTAGCATTGAGCATGAACATTATATCTGGATCCTGTTTGATGCAAGATGGTTATTCGTTTAAATCAGAGAATAATGGTTGTTCTATTTATATGAGTAATATCTTTTATGGTCATGCACCCCTGATGAGTGGTCTATTTTTACTAAATCTTGATAGTAGTGATACACATGTTCATAGTATTGAAGCCAAAAGATGCAGAGTTGATAATGATAGTGCAACTTATTTGTGGCACTGCCGTTTAGGTCATATTGGTGTAAAGCGCATGAAGAAACTCCATTCTGATGGACTTCTGGAATCACTTGGTACTTGCGAACCATGCCTCATGGGCAAGATGACTAAAACTCCGTTCTCCGGAACAATGGAGCGAGCAACGGAGTTATTGGAAATCATACATACTGATGTACGTGGTCCAATGAACATTGAAGCTCGCGGCGGATATCGTTATTTTCTCACCTTCACAGATGATTTGAGCAGATATGGGTATATCTACTTGATGAAACATAAGTCTGAAACATTTGAAAAGTTCAAAGAATTTCATAATGAAGTGGAAAATGATCGTAACAAGAAAATCAAGTTTCTATGATCTGATCGTGGAGGTGAGTATTTGAGTTATGAGTTTGGACTTCATTTGAAACAATGCGGAATAGTTTCGCAACTCACGCCACCTGGAACACCACAGCGTAATGGTGTGTCCGAACGTCATAATCGTACTTTACTAGAAATGGTGCGATCTATGATGTCTCTCACTGATTTACCGCTATCGTTTTGGGGTTACACTTTAGAGACAGCTGCATTCATGTTAAATAGGGCACCATCTAAATCCGTCGAAACGACACCTTATGAATTGTGGTTTGGAAACAAACCCAAGTTGTCGTTTCTTAAAGTTTGGCGCTGCAGTGCTTATGTGAAAAAGCTTCAACCTAATAAGCTCGAACCCAAATCGGAGAACTGTGTCTTCATAGGATACCCAAAGGAGACTGTTGGGTACACCTTCTATCATAGATCCAAAGGCAAGATATTTGTTGCTAAGAATGGATCCTTTCTAGAGAAGGAGTTTCTCTCGAAAGAAGTGAGTGGGAGGAAAGTAGAACTTGACGAGGTAATTGTACCTTCTCCCTTATTGGAAAGTAGTTCATCACTGAAATCAGTTCCAGTGATTCCTACACCAGTAAGTAAGGAAGCTAATGATGATGATCATGAAACTTCTGATCAAATTACTACCAAACCTCGTAGGTCAACCAGAGTAAGAACTGCACCAGAGTGGTACGGTAATCCTGTTCTGGAAGTCATTTTACTTGACCATGACGAACCTACGAACTATGAGGAAGCGATGATGAGCCCAGATTCCGAAAAATGGCTTGAGGCCATGAAATCTGAGATGGGGTCCATGTATGAGAACAAAGTATGGACTTTGGTTGACTTGCCCGATGATTGATACGTCCATTTTGCATCATGCTTTTATATCAATATTTATTGCATTATGGGCTGTTATTACACATTATGTCACAATACTTATGCCTATTCTCTCTTATTTTACTAGGTTTACATGAAGAGGGGGGATGCCGGCAGCTGGAATTCTGGGCTAGAAAAGGAGACAATAATATAGACCTATGCTGCACATCTCCAAAAGTCCTGAAACTCCACGGGAATTATTTTCAGAATATATAAAAAATATTGGGTGAAAGAAGTACCAGAGGGGGCGACCCACCGTCCACAAGGGTGGGGGCGCGCCCTACCCCCTTGGGCGGGCCTCCCTGCCTCGTGGGCCCCCTGGTGGCCCTCCGATGCCCATATTTGGCTATATGGAGTCTTTCGTTGAGGAAAAAATCATAAGCAAGCTCACGGGACGAAACTCCGCCGCCACGAGGCGGAACCAATCTAGGGCTCCGGCGGAGCTGTTCTGCCGGGGAAACTTCCCTCCGGGAGGGGGAAATCATCACCATCGTCATCACCAATGATCCTCTCATCGGGCGGGGGTCAATCTCCATCAACATCTTCACCAGCACCATCTCATCTTAAACCCTAGTTCATCTCTTGTATCCAATCTTTGTATCCAAATCTCAGATCGGTACATGTGGGTTGATAGTAGTGTTGATTACTCCTTGTAGTTGATGCTAGTTGGTTTACTTGGTGGAAGATCATATGTTCAGATCCATTATGCATATTAATACCCCTCTGATTATGAACATGAATATGCTTTGTGAGTAGTTACGTTTGTTCCTGAGGAGATGGGAGAAGTCTTGCTATAAGTAGTCATGTCAATTTGGTATTCGTTCGATATTTTGATGAGATGTATGTTGTCATCCCTCTAGTGCTCGATACGTCTCCAACGTATCTATAATTTTTGATTGTTCCATGCTATTATATTATCTGTTTTGGATATTTATGGGCTTTATTATGCACTTTTATATGATTTTGGGACTAACCTATTAACCTAGAGCCCAGTGCCAGTTTCTGTTTTTTTCCTTGTTTTAGAGTATCGCAGAAAAGGAAAATCAAACGGAGTCCAATTGACCTCAAACTTCACGGAACTTATTTTTGGACCACAAGAAGCCCACGGAGTATCGGAGATGGACCAGAAGATTCCCGGGCTGCCCACGAGGGTGGGGGCGCGCCCACCCCCCTAGGCGCGCCCCCTGCCTCGTGGACAGCCCAGAGATCCACCGACGCACTTCTTCCTCCTATATATATCCATATACCCTAAAAACTTCAGGAAGCAGAATAGACCGGGAGTTCCGCCGCCAGAAGCCTCCATAGCCACCGAAAACCAATCTAGACCCATTCCGGCACCCTACCGGAGGGGGGAATCCCTCTCCGGTGGCCATCTTCATCATCCTGGCGCTCTCCATGACGAGGAGGGAGTAGTTCTCCCCCGGGGCTAAGGGTATGTACCAGTAGCTATGTGTTTGATCTCTCTCTCTCTATCGTGTTCTTGAGGTGGTACGATCTTGATGTATCGCGAGCTTTGCTATTATAGTTGGATCTTATGATGTTTCTCCCCCTCTACTCTCTTGTGATGAATTGAGTTTTCCCTTTGAAGTTATCTTATCGGATTGAGTCTTTAATGATTTGAGAACACTTGATGTATTACTTGCATGTGCTTATCTGTGGTGACAATGGGATATCACGTGATCCACTTGATGTATATTTTGGTGATCAACTTGCGAGTTCTGTGACCTTGTGAACTTATACATAGGGGTTGGCACACGTTTTCGTCTTTACTCTTCGATAGAAACTTTGGGGCAATCTTTGAAGTTCTTTGTGTTGGTTGAATAGATGAATCTAAGATTGTGTGATACATATCATATAATCATACCCACGGATACTTGAGGTGACATTGGAGTATCTAGGTGAAATTAGGGTTTTGGTTGATTTGTGTCTTAAGGTGTTATTCTAGTATGAACTCTATGATAGATTGAACGGAAATAATAGCTTCATGTTATTTTACTACAGACTCTTGAATAGATCAATCAGAAAGGATGACTTTGAGGTGGTTTCGTACCCTACCTACCATAATCTCTTCGTTTGTTCTTCGCTATTAGTGACTTTGGAGTGACTCTTTGTTGCATGTTGAGGGATAGTTATATGATCCAATTATGTTATTATTGTTGAGAGAACTTGCACTAGTGAAAGTATGAACCCTAGGCCTTGTTTCAACGCATTACAATACCGTTTGTGCTCACTTTTATCATTAGTTACCTTGCTGTTTTTATATTTTCAGATTACAAAAACCTTTATCTACCATCCATATTGCACTTGTATCACCATCTCTTCGCCGAACTAGTGCACCTATACAATTTGCCATTGTATTGGGTGTGTTGGGGACACAAGAGACTCTTTGTTATTTGGTTGTAGGGTTGCTTGAGAGAGACCATCTTCATCCTACGCCTCCCACGGATTGATAAACCTTAGGTCATCCACTTGAGGGAAATTTTCTACTGTCCTACAAACCTCTGCACTTGGAGGCCCAACAATGTCTACAAGAAGAAGGTTGTGTAGTAGACATCAAGCTCTTTTCTGGCGCCGTTGCCGGGGAGGTTAGCGCTTGAAGGTATATCTTTAGATCTTGCAATCGAATCTTTTTGTTTCTTGATTTAGCACTAGTTTAGTTTATAAAAGAAAACTACAAAAAAATGGAATTGAGTTTGCCTCATACGCTTCGTCTTTTTAATATCTTTCGTGAGAATGATGGAAAGTTAAATTGTGCTCAAATGCTAGAAGAAGTCTATAAAATGTTTGGCACTAAATCTTTGAATGATGAGCATGATTGCAATGTTATTAGTATGAACTCTTTGAATATCCATAGTACTAATGATGATTGCACTAGTTATGATGAAAATATCTATTATAGGCATGTCGGTTTTTGCGGAGTGCATAGAGTTTGCAATTACATACCAAATAGGGAAAATAGATTTTGCAAGAGGCATAAGTATTTGGTAACTAAATGGTTTCAAGAAAGGCTAAATGTTAGTGATGAAAATTTAAAATATCTTAGCCATACATGTGAACTTTGCAATGAACATGGTCATTTAAATATCAAATGCAAATTGTTTGATGATCGAATCGTGTCCGAAAATTGTGATGACTTGATTTCCCTTGCACATCATAATGAACTTAGTTTGCTTTTGGGTTATGAAGAAATGAAACGTCAAACTAAGCTTATTCTAGAATATAACCTCAAGAAATTCCTCGATATTGATCTAGAAGAAATTTATATGTATTGTGCGGTGAATTGCATTGAAAATCCCTATATTGCCAATTACATAAAGAAAAGAAAACAAATAGAAGATGAAGATAATACTAACGAAAGGGAAGAGACTTCCCAATATTCTCCTATTATTTCTTATGATGAATCAGGTAATGAGGAGGAGCCTTCTATTCAACCAATCTCATTAATAAAGAGATCCAAAAAGAGGATTGAACCCACACATGATGTGAAGAAGAAAAAGAAAAGACGGAGAAGTAAAGGTAGAAAGGTATCTCTCCCAAATGATGTTGCTCCTACTACTCATTGTGATGATGATAATTGCTATACTATCGGTGCTATCCATACTATTAATGATGAGAGTGATTATGCTTATGATATGAAAAGGCCCAAGCTTGGGGATGCTATGTTTGATGAGAATGACAAGTTTGAAAATATATTTGCTGCAACTAATGTTTGTCCCAAGCTTGGGGATGCTATGATTAATGAAGATGATATTTGTAGTCTCCCGAGTTTTGATATGCAAATTTATTATGATGATAGCATGCCTCCTACTTATGATGATTATATTGATGAAAGTGGGTTTGGAAGAGTGTCAACTTTAGGAAGTAATGATCCCACTATTTGGGAGGATGTTGAATCTTATTTTGACAATTATGAAAGTGGATTTGGAGAGGTCATGACTTTATTTAGTAAAGATTCCACTATCTTGGAAGAGGTTTCAATTGATTATGATGAGAACAAAGTTGCTACTTATGATGATTATTGTGATGACACGTATGCTATAAAAAGTAGTGATGATTATATTAAAATTTGTTATGATTATGATTACCCTTTTTCTGAACCTTACTCTTTTAATGTGGAAACAATTTATAGTATTCAAGTTTCTTATGATACTCCCACTATTTCGAATGAGAAGAATCTTGCTTATGTGGAAAGTAGTAAATTTTCTATGCTTGTAGATCATGAAAAGAATGGTTTAGGTGTTGGTTATATTGTTGAATCCACTCATGATGCTACTGAAAATTACTATGAGGGATGTCGTGGTGGGCGCACGGCAGATGCCAAGGGATGGCTAAAGAGAGGAGGAGGCTCGTGGGCGCTGGTGGACTCTAGAGGCGAGGTTGGCATGAGCGGGCGCGGGACGCCGGACATACCCAGGTTCGGGGCTCTCCGGAGAGATAATACCCCTAGTCCTGCCGAGTGTAGTTGTATGATTGATAGTACAATGTTGCTCCTGGAGCTATATGGAGGAGGAAGGAAGCTGGCCAAGGCTTAGGCAGTTCCCTCTCCTTGGGTGTTGCGAACTAGGTGTGTGTGATGGAATGAGTTCGCCCGTATGCATGAGGGCTCCTGGGGGTTTTATAGGTCAACCCCCAAGGGTACAGTGGTAATGTTACAAGTCGGTGGGTCCGTATTGTCGGTGTCTGGGGTCCCGGGCTGGGTCCCGCTGAGGGCTTGTGGTTCGCGGGGTTCCCCTAGGTGCGGGCCCCGCATGCCTAGGGGGACTGTGCGCCGTCTTGTCGACCGTCAGGGCGTGGCCGAGTCGAGTCACGTACGGTGCTCTCTCTCAAGTCGCCGCTTGATGTTGTCAGCGGCGAAGGCGGGGGCACTGTAGCCACACCGGCCCTGGTCAGCGGGTAGGTGAGGAGCACTGTTGCTACGTACCCGCTGACCAGAGGCATGGGCGGGGCACTGTTGCCTCGGTCATCATTGATTGAAGTCTTGTCCCCATCATACAGCCTGGATGGGACGGGAGTTGACCCGCGGCTGGATTGCGTAGCACGGCACGGGTGGCACTGGCTTGTTGAGGAGGCTTTGGTCGTGCCGGGTTCGGCTGTCTTGCGCTAGTTGTTGGGGCCGAGTCGACGTGTCTTGCCGGGTCGGCTAGTCTGGCCGGCTTGCGGGGCTTGGCCAGGTCGAGCGACCCGGCCAAGCGCGGCTCGACCCGGCCAAGCGCGTGCCAATATTGAGGGGCAGTGCCAACCCCGTTGTTTTTGAAGAGGATCCGGATTCCGTTGCCTGCCCGGGGTCCATCCCCCCGACAGTAGTCCCCGAAGCTGTGAAGGTCCGCCGTCTTCGGATGAGTGGGCCTTCGTAGTTTCCCCCTTAAGCAAGGTGGATTCTGCGAGCGCCGGGTCCGGCAACCCACTGTGTGCCGGTTTTCTCAGAAACCGGATCGTGGCCTCCCGGCCGTGGCGGGGACCGAGAAGTCCGCCAAATCTTGGGGCAATCCCTCAGGCTTCGCGTGGGCGCCACGTGGTGCCCGGAAGTCGGAGGGGCCTGACAGGCCACGCGCGTGACGGGACTGGGCGACGGGCTGGGGCCCACCGCTGCGCGCCCTCGGCCCAAGTGCGCGGATTTATTGCAGCGTCCGGGGGCCGGTTGCTCTTCCCCGGGCAGTTATTGCGCGTGTACGTGCGCACTTATTGTGGGGTAGTGGAAGGGGTGCGTGCAGACGATCCCACTTCCCCATGTTCAAACCGAGGGTTATAAATAGGGGGGGCAGGGGGCGGCGGACATTATTCTCGCTCGTGCCCTCCTGTCCCTTTTCTCACGCTCCGCTCCTTGCAACCGACGCACTGCGGCGCCTGCTGCTCTGAGCAGAACTCCTTCGCCGTCCATCTTCCTTCTTCTTCTTCTTCCTTTGATCATGTCGCTGCCCTCGGGCTCCTGGATGGGCTCGAACGTCACCTCCGAGGACATCACCCAACTTCGGGCAACGCGGCACCTGCCGCGAGAGACGGACGTTAACGTCCGCCTGCCGCGGGGCGAGCAGAGGCCTCGGCCTGAGGGGCAGGAGCGCGTGGTCTTCCTCACGCACTTCGAGCACAGATTCGGGCTGCCGGTGAGCACCTTCTTCCGTGCGTTCTTGGAGTTCTTCGGGCTCCAGCCGCATCATCTTGGCGTCGGCGCCATCGTCCATCTCTCCGGCTTCGTCACCCTCTGCGAGGGGTACCTGGGGGTCGAGCCTTCGATCGACCTCTGGGCGCGCTTCTTCTCCTTGAAGCAGCAGGGCCCGTCAGCCGGGGAGTTCGCCGACTGCGGCGCCGCCGTCATCTCGAAGCGGTCGGGGGCGGATTTCCCCAAGATCCCGCTGGAGGATTCTGCCAAGAAGTGGCAAAACTCCTTCTACGTCCTCAACCTTGGCGCGGATCGCATCAACCTTCCGGCCTTTGCCATCGCACCGCCGCGGGCGAAGACGAACTGGGGCTACTCGCCCAGGCGCCCGTCGCAGGAGATTGTCAATATCTGCGAGCGGGTGACGGTGATGAGCACGCAGGATGGGCTCACCAGCATCGACCTCCTCGCCGCGTTCATCAAGTGTCGGGACCTTCCGCTTCAGGGCGCTCCTGCCTCATCGGCGAGATGGTTGGCCTTCAAGACCCCAACCGCATGGTGTCGACGCGGCTGTCCATGGCGCAGATCACGCGCGGCGTGAATGACATCTCCAAGGCCAACCTTGGGGAGGACTGGCAGTTCGGCAAGGCGCCGTACAGCCGGTCGAACCCGGTGCCGCAGGTGAGTGTCTGGTCTTCTTACTTTGCTGCCGTGCACCTTCTCGTCCGTCCTGACGTGACGCGGGTGGTACTTCTGAACGTGATTCGGCATCCTTACGCCTGGGCCTCATCGCAGGTGGTGCCGGTGGCGCCAGAGGAGCCCGCGGCTCGTGGCGGGGAGGAGGAGGCCGAGTCCGACGCTGGCGCTAGGTGTCGCGTGGGTAAGTCTCATGTTTTTCTTCATGTGTCTTGAGTTGCTGACCGCGGCGTGGAACGGTCGGTGCTGACGCCAGTTGTTGGTGTAGCGGCGTTGGGCGGGGGAGGCGGCGATGCGGGCGGAGCCGGGTCCTCGCATGGGGCGGCGCCGAGCCGGCCGCATGGGAAAGACAGTGTCGCGCTGTGACCCAAGGCCCCGAAGCGCACGGCGGACCCGGCCGGGGACGGGAGGCCGGCCAAGAGGAAGCGCGGTGGCGGGCACGGGGGGCCAACCCCGGTCCCGGTCTTGGCGGGGTAAGCTTCATCTCTCGTTTGCGCTCATCCTTTGTTGAGCTAGTCTTGTTTTTTTTCCGCTCATTCTGTCTTCTTCTTTAGGTCGCCAATCGCGTTGGCGAGGGCGGCGGCAGAAGCCACGGCCGCCGAAGGGGTCGAGTTCCACAGGAGCCAGTCCGACCTCGCCAACCAGGCCGAGGTGGAGGGACGGGCCGACTCGGACCTCGGCCTGGATCCAAATGACGCCGAAGCCGTGGCCTGGCGGGACAGGAACCGGGCTGAGGCGGAGCTGAAGGCATCGTCGGTCCGGGCTTGGACCGACGCGGCGGCGGCATGGGCGCGAGCCGGCGCGGAGCCGGCCTGGCGCAAGATACCGGCGGGCACGGTGGTGGCGGCGACGGTCTTTGAGCCGTCGTCGGTGAGGGAGCGCGGCCGTGGAGGCCGGGCTAAGGTGGTCATCCCCGACCGGGCCGTCGTGGAGGTGGCGGATGACACCCCGCCGCGGGCCGACGTGGTCGAGTGAGGGGGGACCGATGGTGGTGGAGGCGGCGCCATTCTGGAGGAGACGCTGCGGGCGACGGTGTCGGAGGCGCCGCCGGTTTTGGAGGAGACGCTATGGGCCGCGGCGCCGGAGGCCACCCCAGCAGCTGGGCCGAAGATGGCGACGCGGGGTGTCCCTGCGTCCGGGTTGGAGATGGCGACGCAGGGCGTCCCGACGTCCGGGTCGTCGTCGGCACTGGGAGGGGCGTCGGAGGAGGTGTTGGCCGCGTCGCGAGTGGTCAGCGGGGAGTACACCTTGGTGCCCTAGCAGGGGGCGCCGAGTTTCCATGCTGCAGCCGGCGCAGAGCGGGGGCGCCGCTGTCTTCGGGCCTCAGACCCAGGAGGAGGCGGCGCTGGACGCCGTCAGTCGCCGCTTGCGAGGCCGGACGGAATGGCTCGAGGCCTTCGCCCAGGCCGAGGTGGAGCGGACGCGCGACCTGGAGCGCGCCGTGCTGGTAAGTCTTCTTTGTAATTTCTTCTTTGTGGGGGCGCACCAGCGCACCCATTGGGTGTAGCCCCCGAGGTTCGGGCCAACTACATAGTAGTTGGGTCGAATCTTTAGAGTGTTAGCCTTGTTTTGATTTCCGCTTTCTTCAGCATCTCGACGCCTTCCGGGTTGCCACCTACAATCATCTCCTGGGCAAGCACCGGGAGCTCGTGGAGCAGCTTGCCGCCAAGGAGGAGGAGCTCTGCGTCGTCGCATGTATTCTTGTGCTCTTTTCTAGTGGGGGGGCGCTAGCGCACCCACTGGGTGTAGCCCCCGAGATTCGGGCCAACTGTGTAACTGTTGGGCCAAATCTTAAGTCTTGATTTTTCTTCTGTTGAGTCCTTCTTTTTCGCAGCCGAGGTGCTGTCCTGGCGGACTCTCCTGCTCCGGGCCGATCATCACTACGACCGGCTCATTGCCGATACCGGCCGTCTTGGCGTCGAGGCAGCGCAGGCGAGGGCGGAGGCGGCCGCGGCTCGGCGGTCTCTCGTCAAGGCCAACCGACTGCATGAGCAGCTGGCAGGTCACAAGATCCGCCTCAAGGCCGAGGTGGAGCACCTTAAGGCGGAAGCCGCCAAGGTGGCGGAGGCGCAGCAGGCCCTGGTGGAGGCGGACTACCAATTCGGCCAGCTGGCCGACGACAAGGGTCGGCTCCAGGCCGAGGTGGATCGCCTACGGGGGCAGGTCACCATGACTGAGGAGGCCCGTCAGGACGAGGCTCATCGCCGCGAGGCGGCCGAGAAGGCAGCCAAAGACAAGGACGCCGAGCTGAAGGCGGCCCTTGCCAAGGCGGCCGATCTGGAGAAGGCGCTCAAGGAGCGCGACCGCGCCATCGAACGGGAACGGCGTGGTACGTTGCTTGAGGCATAGCACTTGGAAGAGTCCTTCTCTAGTAAATGCTTTTTCTTGTCATTTGCCGGGTCGGGATCCGGCCTTTCTTCCTTGTTGTTCTTCTTCTAACTCGCTTCTTCCTTTGCGGCAGGGGCCTTCCCAGAGATGCAGCGGCTGGCAGAGGAAGCCGTCCGCTATCAAAGTGACCCGACCGGCGTCGTTGGGTCCAGGACGGATCCGCGGGTGGCCTGGACCTTCCCGGAGATCATCACCGCCGCTGAGGCCCGCCTGCAGATTCTGGGAACGCAGTTGGGGCGGCTGTCCCAGGCTGGCACCGTAATGACGGCTGCCCTATGGCCGGACTCCGTCCAACCGAGCAGCTTCTCGCACCTGGCGCGTTGGTTGGAGGTGGGCTGGACCGGCTTGGCGAGTGGCGCGTCTCCGCCGCTCGTGCCGGTGCTGAGATGGCGCTCCGGTTCGCGATGTCCTGGCATCCGGACCTCCAGCTGGACGCGTTGATGGGCCAGCAGGCCGGCTCGGAGCAGCTCTTCCAGGAGAAAGCCAGCCGGATCGCCTCCCGGGCCAGCTACATCGTCGAGTTCGCCTTCTACGACGAGTTCCATCCGGAGTGGACGGAAGATGGCAGGGCCGTGGATGGCGACGACTACGGCTTGCTCCTCCACAATCCGGAGGGGAGCTCGGAGGAGACGGGCGTCTACTGCGACGCGGGTGCTGAGGAGGACACCGGCGCCACGCTGGACCCGGAGGCCGCCAGGGGAGGGCCGTCGACGTCGCGACGCGGTGCTGGAAATGCCTGAGACACTTTGTAAAATTTGTTAAATAGCAGGTCCACCCACCCACTGGGGGTTTTAGGGTGTAATGAACTTGGGCCGTGGGCCTTTATTTAAATACTTGTGTGGATGTCGTGGGTGCTTTTGCTTTTTTGCCTTCCGTTTTTTGGATCGATTTCATGCGCTTTTCCTTTCTCAAACCTCCCCCCCGGGAGTCAGGCGGCTGAGGCTCCAGTCCGTGACAAGGAGCTCAGTTCTTTGAGAGGAGCGCGCAGGACTTGGGTCCCTCGAAACATTGAGCGCGAGCGAAACACCCACTAGGCCGGCTGGCGGCAATCCGGCGAAGCCGGTTGGCGAGCAGCCGGTCGTGTGGCTGTTCATTTGATGAATGGTGGGCCAGGTTGATCGACCCGGCAGCCTTTGAATTAGTGTATGAAGCGTAAAGGAGCTTTGGCCCGTTGTGCTTGCCAGCCGACAGCCAAAGCTGGATCTGTGGCTTTAGGGCGAAGTGGGGGGCCGCGGCATCCTAACTTTATCAGGAATCACCAAGTAAGGCGGCGGGGTGGCGACCGAGCCGACCAGCCCCCGAGCCCCCGGGTCGAGCGAGTCGGACCGGTGGCCGGGTTCAGTGGTATAGTGATGCAAGAAAATAGGGACACAATAAATTGGTCGACAAAAGGCAGCCCCGGAGTCTCGTTCGGGGACCCCATAGTTTCATGCGTTTACAAAAGGCGACGATACATACGCTCGTGCGGCTAACTCTAAAACGGGCGGAGGAGTTCCGCGTTCCACGGCCGGGTCGTTTCTTTGCCGGCGGTGTCCTTCTTGCGATTCCTTGACTTGCGTGCGTCGATGAGGTAGTAGGCGTTGCGGTCGCGCAAGGCCTTGCTCACGATGAATCGGCCCTCCCATGGAGGGGACAGCTTGTGCTGGCCTGCCTGCTCTTGGACAAGGCGGAGGACGAGGTCGCCCTCGCGGAACGCGAGGGGCTTGATCTTCTTGCTGTGGTAGTGCCTCAGGCCTTGCTGGTAGATGGCCGAGCGACTGAGCGCCAGGAGGCGTGCTTCTTCGAGCAGGTCGACGCCATCTTCGCGGGCTTCTCTGGCTTCGGCTTCAGTGTACATCGCGACGCGCGGCGAGTCGAACTCGACGTCGGTCGAGATGACGGCTTCGGCTCCGTAGACGAGGAAGAACAGGGTGAACCCGGTCGACCGATTCGGCGTGCTGTGTAGACTCCAGAGAACGGCTGGCAACTCATCAAGCCAGCTGCCGGGTGAGCGGATGAGTGGCTCGATGAGTCGCGGCTTGACGCCGGACAGGATGAGTCCATTGGCCCGCTCGACCTGCCCGTTAGACCGCGGATGCGCAACGGAGGCCAGGTCGAGGCGGATGCCAGAGATGGAGCAGTATTGTTCGAGCGCGCCCTTGGCGAAGTTGGTGCCGTTGTCGGTGATGATGCTGTTTGGCATGCCGTAGCGCACCACTATGTCCTTGATGAACCGGACGGCTGTTGGCCCGTCCAATTTCTTGATTGGTCTTGCCTCGATCCACTTGGTGAATTTGTCCACTGCCACCAGCAAGTGCGTCATGGCGCCTCGAGCGGTTTTGAAGGGTCCCACCATGTCGACTCCCCAAACCGCAAAGGGCCAGGCGATCGGTATGGTGCGGAGTGCTGACACCAGCTGGTGGCTGCGTTTGCTGAAGCGTTGTCATCCCTCACACTTGAGGACGAGCGACTCGGCATCTTCAAGGGCCGTGGGCCAGTAGAAACCATGGCGGAATGCCTTGGCCACTAGGGATCGTGATGTGGCGTGGTGCCCGCACTCGCCCTGATGTATATCACGGAGGATGTCGATGCCCCGTTCCTGCTCGACGCAGCGCTGGAACACGTCGGTGGAGCTGCGCTTGACGAGCTCGTTGTTGATGATGCTGTAGGCGGACGCCCGACACTGCACTTGCCGAGCTTTGGTCTCGTCCATGGGGAAACCCTGTTCTCCAAAAATTTCGATATTGGGAGGGCCCAAGATGGAGCCGTAACCACGGCGAAGGTGGCCACCAGGGTGGGTTCCGAGTCGGCAGCCCCCGAGCTGGGTTGAGCAGTCCCCGAGTCAGGGATGATGACGCCCGGGTCCGGGATGATGGTGGCCGGGTCGAGCTGAGCAGCCCCTGGGCCGGGTTCAGCAGTCCTCGGGCCGGGTTGAGGTGCAGCCGGGTCGTCTGGAACATGGATGGACTCGGAGTCCGGCGATGGCTTGACGGACGGCTTGCGCAGGTGCTCGAGGGAGATGCCGGACGGGATGGCTTGTCATGACGAGGCGATCTTGGGGAGCATGTCGGCTGCTTCATTCTCCGCACGCGGGACGTGAAGGAACTCGCAGCCCTCGAAGGATCCGGACAGCTGCTGGACGAGGAGGCGGTAGCTTGCCATGTTGGGATCGCGGGCATCCCATTCGCCGGAGCACTGCTGCACCACCAGTTCTGAGTCGTCGTAGCACAGGATGCGCCGGATGCCGAGTTCCTTGGCAAGCCGGAGGCCGTGCACAAGGGCTTCGTACTCGGCGACGTTGTTGGAGGCGGTGAAGTGGATCTGGACCGCGTAGCGGAGCCGGTCGCCCTTCGGGGATGACAGTACGATGCCGGCCCCCAAGCCGAGTCGCATCTTGGACCCGTTGAAGTGCATGTGCCAATGCGTCGAGTCGAGAGGCGGCGGCAAGTACTGGGTCTCAGTCCAGTCGACGAGGAAGTCGGCCAGGGCTTGAGACTTGATCGCGGTGCGGGGCTCGTAGAGGATGGTGTGGCCGGCTAGCTGGATTGCCCACTTGGCAACCCGGCCAGACGCATCCCGGCACCCGATGATTTCTCCGATAGGCGCCGTGCTGACCACGGTGATAACGTGCTCTTGGAAATACTACTTTAGCTTCTTGGTGGTGAAGTACACGTCGTAACACATCTTCTGGTAGTGCGGGTAGTTCTGCTTGGAGATGGAGAGCACCTCACTCAGGTAGTAGACTGGGCGCTGGACGGCTTGGATCTTGCCCTTCTCTGGTCGCTCGACCACCAGCACCGTGCTGACCGCCCGCGAGGTCGCGGCTATGTAGAGCAACATCGGCTCCTTGTCGGTCGGCACGGCCAGGACTGGTGCGGTGGATAGCATGCGCTTGAGGTCTTGGAAAGCCTCGTTTGCCTTGTCGTTCCATTCGAACAGGCTCGTCTTCTTCATCAGCTGGTACAGGGGCAGCGCCCTCTTGCCCAGCCAGCTTAGAAACCGGCTGACCGAGGCCAAGCATCCGGTGAACTTCTGGACATCGCGCAGTTGAGCCGGCTTGCGCATGCGCTTGATGGCCTTGATCTTCTCCGGGTTCACCTCAATGTCGTGTTTCGAGACGAGGAAGCCGAGTAGCTTTCCAGCCAGGACGCTGAAGATGCATTTTTCCGGGTTAAGCTTGACCTTGTATTCGCGGAGGTTGGCGAATGTTTCCTTCAAATTGTCGAGGAGAGTGAGGTGCTGCTTGGTCTTTACCACGATGTCGTCCAGTATACTTGGATATTGGGGTCGAGTTGTGGCGGCAGGCATTTTTGCATGCAGCGCTGGAAGGTGGCGCCGGCGTTCTTCAAGCCGAACGACATGGTGATGTAGAAATACGCCCCAAAGGGCATGATGAAGGATGTCTTCAGGGCGTCGACCGGGTCCAGCTTGATCTGGTGGTAGCCGGAGTAACCGTCTAGGAAGGACAGGAGCTCACACCCGGCGGTCGAGTCGATGACTTGGTCGATCCGCGGGAGGGCGAACAGATCCTTGGGACAGGCCTTGTTGAGGCTGGTGTAGTCGATACACATGCGCTAGGTCATGTTCTTCTTCAGGATGAGGACTGGATTGGCCAGCCAGTCAGGGTGAAATACTTCCATTATGAAGCCGGCCGCCAAAAGCTTGGCGACCTCTTCACCAATGGTTCTTCTCTTTTCTTCGGAAAATCATCATAGGGGTTGACGGACAGGCTTGGCGTCCTTGCGAATGTGAAGTTTGTGCTTGCCGTACTTCCTCGGGATACCCGGCATGTCCTTGGGGGTCCATGCGAAGATATCCCGATTCTCACGGAGGAAGTCGACGAGCTCGCCTTCCTATTTGCTATCGAGGCGGGCGCCTATGACAACGTACTTGCTGCAGCTAGGGTCTTCTGGGTTGAGCTTCACTTCCTTGATCTCCTTGGAGGGCTTGAAGGCGGCCTCGTCGGCCGGGTCCGAGGTCGGGATCAACGCGGCGGAGGCCTCGCCTGCCAGGGCGACGATCCGGTCGAGCTGGCGCCGCTCCTCGGCAATGACCAGCGATTCGGCCAACTTGGCGCCGTCTCGGGCGCACTCCAGGGACTTGCGGTAATCGCCGGTGATGGTGATGAGGCCCTTGGGACCCGGCATATTCATCTTCAGGTACGCGTAGTGGGGAACCGCCATGAACTTGGCGAGCGCGGGCCGGCCCAGCAATGAGTGATACGCGCTGGACAGGTCCACCACCTCGAACTAGATCGGTTCGCGCCGGAAGTGGCTGCTGTCACCGAACAGGACGTCTAGCTGGACCCGGCCAATGGGGGAGCAGGAGAGGCCGGGCACGATGCCGTGGAAGATCGTTCGGGTCGGCTCCAGGTCCTCGGCCTTGAGGCCGAGCTTGGTCATCGTGTCGCGGTAGAGGATGTTGATCGGGCGATCCGACCAATGCATGAACTCCGGCTTGGTCATCGTGTTCACCTCCTGCCGAAGGAGGCGCTCATTGCGCTTGTCGTCGTCGTGGCTGGTGAAGACGACGTAGGCCGCGTTCTGGTCCAGGTAGGCGTCGTCGCACATCGCGCCGCCAGCTAGAGGCGGCGGTGGAGGCGGAGGCGGCTGTCCCACGTCTGGAGCCAGAGCCAGAGGGGGCGGGACGTCGCCCCTCATGATGCGCTTGGTGATGGCGCACTGTCGAGCGCTTCAGCAGATGCTTGACGCCCCCTGCAAGCTCATGGCGGGTTGCCATGCCGTCTTGCCGGTTTGCCGGTGCTTCGCCGCCGGGTCCGCCGCGGGCTCGGCGGGCGCGACGAGCCGGTTGTTGCGACGCGGTGCCGGCTGGTCGGCCTTCCGCTTGTTGTTCTGGTGATGCTGTTGTCGGCTGCTTCTGCCGGCCGGCTTCGGAGGGAGAACCGATTTTGCCTTGCCGGCTTCATCCAGCGCCACCTAGATCTTCATGGCGGAGTCGGCGTTGGCGTACTTGTCCGCCGTCACCATGAGCGCGGCCATGGTGTCCGGCTCGGAGCGTAAGAGGTTGTGCTTGAGGAGGCTGCCGTCTCGGCACCCGTTGACGAAGTACTGGATCGCCTGGACTTCATGGACGCCCTCGCAGCTGTTCCGGAGCTCGGTCTAGCGTGCGAGGTACTCGCGACCAGTCTCCATAGGCCCCTGCACGCACATGGCGAGCTGGCTAGGCCGGCCGGGTCGCTTGTAGGTCCCCATGAAGTTGCGGATGAAGGCTTTCTCGAAGTCCATCCACGTGTTGATGCTGCCCATCGGCAGGCTGTTCAACCACGTGCGGGCCGACCCTTGGAGCATGAGCGGTGCGTAGCGCACGGCGAGACGATGATTGGCACCGGTGATGCCAATGGCCGTGGTGTAGTCGGTGAGCCAGTCTTCTGGCTTCACCATCCCGTTGTAGTTGGGGGTGTCGCGGGGGAGCATGAATCCTTTGGGGAAGGGCTTCTCCCGGATGCGCGGGCCGAAGCACGCCAGCCCGATAGCACCGCTCTCCTCCATCTCTAGGGAGCAAGCGAGCCGATCGAGGCGGTGGCGAGCATCGGCATCGTCGATGGCGCGCGGGCCGAGTCGACTTGCGGCCAGGCCATGGGGGGCGGGTCGGTTGGAGCCGGACACCGGCCATGCTGGCCGGGTCTGCGCTGGATCTCTAGGACGGGCTCGTCGCCTAATCCATCAGTGGCTGTAGCGGCCGGGTCGCGCCGAATCCGGGCTCGGCTGGAGTGCGCCTCGCCGGGTGGCGAGGAAGCGGTGTGCAGAAGTTTGCCGGACCCGCCAAGGCGGGCGAAGCCAGATCCCGCTGGCTTGGCGAGCTGGTTGAGGCGGTCCTGTTGGGTGTTGGCGGCGTGGAGGAGTTCGCGCATCCGCCCGATGTGCTCTTTCAGCTCCTCACCCACGAGCTGGTCCAGGCCGGCTGCGGCTGCCTAGGCAGCGCGCATGTTCTTCGCTGGGGTCTCGTAGACGATTGGAACGGCGTCGAGGGCCCGGCTGATCGCTCCTCCCCGGGCACGCACATCGGCGACCCGGCTTGGCCCGGCCGCAGCGGGCGTGAATCCGTAGGCGGCATCACGCTCCAGCTGAGCGACGTCCAGGCGACGCTGGTTGACGGCGAGCGTCTCGGACAGGTCCAGCATCTGCTGGCGCCTTTCCTCGGGCTAGGTTCAGGCCTCAGCGACGTTGGTGGCATCGACGTCAGTGCTGATGGGGATGCAGAGGCTCTGCATCACGGCGCGCAATGGATCGGACGGCTCGATCCGTTCTGCTGCGGCCCTGGCTTCGGCAGCCTTCCTCATCTTGCTCGACGAGGAGGAGGCACCGTTGCCGGTGACGAAGACCTCCACATGGACGTCCATTGCCCCGGCGGAAACGCCGCCGCCGAGGGAGAGGGGAGAGTCGGAGTAGCTGAGCACCTCGCTGGGGTACTCGTCAGCCGCGAACGCAACGAAGATGCGCAGCGCGGCGAAGGAGGCGGCAAGCACGCCGACGACGACGTCCGCCAGCGTGACGGACTCGTCGGTGTAGGAGAAGGGCCTCGTCTGAAGCATGCTCCCGGCCAGCTCCTCGAGCTGCCCCACGGTGGGTGCCAACTATCGTGGTGGGCGCACGGCAGATGCCAAGGGATGGCTAAAGAGAGGAGGAGGCTTGAGGGCACTGGTGGACTCCAGAGGCGAGGTTGGCATGAGCGGGCGCGGGGCGCCGGACATACCCAGGTTCGGGGCTCTCCGGAGAGATAATACCCCTAGTCCTGTCGAGTGTAGTTGTATGATTGATAGTACAATATTGCTCCTGGAGCTGTATGGAGGAGGAAGGAAGCTGGCCAAGGCTTAGGTAGTTCCCTCTCCTTGGGTGTTGCTAACTAGGTGTGTGTGATGGAATGAGTTCGCCCGTATGCATGAGGGCTCCTGGGGGTTTTATAGGTCAACCCCCAGGGGTACAGTGGTAATGTTACAAGTCGGTGGGTCCGTATTGTCGGTGTCCGGGGTCCTGGGCTGGGTCCCACTGAGGGCTTGTGGTTCGCCGAGTTCCCCTAGGTGCGGGCCCCGCATGCCTAGGGGGACTGTGCACCGTCTTGTCGACTGTCAGGGCGTGGCCGAGTCAAGTCGCGTACAGTGCTCTCCGTCAAGTCAACGCTTGCTATTGTCAGCGGCGAAGGCGGGGGCACTGTAGCCACACCGGCCCTGGTCAGCGGGTAGGTGAGGAGCACTGTTGCTACGTACCCGCTGACCAGAGGCATGGGCGGGGCACTGTTGCCTCGGTCATCATTGATTGAAGTCTTGTCCCCATCATACGGCCTGGATGGGACGGGAGTTGACCCGCGGCTGGATTGCGTAGCACGCCACGGGTGGCACTGGCTTGTTGAGGAGGCTTTGGTCGTGTCGGGTTCGGCTGTCTTGCGCTAGTTGTTGGGGCCGAGTCGACGTGTCTTGCCGGGTCGGCTAGTCTGGCCGGCTTGCGGGGCTTGGCCGGTTCGAGCGACCCGGCCAAGTGCGTGCCGTTATTGAGGGGCAGTGCCAACCCCGTTGTTTTTGAAGAGGATCCGGGTTCCGTTGCCTGCCCGGGGTCCATCCCCCCGACAAGGGAGCAACATATGCTTGTAGGAATTGCAATAATATCAAGTTTCCTCTCTACGTGCTTAAAGTTTTGAAGTGATGCTTGTTTTGCCCTCCTATGCTAGTTGATTATGGTTCCCACAAGTTGTTCGCTCACAAAATCCCTATGCATAGGAAGTGAGTTAGACTTAAATGTGCTAGCCATATTCTTCATGATGCTCTCTTTATGTTACAATTCTTATCTTTTATGTGAGCATCATTGAAATCATCATGCCTAGCTAGGGGCGGTAAACGATAGCGCTTGTTGGGAGGCAACCCAACTTTATTTTTGTTCCTTACTTTTTGCTCCTGTTTAGTAATAAATAATTTATCTATCCTGTGTTATGATTGTGTTTTTTATGTTTTAATTAGTGTTTGTGCCAAGTAAAGCCTTTAGGATCTTCTTTGGTGATTGTTATTTGATCTTGCTGTAAAAACAGAAAGTATGCGCTCACGAGAATAATTTTCATTTTTTACTAGAGAGCGATAAGATACCAATTCCACTTGCAGTAGATTAATAAAAAATTTGCCTAGGACTTCCTAATTTCTCAGTATTTTTGGAGTTACAGAAATATTCGAAACCTACAGATTACTACAGACTGTACAGTTTTTGACAGATTCTGTTTTCTATGTGTTGTTTGATTATTTTGATGAATCTATGAATAGTATCGGAGGGTATGAACCATAGAGAAGTTGGAATACAGTAGATATTACACCAATATGAATTTAGAATGAGTTTACAACAGTACCTAAGTGGTGATTTATTTTCTTATACTAACGGAGCTTACGAGTTTTCTGTTAACTTTTGTGTTGTGAAGTTTTCAAGTTTTGGGTAAAGATTCGATGGACTACGAAATAAGGAGTGGAAAGAGCCTAAGCTTGGGGATGCCCCGGAAGGCATCCCCTCTTTCGTCTTCGTTCATCGGTAACTTTACTTGGAGCTATATTTTTATTCACCACATGATATGTGTTTTGCTTGGAGCGTCATTTTATTTTATTTTGTTTTGCTTGCTGTTTGAATAAAATACCAAGATCTGAAATTTTTAAATGTTAGAGAGTCTCCATGTAGTTGCATAATTATTCGACTACTCATTGATCTTCACTTATATCTTTCGGAGTAGTTTGTTGTTGCTCTACTGCTTCACTTATATCTTTTTAGAGCACAGTGGTGGTTTTATTTTATAAAAATAGATGAACTCTCATGTGTCACTTATATTATTTTGAGAGTCCTAAACTGTTAACTGTTGGGTTTCGTAGTAATTTCAAAAAAATTCCTACGCACACGCAAGATCATGGTGATGCATAGCAACGAGAGGGGAGTGTGATTCTACATACCCTTAGTAGATCGACACGGAAGCGTTTGGTTGATGTAGTCGTACGTCTTCACGATCCGACCGATCAAGCACCGAAACTACGGCACCTCCGAGTTCTAGCACACGTTCAGCTCGATGACGATCCCCGGACTCCGATCCAGCAAAGTGTCGGGGAAGAGTTCCGTCAGCACGACGGCGTGGTGACGATCTTGATGTGCACTACAGCAGCAGGGCTTCGCCTAAACTCCGCTACAGTATTATCGAGGACTATGGTGGCTGGGGGCGCCGCACACGGCTAAGGAATAGATCACGTGGATCAACTTGTGTGTTCTAGGGTGCCTCTGCCTCAGTATATAAAGGACCAAAGGGGGGAGGCTGGCCGGCCACATAGGGCGCGCCAGGAGAGTCCTACTCCCTCTGGGAGTAGGATTCCCCCCCCCCCAATCCTAGTTGGAATAGGACTTGTGGAGGGGGGAAAAGAGAGGGGGGGCCCCTCTCCTTGTCCTATTCGGACCAAGGGAGGAGGGGCGCGCGGCCCATGTAGGCGCTGCCTCTTCTCTTTTCCACTAAGGCCCATCATGGCCCATTTAGCTCCCGGGGGGTTCCGGTAACCTCCCGGTACTCCGGTAAAATCCCGATTTCACCCGGAACACTTCCGATGTCCAAACATAGGCTTCCAATATATCAATCTTTATCTCGACCATTTCGAGACTCCTCGTCATGTCCGTGATCACATCCGGGACTCCGAACAACCTTCGGTACATCAAAATGCATAAACTCATAATATAACTGTCATCGTAACCTTAAGCGTGCGGACCCTACGGTACGGGTTCGAGAACAATGTAGACATGACCGAGACATGTCTCCAGTCAAAAACCAATAGCGGGACCTGGATGCCCATATTGGCTCCTACATATTCTACGAAGATCTTTATCGGTCAGACCGCATAACAACATACGTCGTTCCCTTTGTCATCGGTATGTTACTTGCCCGAGATTCGATCGTCGGTATTCCAATACGTAGTTCAATCTCGTTTCTAGAAAGTCTCTTTACTCGTTCTGTAATACATCATCCCGCAACTAACTCATTTTAGTTGCAATGCTTGCAAGGCTGATGTGCATTACCGAGAGGGCCCAGAGATACCTCTCCGACAATCGGAGTGACAAAACCTAATCTCGAAATACGCCAACCCAACATGTACCTTTGGAGACACCTGTAGTACTCCTTTATAATCACCCAGTTACGTTGTGATGTTTGGTAGTACCCAAAGTGTTCCTCCGGTAAACAGGAGTTGCATAATCTCATAGTTATAGGAACATGTATAAGTCATGAAGAAAGCAATAGCAACATACTAAACGATCGGGTGCTAAGCTAATGGAATGGGTCATGTCAATCAGATCATTCTCTCAATGATGTGATCTCGTTAATCAAATAACAACTCATTGTTCATGGTTAGGAAACATAACCATCTTTGATTAACGAGCTAGTCAAGTAGAGGCATACTAGTGACACTTTGTTTGTCTATGTATTCACACATGTATTATGTTTCCGGTTAATACAATTCTAGCATGAATAATAAACATTTATCATGATTATAAGGAAATAAATAATAACTTTATTATTGCCTCTAGGGCATATTTCCTTCATAAACAGCATGGTAATTTGCTTTGGTTATGAATGTAGTCCTAATATGATGGGCATCCAAGAGGGATATAATAAAAACTTTCATATAAAGTGCATTGAATACTATGAGAAGTTTGATACTTGATGATTGTTTTGAGATATGAAGATGGTGATATTAGAGTCATGCTAGTGGAGTAGTTGTGAATATGAGAAATACGTGTGTTAAAGTTTGTGATTCCCATAGCATGCACGTATGGTGAACCGTTATGTGATGAAGTCAGAGCATGATTTATTTATTGATTATCTTCCTTATGAGTGGCGGTCGGGGACGAGCGATGGTCTTTTCCTACCAATCTATCCCCTAGGAGCATGCGTGTAGTACTTTGTTTAGATAACTAATAAATTTTTGCAATAAGTATGTGAGTTCTTTATGACTAATGTTGAGTACATGGATTATACGCACTCTCACCCTTCCACCATTGCTAGCCTCTCTAGTACCGCGCAGCTTTCGCCGGTACCTTAAACCCACCATATACCTTACTCAAAACAGCCACCATACCTACCTATTATGGCGTTTCCATAGCTATTCCGAGATATATTGCAATGCAACTTTCCACCATTCCATTATTATGACACGCTTCATCATGGTCATATTGCTTTGCATGATCATGTAGTTCACATCGTATTTGTGGTAAAGCCACCGTTCATAATTCTTTCATACATGTCACTCATGAGTCATTGCACATCCCGGTACACCACCGGAGGCATTCATATAGAGTCATATTTTGTTCTAAGTATCGAGTTGTAATTCTTGAGTTGTAAGTAAATAAAAGTGTGATGATCATCATTATTAGAGCATTGTCCCAGTGAGGAAAGGATGGTGGAGACTATGATTCCCCCACAAGTCGGGATGAGACTCCGGATGAAAAAAAGAGAAAGGCCAAAAAAAAGAAAAAAGAAAAGAGAAGGCCCAAAAAAAATGAGAGAAAAGAGAGAAGGGGCGATGGTACTATCCTTTTACCACACTTGTGCTTCAAAGTAGCACCATGATCTTCATGATAGAGAGTCTCCTATGTTGTCACTTTCATATACTAGTGGGAATCTTTCATTATAGAACTTGGCTTGTATATTCCAATGATGGGCTTCCTCAAAATCCCCTAGGTCTTCGTGAGCAAGTGAGTTGGATGCACACCCACTAGTTTCTTTTGTTGAGCTTTCATACACTTATAGCTCTAGTGCATCCGTTGCATGGCAATCCCTACTCACTCACATTGATATCTATTGATGGGCATCTTCATAGCCCATTGATACGCCTAGTTGATGTGCGACTATCTTCTCCTTTTTGTCTTCTCCACAACCACCATTCTATTCCACCTATAGTGCTATGTCCATGGCCCACGCTCATGTATTGCGTGAAGATTGAAAATTTTTGAGAACATCAAAAGTATGAAACAATTGCTTGGCTTGTCATCGGGGTTGTGCATGATTTAAATATTTTGTGTGATAAAGATAGAGCATAGCCAAATTATATGATTTTGTAGGGTTAGCTTTCTTTGGCCATGCTATTTTGAGAAGACATGATTACTTTGTTAGTTTGCTTGAAGTATTATTATTTTCATGTCAATATTGAACTTTTGCCTTCAATATTATGGATCTGAATATTCATGCCACAATAAAGAAGATTACATGGATAAATATGTTAGGTAGTATTCCACATCAAAAATTCTGTTTTTATCATTTACCTACTCAAGGATGAGCAGGAATTAAGCTTGGGGATGCTGATACGTCTCCAATGTATCTATAATTTTTTATTGTTCCATGCTATTATATTATCTGTTTTGGATGTTTATGGGCTTTATTACGCACTTTTATATGATTTTTGGGACTAACCTATTAACCTAGACCCCAGTGCTAGTTTCTGTTTTTTTCCTTGTTTTAGAGTATCGCAGAAAAGGAAAATCAAACGGAGTCCAATTGACCTGAAACTTCATGGAACTTATTTTTGGACCATAAGAAGCCCACAGAGTATCGGAGATGGAACAGAAGAGTCACGGGCTGCCCACAAGGGTGGGGGCGCGCCCATCCACCCTGGGTGCGCGCCCTGCCTCGTGGACAGCCCGGAGATCCACCGGCATACTTCTTCCTCCTATATATATCCATATACCCTAAAAACTTCGGGGATCAGAATAGATCGGGAGTTCCGCCGCCAGAAGCCTCCGTAGCCACCGAAAACCAATCAAGACCCGTTCCGGCACCCTACCGGAGGGGGGAATCCCTTTTCGGTGGCCATCTTCATCATCTCGGCGCTCTCCATGACGAGGAGGGAGTAGTTCTCCCTCGGGGCTGAGGGTATGTACCAGTAGCTATGTGTTTGATCTCTCTCTCTCTCTCTCGTGTTCTTGAGGTGGTACGATCTTTATGTATCGCGAGCTTTGCTATTATAGTTGGATCTTATGATGTTTCTCCCCCTCTACTCTCTTGTGATGAATTGAGTTTTCCCTTTGAAGTTATCTTATCGGATTGAGTCTTTAAGGATTTGAGAACACTTGATGTATGTCTTGCATGTGCTTATCTATGGTGACAATGGGATATCATGTGATCCACTTGATGTATGTTTTGGTGATCAACTTGCGAGTTCCGTGACCTTGTCAACTTATGCATAGGGGTTGGTACACGTTTTCGTCTTGACTCTCCGGTAGAAACTTTGGGGGAACTCTTTGAAGTTCTTTGTGTTGGTTGAATAGATGAATCTGAGATTGTGTGATGCATATCGTATAATCATACCCACGGATACTTGAGGTGACATTGGAGTATCTAGGTGACATTAGGGTTTTGGTTGATTTGTGTCTTAAGGTGTTATTCTAGTACGAACTCTATGATAGATTGAACAGAAAGAATAGCTTCATATTATTTTACTACGGACTCTTGAATAGATCGATCAGAAAGGATAACTTTGAGGTGGTTTCGTACCCTACCATAATCTCTTCGTTTGTTCTCCGCTATTAGTGACTTTGGAGTGACTCTTTGTTGCATGCTGAGGGATAGTTATATGATCCAATTATGTTATTATTGTTGAGAGAACTTGCACTAGTGAAAGTATGAACCCTAGGCCTTGTTTCAACGCATTGCAATACCATTTGTGCCCACTTTTATCATTAGTTACCTTGCTGTTTTTATATTTTTTAGATTACAAAAACCTTTATATACCATCCATATTGCACTTGTATCACCATCTCTTCGCCGAACTAGTGCACCTATACAATTTACCATTGTATTGGGTGTGTTGGGGACACAAGAGACTCTTTGTTATTTGGTTGCAGGGTTGCTTGAGAGAGACCATCTTCATCCTACGCCTCCCACGGATTGATAAACCTTAGGTCATCCACTTGAGGGAAATTTGCTACTGTCCTACAAACCTATGCACTTGGAGGCCCAACAATGTCTACAAGAAGAAGGTCGTGTAGTAGACATCAGTGGTGTCATGTGAACGTCGACTACATCACACTTCACCATTGTTGGGACCTAGAGGGAGGCATTGGGAAGTAATAAGTAGATGATGGGTTGCTAGAGTGACAGAAGCTTAAACCCTAGTTTATGCGTTGCTTCATAAGGGGCTGATTTGGATTCATATGTTTCATGCTATGGTTAGGTTTACCTTAATACTTATGTTGTAGTTGCGGATGCTTGCAATAGGGGTTAATCATAAGTGGGATGCTTGTCCAAGTAAGGAGAGTACCCAAGCACCGGTCCACCCACATATCAAATTACCAAAGTACCGAACGTGAATCATATGAACGTGATGAAAACTAGCTTGACGATAATTCCCATGTGTCCTCGGGAGCGCTTTCCTTCATATAAGAGTTTGTCCAGGCATGTCTTTGCTACAAAAAGGATTGGGCCATCTTGCTACACCTTATTTACTTTTATTACTTGCTACTCGTTACAAATTACCTTATCACAAAACTATCTGTTACCGATAATTTTAGTGCTTGCAGAGAATACCTTACTGAAACCGCTTATCATTTCCTTCTGCTCCTCGTTGGGTTCGACACTCTTACTTATCAAAAAGGCTACGATAGATCCCCTACACTTGTGAGTCATTAATGATCGGCAGGCCATAGAGAATAAATGGATCTTCAAGAAGAGGACTGACATTGACGGTAATATTACTGTCTACAAAGCTCCACTTGTTGCAAAAGGTTTTTGACAAGTTCAAGGAGTTGACTACGATGAGACCTTCTCACCCGTAGCGATGCTAAAGTACGTCCGAATCATGTTAACAATTGCCGCATTTTATGATTATGAAATTTGTCAAATGGATGTCAAAACTGCATTCCTTAATGGATACCTTAAAGAAGAGTTGTATATGATGCAACCAGAAGGTTTTGTCGATCCAAAAGGTGCTAACAAAGTGTGCAAGCTCTAGTGATCCATTTATGGACTGGTGCAAGCCTCTCGGAGTTGGAATATACGCTTTGATAGTGTGATCAAAGCATATGGTTTTGTACAGACTTTTGGAGAAGCCTGTATTTACAAGAAAGTGAGTGGGAGCTCCGTAGCATTTCTGATATTATATGTAGATGACATATTGTTGATCGGAAATGATACTGAATTTCTGAATAGCATAAAAGGATACTTGAATAAGAATTTTTCAATGAAAGACCTCGGTGAAGCTGCTTATATATTGGGCATCAATATCTATAGAGATAGATCAAGACACTGGTCTTTCACAAAGTACATACCTTGATAAAGTTTTGAAGAAGTTCAAAATGGATCAGGCAAAGAAAGGGTTCTTGCCTGTATTACAAGGTGTGAAGTTGAGTCAGACTCAATGCCCGACCACTCAGACGATAGAGAGAAAATGAAAGGTGTTCCCTATGCCTCAGCCATAGGCTCTATCATGTATGCAATGATGTGTACCAGACCAGATGTGTGCCTTGCTATAAGTTTAGCAGGGAGGTACCAAAGTAATCCACGAGTGGATCACTATACAGCGGTCAAGAACATCCTGAAATACCTGAAAAGGACTAAGGATATGTTTCTCGTATATGGAGGTGACAAGGAGCTCATCGTAAATGGTTACGTCGATGCAAGCTTTGACACTGATCTGGATGACTCTAAGTCACAAACCGGATACGTGTTTTTATTAAATGGTGGAGCTGTCAGTTGGTGCAATTCCAATAGAGCGTCGTGGTGGGATCTACATGTGAAGCGGAATACATAGCTGCTTCGGAAGCAACAAATGAAGGAGTCTGGATGAAGGAGTTCATATCCGATCTAGGTGTCATACCTAGTGCATCGGGTCCAATGAAAATCTTTTGTGACAATACTGGTGCAATTGCCTTGGCAAAGGAATCCAAATTTCACAAGAGAACCAAGCACATCAGGAGACGCTTCAATTCCATCCGCGATCAAGTCAAGGAGGGAGACATAGAGATTTGCAAGATACATACGGATCTGAATGTTGCAAACCCGTTGACTAAGCCTCTCTCACGAGCAAAACATGATCAGCACCAAGACTCCATGGGTGTTAGAATCATTACAATGCAATCTAGATTATTGACCCTAGTGCAAGTGGGAGACTGAAGGAAATATGCCCTAGAGGCAATATATTTCCTTATATCATGATAAATGTTTATTATTCATGCTAGAATTGTATTAACCGGAAACTTAGTACATGTGTGAATACATAGACAAACAGAGTGTCACTAGTTTTCCTCTACTTGACTAGCTCGTTGAATCAATGATGGTTATGTTTCTTGACCATAGACATGAGTTGTCATTTGATTAATGGGATCACATCATTAGAGAATGATGTGATTGACTTGACCCATCCGTTAGCTTAGCACGATGATCGTTTAGTTTGTTGTTATTGCTTTCTCCATAACTATACATGTTCGTATGACTATGAGATCATGCAACTCCCGAATAACGGAGGAACACTTTGTGTGCTACCAAACGTCACAACATAACTGGGTGATTATAAAGGTGCTCTACAGGTGTCTCCGATGGTGTTTATTGAGTTGGCATGGATCAAGATTAGAATTTGTCACTCCGATTGTCGGAGAGGTATCTCTAGGCCCTCTCGGTAATGTACATCACTATAAGCCTTGCAAGCAATGTAGCTAATAAGTTAGTTACGGGATGTAGCATTACGGGACGAGTTAAGAGACTTGCCGGTAACGAGATTGAACTAGATATTGATATACCAACGATCGTATCTCGGGCAAGTAACATACCGATGACAAAGGGAACAACGTATATCGTTATGCGGTTTGACCGATAAAGATCTTCATAGAATATGTAGGACCCAATATGAGCATCCAGGTTCCGCTATTGGTTATTGACTGGAGACATGTCTCTGTCATGTCTACATAGTTCTCGAACCCGTAGGGTCCGCACACTTAACGTTCAGTGACGATCGGTATTATGAGTTTATGTGTTTTGATGTACCGAAGGCAGTTCGGAGTCCTGGATTTGATCACAAACATGACGAGGAGTCTCGAAATGGTCGAGACTTAAAGATCTATATATTGGAATCCTATGTTTGGACATCGGAATGGTTCCAGGTGAAATCGGGAGTATACCGGAGCACCAGGAGGTTACCGGAACCCCTCGGGAGGTATATGGGCCTTATTGGGCCTTTGTGGAAGAGAGGGAAAAGAAGCAAAGGAGGGGCACGCCCTCCCCCCCAAGCCCAATCCGAATTGGGAGGGGGGCCGGCCCTCCTTTCCTTCCTTCTTCCTCCTCCTTCCTTCTCTCCTAGAACCAACAAAGGGAAGGGGGAATCCTACTCCCGGTGGGAGTAGGACTCCCTTGGGGCGCGCCTAGAGAGGCTGGCCCCCTCCCCCTCCTCCACTCCTTTATATACGGGGGAGGGGGGCACCCCATGGACACACAAGTTGATCATTCCTCTTTAGCCGTGTGCGGTGCCCCCCTCCACCATAATCCACCTCGATAATATCGTAGCGGTGCTTAGGCAAAGCCCTGTTCTGGTAGCAACATCATCACCGTCATCACGTCGCCGTGCTGACGAAGCTCTCCCTTGAAGCTCTACTGGATCGTGAGTTCGCGGGACGTCACCGAACCGAACGTGTGCAGATCGCGGAGGTGTCGTACCTTCGGTGCTAGATCGATCGATCATGAAGACGTATGACTACATCAACTGCGTTGTCATAACGCTTCCGCTTATGGTCTATGAGGGTATGTAGACGATACTCTTCCCTCTCGTTGCTATGCATCATCATGATCTTGCGTGTGCATAGGAAAAAATTTGAAATTACTGCGTTCCCCAACAATTACGATGTTACCCAAGAAAGAAGAAGCAATTCAGATCAAACAATTTAGGCCAATATGTCTTCTTAATGTGAGTTTCATAATTTTCACAAAGGTTGGTACCAATAGATTGACACAAATTGCTCATTCAGTGGTACAACCGAGTCAGACAGCGTTTATGCTAGGGCGACACATACTTGAAGGGGTGGTCGTTTTGCATGAAACGTTTCATGAAATCCATTCGAAGAAGCTAGATGGGGTTATCTTGAAAGTGGATTTTGAGAATGCATATGATAAATTTAAATGGTCTTTCCTTCAGCAGGCAATGCGCATGAAAGGATTTAGTGAGGACTGGAGGAACCAAGTGGGTTCTCAAGTCTAGAATGGTAGTGTCAGAATCAAGGTCAACGATGATATTGGTCATTACTTTCAGACACATAAGGGTTTGAGACAAGGAGATTCCACGTCTCCTCTCTTATTTAATATAGTGGCCGATATGTTGGCCATTCTTATTGGCTGAGCCAAACAACATGGTCAAGTGGAGGGCTTAGTTCCTCATTTGGTCGATGGAGGAGTATCCATCTTGCAGTATGCTCACGACACTGTCCTATTCATGGAACATGACATTGCTAAAGCGCGCAATATGAAACTTATATTGTGCCTCTTCGAACAATTGTCCGATTTAAAGATAAACTTTCACAAAAGTGAGTTGTTCTGTTTTGGGAAGGCCAAAGACAAGCAAGACACATATAGACAACTGTTCGGGTGTGAATTGGGGTCTTTACCATTTAGTTATTTGCGCATAGCAATTCACCACCGTAAGTTGTCTAATAAAGAATGGAAATGTATCAAAGATCGAATTGAGAAAAACTGAGCTGCTGGAAGGGCAAGCTTATGTCTTATGGAGGTCGGCTAGTGCAGATTAATTCGGTACTGACCAGTATGCCGATGTTCCTACTATCTTTCTTCGAAATTCCGAAAGGGGTACGGAAGCGTCTTGATTTCTTCAGGTCTCGTTTCTTCTGGCAGTCAGATGAGGCCAAAAGGAAATACCGACTGGCGTGATGGGACATCCTTTGCCGGCCAAAAGATCAGGGGGTCTTGGTATTGAGAACTTATAAATCAAGAATAAGTGCCCTATGAGCAAATGGCTCTACCGTTTGGAGACGGAGCCGGAGTGCATATGGGCACAGATTTTACGCAATAAATATTTGTAGTCGAAAACGCTCGCCCAGGTTGCCATGAGACCAACTGACTCGCCATTCTGGAAAGGGCTTATGGGAACAAAGGATTTGTTCTTTCGTAGGGTCAAATTCTTGGTTGGCAATGGGATGTCAACAAGATTTTGGGAGGACACATGGTTAGGAGAGACACCCCTGGCCGTACAATATCCCACCCTTTATAACATTGTGCAACGCAAGGAGGATTACGTAGGCACAGTGTTCCAAACGATTTCCTTGAATATTCAATTCAGACATGCGTTAGTTGGAGAGCGATGGACTGCCTGGCTTCACTTGGTTCGGAGATTGATAAATGTTCAACTTTCCGACCAACCGGATTCGATGCAATGGACCCTAGCTAAGAATGGGGTTTTTATGGTGAAGTATTTCTATATGGATTTGATTAATTCTAGCCCAATCCCAAGATCATTGCATATTTGGAAGATTAAGGTTCCCTTGCGTATTAAAATTTTTATGTGGTTTGTCCACAAGCAAGTAATACTCACCAAGGACAACCTAATCAAGAGGCGATGGGTAGGTAGTTCACGTTGTTGATTTTGTGATCATGATGAAACAATACAACACTTATTCCTTGAATGCCCACTCGCCAAATTGCTTTGGAGAACCATTCATATAGCCTTCAACATTAATACTCCGGTTGACATTGGAACGTTGTTTGGAACGTGGCTAGCTGGGGTTGAACATACTACTACAGCTCGTATTCGGATTGGAATATGTGCGCTTTTGTGGGTTATATGGAACTGTAGAAATGATTTGATTTTTAACAGACAACACAATTTAACTTTCTTGCAGGTTATCTTTAGGGCTACCGCAGGGATCCGTACGTGGTCCTTACTCACTCCTATGGACTCCAGGGAGTCTTTGGTTACTGGGTGCAACCAGTGGGAGATGGTAGCACGGGCTATAATTCAACCGGTTCGGATGACGGTCGCATAATATGATAGGAGTCTAGGGAGCTTATCCTTTCTTTTGCCTTACCGGTTGTGTTTTGGAGCATATACTTCTATTTTCTTTGATTTGCTCCGCTTGCGAGCTGTAATACCTTTATAACTTTGTGCTACTTTGGGACTTTTTAATAAGATGGTTGCATGCATCATTATGATGCAGAGGCCGGGCGTACGCTTCCATTTCCAAAAAAAATGATCACAAAATACAGATATGAAATATCCTATTTCAGGTGAACGTCTAGAAGCTTCAGGTGTTTGCACATATTGTTATAAGTTCCACATGGCTATATGAATATGCATCGACTGTCAAATGGAAATGGCGCCTACAACATCAAAAGGATATAGGACAACCAATACTGTATCAATAGATCCCAATGTGTATGCATAATGGAAGGTCTAAATCAAATTTATTACTGAATTTATCTAGAGCTTAGCCCCGCTTCGGTACCTCCCCCCCCCCTCACAAAACGTATAAAGGGCAATTTAGACCTTTGGCAAAGGTATACGTACATTTCAGGAGTAGGTACACCTAGATTCTATCCTGGACTCGGCCCATTTAGATTTTTCATTTTCTTTTAACAAGAAAAGTATTGCAGAAGTAAGGAATTGAACAGTAAACCAACAGGTTCAATTCCTTCTGCAGCTACCACCTCGAAGAACTTTCCTGCTGTACATGGTTCCACTTCTTCCACTACTTGTTATATACATTTCCGGTTCTGGTTCAGGAAGGTTTTTGTGGGCAATTTTTATTTTGGTTTTTTCATGCATAATTTTTGCTCGGTTTTTTCTCTCTCCTTTTCATTTTTCAGTTTATTTTCTCTTTTTAATATTCCCGAACTTTCTTTTGTACTGGTGAACCTTTTTAAAATTTGTGAAACATTTTTTTTCGAAATTTGAGACATTCTCGTTAACTTTTTCAAGATCATGACTTTTACAAAATTTAACTTGTGAACAATTTTTAAAACTTCTGACCTTTTCCGAATCCATAAACTTTTTCCAATGACTTTTTGAAATTTGAAGTCGTGAACATTTTCCAAATTCATGTAATTTTCAAAATTTAACTCGCGAACAATTTTCAAACTTGTGAAATTTTTACAAATTCATAAACTAACGGGCGAAGCAAGCGAGCGTGCGAAACTTGTGAGCAGGCGCAATATTGAGCCACGGACCACTGGCATGCGCGCGAGCGCTGGCTTTCTAAGCGAGAAAAAATACTAACAAATTTGAAATTAAGAAAAACTCAAAACTGTATGAACAAAAAGTTGGAACCAATTTGGTTTTGGTGAATTTCCCTGAATTTTTTTCTATTTGTGTAAAATGTTTTTAAAAACAAGAACAATTCTGATATTCCGAACACGGCTCCATCTGAGAGCACATTGTTTCTCGACATCTTTGAAATGACCCCAACTTTTCCAGGGCCTTTTATGACCAATTCCGGGCACCATGCAAAGTTGTTTTGGTTTTTTTTTTGCACTTTCTGGAGTCTTCTCGGTGGAAAAGGCCGATAAATGCCCACACGTGTCAAAACTTGTATACCGTGTCGAAATTGTTCAAACCTGACACCGATGCCTACTATGGTCAGGTCGACCTGCTTGCAGAAGTTGGGGTCATTTGAAGGATGTCCAGAAACAAATCATATTGCACTGAGAGTGTTAGGGTAGGCCATAAGGCTCAGTATGAAAGTGCATGTTTTCTCGACATCATTGAAATGACCCAATTTTTTTCATGGTCTTGTATGAAAAATTCCAGACACCATGCCAAGTTTTTTTTTGACAAACTTTGCATTTTCTAAAGTTTTCTAAAGTTCATGCATTTGATAAAAATGAAAAAAAAGGCAAAAAAGAAAACAAAAAATAGGGTTTGGATATACCACGTACGCAGGGCCGTGTAGAGCGACAAGTACACGGGTCGAGAATCGGGGGTGTCCCTATTTTTCTCTTACTAGACAATTGCCCGTGTGTTGCAACGGGAGTATAAACATTCTAGTAGATTAGCCCCTGACTGCACGTCTATTATTGTATTATTGTTTTTGAGAATCCATGTATATTATTATATTGATACGCTAAAATCTTACCAAATCTTTGTATGCAATCGCCATGATTTATTTGCCATTTTATTGTTAAGCACTTATTCGGTAAGAATTTAATGACTTGCCAACAAAATATGTGTTTATTTTAGTAAGTTAATAAACATGAGACAATTGAATGGATGGGAGAAAAATCAAATATGGAAGGAAAAATCTGCCTTTTTCTTCTCTAATAATTTTAAGTGTTTTTTTTAAACGAGGCCCAAACGAGTAGGAGGGCAGAACATCATATTTTTTCACGTTGCTGTTTTCATTTTTTTACTTTTGTTTATGCATCAAATATTCTAAATAAATATATTAGAAGAACATTTTCCATAAACATTAAAATTGTTAACCAAGCATTTGAAAAATGTTAAATGTGTAAAAAAATGTTTGTAATGTATACAAAAAAATATAATGTGTGTGGAAAATGTTGGACATGTTTTTATAAAATTTAATCCAAGCATTTGAAAAAAAAGTTAAACAAGCACTTAAAAAATGTTAATGAACCATTTGAAACGTGTTAAATGTGTATAGAAAATATGTTGACCATGTATTAAAAAATATTAAACTTGTATTTAACAATATTAATCCAAGAATTTGAAGAAAATCCGAAACAAGTATTTCAACAATGTTAATCTAGCATTTGAAAAATATTAAATCTGTCCAGAAAAAATGTTGAACATGTATTGATTTTTTTAAAAAAAATTGTTGTCCGAAAATGTTAATCAAGCATTTGAAATATGTTAAATGTGTATGGAAATAATTGTGATGATATATTCAAAAATGTTAATCTTGTATTTAGAAACATGTTAATCAAGCATTTGAAAATATTAAATGTGTACAAAAAATGTTGACTATATATTAAAAAATGTTAATTTTATATTTGAAAATTATCAAATGTGTATTAGAAAAATGCATTTGATATACACCAAAATTGTGTTTCAATAAACAGTAAAAACCGAGAAAAACATAGAAACTGATAAAAACAAGAAAGAACCAAACAAATACCGAAGAAGTAAAGAAAAAAGGTTGATCAAAATTTAGAAACAAACAAAGAAAAACAAAGGAAAGATAAAGAAAATAAAAAAAAGTAAATACAGAGAACTCCTGTGAAATTACTTTGAGAAACCAAAAATAGAAAAAACCTGGAAAATCAGTGGAATAACCCGCACTTTTACTTTAATAGGTCGCGCCCTGCTGTTTGATCGCAACTCCTACGGTGAGCTAGTGGTTTGTGTCCTGACCACCCGGGTTCAATTCCTGGCTTCTCCCTTTTTCTTCACTATAATTATTTGAAGTGTTAGCTATTGGGCCGACCCATTACTGTTGATGCCTCAGGCGAGAGTTAAAAAAACTCTTGCTGGGCTCGGATGACGTATTTCTGAAAAAGACCATCATACCGTTTATTATGAAGAGGTATGGAGAGATCTCGTTCGTTGATGTATTGAGAGGGGGGGGGGTACCTGAGCATACTTACCTATCCTCTACCTCTGCCTTTTGGACCGGCATCATACTCCAGACCCATAACAGAAAACATGAACAAATTTATACAATAAATTAAATGGACTTGCAGATACCATCTCTTACATATTGCCACACTATTAGTGGAGAAATAGTACAATACTCATACCTCAAGCTGGCAATGGTTACCATTACTCGCGTTCCCGTGGGTAATTACTCTATTAGGAGACAGGGATGTGCCAGCTTTAATGCTCATAAGGAAGTTGGTGGGTCAAATACCTTACCCAGTGCGTAAGACGGGGATGAGGATGGAATAGCATTACCCGTGCCCATTACCCGCTAAGACAGGGGTGAGGATGGCATAGCATTACCCGTGCCCATTACCCGCCTTACCCATGAAGGCCTTGCATGTGGGCTTTAAAATTAGTAGACCCCATATAATTCCCGCCCTTACCTACCCAAATTTCCACTGTCCCACCCCTTTGGCAAAAATTCCTAAGAAAGCCCTAACCTAGCCACAACATATTACTTATTGTGGTGAAATGTTTTTTTCTACTTAAATGCTATCAAAGGTTGTTGTTGATTATGCATATGAATTTCTCCACTGGGATAAAAAACCGACGGGGATGGGGATGTAAATATTTTTATCCCCGTGGACGGGTATGGGGACGGGGATAGGCATGGAAAGGCTGTCATGGGGACAGGGATAGGAGTCCAATCCCCTTCTGGGTAATCCCCATTGCCAGCTTGACTCATACCTAGATATATGCCCCTAAAAATGCATTTATGAACTTTGAATCTTTAAGCTTCCTAATCTGCAAAATTACTCGTAGAAGAGGTACATCCTAACTTTTTTATACTAAAATGATATTGTGTAAGTCTAAGTTGCCTTGAATTCCGAAATTCAACTGCTTCAACAGAAATGTATCCATAACTGCTTACCCCTAGTCTCCTAGATAAATGAAGGGAGAAAATTTCAAATTTTCAGTCTGAATATCACACACACACACATGCGTGCGTACATAGACGGTCTAATTTTAGTCTGAAATGAAATTATTGTCGACACACTGCTATGCAATTCCACCGAGAGGGCTCGCCTGATCGCAACAGGAAATTGGGGATTGACATATGGAGGAGAAGAGGGACAAAGACTTGCGTACAAAAAATTAGGAGCTTCGAAGAACAGCACCAAGCCATATCGATACCTTGTGGGCGCCGCCCCACTGCTGCGACTGTTGTTGTTTTTTTGAACGGACCAGCTGATGGCTGGCATATATTGATATCAAAAGCAGGGAGCAGGCGGGAAAAACACAAAGTGGAGTTCGATCTGGTGATCAAGGATTGAAAAAGAAGAAGGAAAAAGAAGACAAAAAACTAGCTGTGGCTAGAATGCAGCAGGTTGCTCTCTCACGGAGGGTCCCAGAAAGGGTGCTCGAGGTGGGTTGCTCCTGCCTGGCGCCACAACTCAAGGGTCCTTGTGATGCTTGCCATTGTTTCAGTCAGGCTTGCACTCTTTTTCCGGAAAGTGCAGTCGTTTCTCTGCTGCCAAATGTCGCCGATTACCAGAACGATCATTGTCTTGACTCCTTTTTTGTGCTCAGCTCTCGCTCCATTTACCATCTCTGTGATGATGTCGACCGCTTTGCTCTTCTGCTGCCAGTTCAATGGGTGCATGGAGCCGCAACCATGTCCTTGGGCAGCTCTTGCCCAGATTGACGATGAAAAAGGGCACTGCCAGAAAAGGTGCTGCGAGGTCTCGAGGCTTCTGAGACGTAGCTGGCAGAAATACTCGTTTGGCCAGCCTCGTCTCTGGAGACGGTCATTGCACCATAGTCTGTTTTTGAGCAGCAGCCAGACTGTAAATTTGAGCCTTGTCGGTGCCCACACTTGCCATAGCAGATTTCTGAAGTTTGTCTTGAGCATCCCTTGGAACTAGCAGTTGTATGCCGAGCTCGTGGAGAAGAAACCTGAGGCCGTGTGTTTCCACTTGATTGTGTCTTGCTCGTGGTCGCTTAGGCTTATGTTCTTGGAGATGAGCCATCTGCTCAGGCGGATCACCTCCGGCCAGAGCTGTTGTGTTTGCCCGTGGGCCAGGTCTGCAACCCAGGTGTCATCGTGGAGCGCCTCATGGACTGTTCTGTTCTTCCTTCTTGAGTGCTTGTGTAGGTCAGGAAACTCCATTTTGAGCGTGCCTGCACCCGTCCAGGAGTTGTCCCAGAAGCTGGTCGTCTTCCCATCACCTAGCGTCACCGTGGTTGAGGCATTGAACAGCTCTCTGTCTCCTTGATCACAGGGCAGCTGCATGCCCACCCAGGGCATGTTGGGTGTGAGCCAGGAGAGCCACAGCCATCTGAGCCTGAGTGCGCGGCTGAAACGTTGTAAGTTGGAGATGCCAAGGCCACCGTTGTCGATCGGAGTGCAAACTTCTGGCCAGCTCACTTTGCATTTGCCGCCACTGATCGTCTCATCTTGGGCCCAGAGGGAACGTCTTCTGATCTTGTCTACCTCAGCTAGCAGCTTCTTTGGCACCCTCAGCACCGTCAAGGCAAAGGTGGGGAGCGCTTACAACACTTCTGACGAGGACTCGCCGTCCCGCAATGGTTAGGAGCCGTCCTTTCCAGCATGCCAGGCGAGCTCTGATTCGGTCAAGGATGAATTGTAAGTGCACTATGCGCAGCCTGGAGATAGTGACTGGGAGCCCAGGGTAACGTAGTGGGAACTGGGCTTGTTGTCCTCCAAAGTTCTGGAGCACCTGCTGCAGGCTAATTTGATCACATCTAATTGCAGCAACCGATGATTTCTGCAAGTTTACTTTCAGTCCTGACGCTAGTCCGAAATCATGGATGATGCTCATCAAGGTGTTAATCTCCTCCTTCACTGGGTTGGCAAAAATGACGGTGTCATCTGTGTAAAGGCTTACGCGCAACGTGAGGTCTCTGCCTAGGATCGGGTCGAGCTGGCCAAGCTCCATGGCACGCTGGAGAAGCCGGTGAAGCGGGTCTATGGCGATGATGAAGAGGAGCGGGGACAGGGGGTCGCCCTGTCTACGTCCCCGGTAGTGCCAAATTTTCTTTCCCGTCGCCCCATTTAGTAAAAAGGAGGAGGTCGACGTCCTCAGAAGCATAGCTATCCAGTCACGCCATCTAGCCGGGAAACCAAGGGCCTGGAGGAGTTGGAGTAGGTACTCCCATGAAACATTGTCAAACGCCTTAGCTATGTCAAGTTTGAGCAGGAGCGCCGGTGTTTTTCTTTAGTGTAGGGACCTAACTGCATTTTGGACGTAGAGGTAGCTTTCATGTGTGCTCTTCTTGGCTAGGAAGGCAGATTGTGCCAGGGAGATGATGGTGTCGATGACGTTTGAGAGCCGCATGGAGAGGACTTTGGTGATCAGTTTTGCAATGGAGTGAACTAAGCTAATTGGCCTGAAGTCAGACATTGCTTCTGCACCGTCTTTCTTTGGGATCAAAACTACCATGGCAGAGTTGAGAGCTTCAAGGCCATCGTCGGCGATGGAGTAGAATTGGCGGAAAGCTCTCATGATGTCTTGTTTGATTATTTGCCAGCAGCTACGGAAGAAGATTCCAATGAATCCGTCCGGGCCCGGAGCTTTTTCTACAGGAGAGGCCTTGATCGCCTGCCACACTTCTTCCTCGGAGAAGGGGTTGTCGAGGCCTCCCCCTCGAATAGTGGGCAGCTGCAGTTGGCTCCACTTGATGGCCCTGTGACAGCCCCCCTTGGAGCCGAGGACGGAGTTGAAATGCTCGAAGATGACTACTTCCTTGTCTTCGTGTGATGTGACGATTCCGCTACCAGTCCGCAGGCTGTGAATGAAGTTCTTTCTACGTCTCGAACGGATCTTTGCATGAAAGAACTTGGTTCCCGCGTCGCCCAGCTTGATCCAGGTCAGCCTGGAAGCTTGGCGCTTGCGCGCGCGCTCGATCGCCGTAAGGCCGAGCAGTCTTTGCTTGAGGAGTCGTCGTAGATAAAATTCCAACGTGGAGAGGCTGCAAGACTCCTGGGCAATGTCTTGACGTAGAATGATCTCGTTAGCTATGTGGAATTGGATCTTGGCATCGCTAAAGAAGGAGGAACTCTAGATTTTTAAATCCTTTGCAGCACGTGCCATCTTGATTGATAGCCGTTTGAAGGCACAGGCACTTGCATTGGTCGGCTCCAAGCGTGAGCGACCGTCTCCTGGAAGCGTGGGAAAAGCGGCCAAGAGCTCTCGAACTTGAATTTTGCGCGGCGGCGAGGGGCGGCAGCATCAACTAGGAGAAGCGGGTAGTGGTCCGACACTACTGTAGATGCTGCCAACAGCACGCTTGAGGGGAAATATCATCCCAACTACAGGTGCTGAAGAACTTGTCTATATTGACGAGAGTCGGGTTCTCGCGCTCATTGCTCCAGGTACACCGGCATTTTTTGCATTTGATTTCTTTTAAGCCGGCGCTGTAGATGGCTTGTCTAAACATGCCCATGAGCCTACGGTTGAGGTGGTGGTTGTTTTTGTCACTCACCTCGTAGATGAGGTTAAAATCGCCGTTGATGAGCCATGGATCAGTAGGAGGGGGGCGTTCTAGCTAACTCATCGAGGAATGCAGCTTTTCTACTGTCTTCAGTTGGGCCGTAGACAGTCGTTAGCCAGAAGTTTGCAGATTGCTGGATGAGCGTCACCTTCGCAGTGATCGCGAATTCGCCTACAGCTTGCGAGGTGATGGTGGCCAGGTCGCTATTTGTCAGAGTAAATAGCCATGGGTAGCCTAGCCGGCTTCCCCTGGCCCTTCTGAAAAAGTTACGAGCCCGCCCGGCTCTCAAGAATCCAAGACATGGGGCCGCCTTCCCCTAGCTGGCTGCAACCCAGGCCGGCTTTCGGAAGGCGGTCCGACTTTAGCCCTCATGAGAAGGCCGACTCCAAGAAGCCGTCCATGAGAAGGCCGACTCCAAGAAGCCGGCTCCCCATAAAGCGGTCAAGACCGTACCCACAAAGTTTGCACCCACCTAACGGCGGTGCGACGGGGCGTGGCTACAATAAAGCCTGCCACCCCCGAATCCAGGAGCACGCCTGGCATGGTGCGCCGTACGGGCTAGGCACGACCCGTCCGGCGTGGCACTGTTGCCATGTTGACCCTGGCATCACCCACGACGGGCCGCCAGCGTGGCCCACAGACGGTGGGCCCCTTTGAGCAGAGAGACGCCCGAAGGCGGCCACGCCTCCAACTAGTCGGCCCAAGACAGAGCCGGCTCCCCGCAGCCGGCTTGCCGCCTTCCTCGAAGAGGACGCCCCATTAAGGAGACAAGACGCGGTAAGGCTACAGCGATCGCCTGACAGGCGGCGGTATTGTAGCCGCGCTTACCACGATGAAGCTCACGTCAACAAGATGGAGCCACAGTAACCAGCCGCCGACCAGGCCCTGGACAGTGGGGCCTGCCTGTCGAACAAGGGGCCGGCAGCCGGCGGGACCCACCAGTCGGCGGGCCCCAGCAGCCGGCGCAGAAGCCGGCGAGCGCAGTCACAGACGGCTAGGCCCCGTGCCCAGTCGGATTACCATTGTACCCCCGGGGGGTAGGCCTATATAAACCCCCGGAAGCACCCATGCAAAGGGTTCGACCCCTTAGTAGTCCTAGACACCCCATAAGGAGAAGAAGCAGGCTTGCCGTGCCCTTCTTCCTCCACCCACCAAACAGTTCAAGGAGCGTTGTATTGCTACTCGATTCATCTAGTGAACATGCGGAGACCCCGCAGAGCAGCAGTAGGGGTGTTATCTCCACGGAGAGCCCTGAAGCTGGGTAAGATCTGCCGGCGTGCATGTCTTCGCCTTATCCCGTTTCCAGGCACCGGCGCTGTCTTACTGGCTCCCACAATGATAAGCCACCCGTTGGCATATGTCGCACCTACCACCCGACATTTGGCGCCCACCATGGGGCCAGGTGCACCGTCGTCCGGAGACCTGTTCTGGACGGGAACCTTATTCCTCCCCCACAAGCGTAGCCAGCCCGGCACGCCCGATGGCGCTTGCCACGACGCGCTGCAAGGCGTCACCAGCATCTGTGCGGCAAGCGGCCTCGCCGATCTCCTCGACGAAACTCTCACCTCTGACAAGCTCGCCTCCGATGCGGGCACCGACCACCTCGCCAACCTTCTCGGCCAGCTCCATGTCTCCAGCGAGCCCGCTGCGGACCTGGAGTCGGTTGGCTCCATCGACCCGATGCCTGTCGACTCCGACACGGCCTCCTACGACACCTTCCCCACCAACGTCGCGATCTACAATGGACCCGCTTCCTCGAGCCGACGGCTGCGATGCTGTCACCGCCGAAGTGATGGTTGTCGGCCACGGCGGCCTGGCCGACGAGAGCGCCCACGACGCCTCGCGCGCGGCGGCCCACGACTTGTCCGCTCCCCTCCCGGCTAATGCCGACGACGAAGCACTGGAAGCACGCCGCCTCGCCCTCCTCGCAGAGGGCCGGAGGCTGGCCTCCGTAAGACGCCTCACTGAGGCCTACCAGCGTGAAGCCGACCGCGCCGCCTTCGGCACGCCGGCCCCGGGTGGGCCAAGCCGGGCCGGCCTTGTCAAGCAACGCGGCGCCGTCATCGCCGACATGCTGGGAGTCGACCGCCCGGTCTATGCCACTCGACTCGAGAACTTGCGTGCCACCCAGGCGGCTGTAGACGAGTTGGACGGCTTAGAGGCCGAAGACCTCCCCCACATGACCCGGCGCATCCAGCAATTGATTGACGCAGCCGCGCAGCGACACGAAGCCGACGCCCGCGCGGAAAGCCCTCCCCCGCGCCGAGAACACGGCGCGACGTCCCGGAGGCCGACTACGAGCAATACCCGCGCGCGACGCGAGAAGGAGCCGGCTGCCAGCCGCAGCCGGACCCGGATCTCCATCGAGCGAGACGCGGCCGGTCATCCCCGAGCCATGGAATGGCGGGGCGACCCGCCTCCGCCTCCGCCCCGTGGAGAGAGATATCCCGCCTCGCCGCCAGTGGCGCACCCGACTCTCAGCGGCCGGCTAGGCCGCCGCGAAGGAATCGGCGAGAACGACGCCCACCATCGGATCGACTGCCTGGCACGATCCCTGGCATTGGAAGAAGAAGATGATGTTGGCCCGCCTTGTTTCGGCCCCCGCATCCGCGACGAGCCCTTTCCCAAAGGGTTCTCTCTCCCAAGAGACACGCCCAAGTACAACGGCTCCGTGAAGCCGGAAGATTGGTTGATCGACTACTCCACGGCGGTTAGCATAGCCAACGGTAACCGGCGCGTCGCCGTAAAGTACGTGCCCCTCATGCTGTAAGGCACGGCGTGGACCTGGCTCAACAGCCTCAAGCCGCGTAGCATCAACAGCTGGCTAGACTTCACAGAAGCCTTCATCCGCAACTTCACCAGCACCTACAAGCGGGCTCCCAAGCCCAGACAGCTCTCCTTGTGCGTACAAGGCCCCGCCAAGTCCACTCGCGATTACCTCACGCGTTGGGCCGAGCTCCGCAACTCCTGTGAAGGGGTGCACGAGGTGCAAGCCATAGAATACTTCACGGCCGGATGCCGAGAAGGCACCCTCCTCAAGCACAAGCTCCTCTGCAACGAGCCGGCCACCCTCGACGAGCTTCTGGACATAGCGGACAAGTACGCCACCGCCGACTCCTCGATGAAGACCGAGCTTCGGGTAGACGCGTCCGGAAAGGTACTCAACCCGGCGCCCAAGATGCCGGCTAGGGACTCCGGCCGACTCCCTCACTCGAACGACCACAAGCGCAAGGGCCCCGCGCCGCCTCCCGCCAGTCGGCAGGTGGCAACAGTCGAAGATGCGCCGCCTGAAGAGCGACCAGCGCCCAAGAAGCCCAAGGGCTGCAGGCCGGCTTGGCAGCCTGCTTTCTCCTATGAGCAAAATCTCGACGCCCCTTGCAAGTTCCACAGTGGCACGAAGCCGTCCAACCACACGACCCGGAAGTGCCATTGGCTCACCTGAATCTCTAAGGGCGAAGGGCTCGTGCCGCCTCCGCCTGCCGGCCCGCCGCCTCCGCCTCCGCCGCCTCCGGCCGCTCGGCCCGTAGTCGGAGCCGTGCATGACGAGTTCCCTGACGAGCAAGCAACCTACATCGTCTTTACAAGCCAGCCTGAAGACCGGTGCAGCAAACACCAAGAGCGCCAGGAAGTTAGCGTGGTCGTTTCCAACCCCGCCGGACACATACATTGGTCAGAAAAGCCCATCAGTTGGAGCCGGGCCGACCATTCGGAGGTGATGTCGTCTCCCGGCTCTTATGCCTTGGTCCTGGAAGCCACCCTTGCAATGGACAGACGCGCCGCCCGCTTCTCCCGTGTGTTGATAGACGGCGGGAGCAGCATCAACATCCTGTACCGTGACACCCTGGAAAAGCTAAATGTCAAGACGAAGCAGCTCGTGCCTACTCGGACGGTATTCCATGGCATCGTACCCAGCCTGTCCTGCGCCCCCATTGGCAAGATCAAGATTGATGTGCTTTTTGGGGACAAGGAGCATTTCCGCCGGGAAGCGATTTGGTTTGAAGTGGTGGACCTGGAGAGCCCTTACCATGCATTGCTTGGCCGACCTGCCTTGGCCAAATTCATGGCAGTTCCCCACTATGCATACCTCAAGATGAAGATACCAAGCACCAAAGGCGTCATCACCGTAGTCGGCGATTACAAGAAGTCCTCTGAGTGCGCAGCAGCCAGCAGCCGGCTAGCCGAGTCCCTTGTAATAGCCGAAGAGAAGAAGATGTTGGACCGAGTCGTGGCCATAGCCGGCAAACAGTCGGCCGTGTCCCCCGACCCCAAGGAGCATGACGCTCAAGGATCTTTCCAGCCGGCCAAGGAGACGAAGAAGATACCTCTTGACCCCGAGCATCCAGAGAGGTTTGCCGTCATCGGGGCAAACTTGAACAGCAAATAGGAAGGCGAGCTCGCCGATTTCCTCCGTGAGAATCGGGACATCTTTGCATGGTCCCCCAAGGACATGCCGGGTGTTCCGAGGAAATTCGCCGAGCACAAACTACACGTTCGAGAAGACGCAAAGCCAGTCAGACAACCCCTTCGCCGATTGTCGGAGGAGAAGCGCAGGATTGTAGGGGAGGAGATAGCCCGGCTCTTGGCGGCCGGCTTCATCATGGAAGTTTTCTTTCCAGAGTGGCTCGCCAACCCGGTCCTTGTGCTAAAGAAGAACAACAAGTGGCGCATGTGTATAGACTACACGAGCCTCAACAAGGCCTGCCCCAAAGATCCTTTTGCCCTGCCAAGGATTGACCAAGTGATAGACTCCACAGCCGGATGCGAGCTGTTGAGTTTTTTGGATGCTTACTCCGGATATCATCAGATAAAGCTAGACCCGGACGACCGCCTGAAGACCGCCTTCATCACGCCATTTGGAGCCTTCTGCTACCTGACTATGACATTCGGCTTGAGAAATGCCGGTGCCACTTTTCAGCGTTGCATGCAGAAGTGCCTCCTCAAGCAACTCGGCAGAAACGCTCACATATACGTGGACGACATCGTGGTGAAGACGGAGAAGCGCGACACCTTGCTGGGAGACCTCAAGGAAACGTTTGAGAACTTACGCCGGTTCCAAATCAAGCTCAACCCCGAGAAATGCGTGTTCGGAGTGCCAGCCGTCCAGCTCCTAGGCTTCATGGTCTCCGAACGCGGCATCGAATGCAACCCGGTCAAGATCAAGGCCATCGAGAGAATGGCGATCCCCACCAAGCTTCGAGACATTCAGAAGTTCACCGGGTGCTTAGCCTCCTTGAACCGCTTCATCAGCCGGCTCGGAGAGAAAGCTCTCCCTCTCTACCGCCTCATGAAGAAGAGCACTCACTTCGAGTGGAACGACCAGGCTGACCAAGCTTTTCATGAGCTGAAGAAGATGCTGGCCACGCTGCCTGTCCTCGCGGTGCCGACTGAGAAAGAGCCCATGCTCCTCTACATCGCTGCAACCAACCGGGTGGTCAGTACCGTCATCGTAGTCCAGCGCCCAGAAGAAGGCCGAGCCCAGCCGGTCCAGAGGCCGGTGTATTATTTGAGCGAGGTGCTGTCCGCTTCAAAGCAGAACTACCCGCACTACCAAAAGATGTGTTATGGCATGTACTTCACCGCCAAGAAGCTGAAGCCCTACTTTCAAGAGCATCCCGTCACGGTCGTATGCACTGCCCCGCTAGCCGAGATCATAGGCAGCCGGGACGCATCCGGCCGGGTGGCGAAATGGGCCATCGAGCTGGCCCCGTACACGATCTTCTACCAGCCCCGCACTGCCATCAAGTCCCAAGCACTGGCCGACTTCCTCGTCGACTGGGCCGAGACCCAGTACCTGCCGCCGGCTCCCGACTCCACCCATTGGCGCATGCACTTCGACGGGTCCAAGATGCGCACCGGCTTGGGAGCCGGCGTCGTCCTTACCTCTCCGAAAGGCGACAAGCTCAGATACACACTACAGATCCACTTTGCCGCCTCCAACAATGTGGCCGAGTACGAGGCGCTCATACATGGGCTCCGGCTTGCCAAAGAACTTGGCATTCGCCGGATCCTATGTTATGGCGACTCGGACCTGGTAGTCCAGCAATCATCCGGCGACTGGGACGCCAAGGACGCGAATATGGCGAGCTACCGCTTCCTGGTCCAACAACTCAGCGGATACTTTGAAGGATGCGAGTTCCTCCACGTACCGCGAGCCGACAACGAGCCAGCCGATGCCCTGGCTCGAATAGGCTCCACTCGGCAAGCAATTCCAGCCGGCGTCGCTCTCCAACGCCTCCTCAAGCCGTCTATCAAGCCGTCTCCAGAGTCCGATTCCATCTTCATGCTGCCTGACCCCGATGTGGCCGAGTCCGGCTCGAAGAACCAAGTAGGCGACCCCATGACTCCCGTAACCGGCCCGGCGACCCCGGCAGCCGGCTCGGGGACTTCGGCAGCCGGCTCGGGGACTGCCGCACCCGGCTCGGGGACTGTGGTAGCCGGCCCGTGGACTGCACCAACACAACAGCCGGCGGCCGACTCCAGCACCTCACCGCCCAGCCCGCCCACCCTGGTGGCAGTAGCCACATTGGCAGTAGAAGAAGTCGCGGCTCCATCATGGGCTCAGTCCATCCTCAACTTCCTAGTAAACCAAGACCTGCCGGCTAACGAAATAGAAGCAAGACAAGTCCAACATCGAGCCGGAGCATACACGATCGTCAACAGAGAGCTCGTCAAGCGCAGTGTCACTAGAGTCCTCCAACGGTGCGTCGAGCAAGAGAAAGGCATTGCAATCCTCAGAGACATTCACCAAGGAGAATGCGGCCACCATGCGGCCTCAAGATCACTTGTCGCCAAAGCCTTCCGCCATGGTTTCTTCTGGCCGACTGCTTTGGATGATGCCAAAGAATTAGTTAAACATTGCAAGGGGTGCCAACTCTTCAGCTCCAAGCAACACATGCCGGCCTCGGCACTCAAGACCATTCCCCTCACTTGGCCCTTTGCCGTTTGGGGACTGGACATGGTGGGCCCATTCAAGATGGCGTGCGGCGGCATGACGCATTTTCTCGTCGCCGTGGACAAATTCACCAAGTGGATTGAGGCAAAGCCGATCAAGAAGCTGAATGGGCCGACTACTGTGACATTCATTGCAGACATAACAACACGGTACGGCGTGCCACACAGCATCATCACCGACAATGGCACGAATTTTGCCAAAGGAGCCTTGGCATGTTTCTGCGCAGCCCAAGGTATCCGGCTGGACTTAGCATCCGTCGCCCACCCGCAGTCAAACGGCCAGGTCGAGCGAGCCAACGGCCTCATCCTCTCCGGCATCAAGCCCCGACTGGTTGTACCTCTGGAGCGCTCAGCCGGCTGTTGGCTTGATGAGCTGCCGGCTGTCCTCTGGAGTCTGGCACTACACCAAACAAGTCAACCGGCTTCACCCCTTTCTTCCTTGTGTATGGTGCCGAGGCGGTCATCCCAACTGACATCGAATTCGACTCGCCTCGAGTAACCATGTACACGGAAGCGGAGGCCAAGGAAGCACGAGAAGACGGCGTCGACCTGCTGGAAGAAAGCCGGCTGTTAGCCCTCAGTCGGTCTGCCATCTACCAGCAGGGTTTGCGCCGTTACCACAACCGGAAGGTCAGGCCAAGATCCTTCCAAGAGGGCGATCTTGTGCTCCGACTGATCCAGCGAACAGCCGGCCAGCACAAGCTCTCAGCCCCTTGGGAGGGCCCCTTCGTCATCAGCAGAGATCTAGGCAACGACTCCTACTACCTGATCGATGCACAAAAGCCGAAGGCACGCAAGAGAGACGACTCCGGCAAGGAGTCGGAACGGCCATGGAACGCCAACCTCCTTCGAAGATTTTACAGTTGAAAGGCAGTATGTATCACGCTAACTTTTGTATTAAGTACAAGACAATAGGCCCCCCCGAGGAGGGCTCGGGGACTGCCATCCCTTATTTATGAATGAAAAGTATCATGCTTATGACCTTGTCATATCATTTACTTATTCCATCCGGCACCGAGTTCGACTAGTCGGCTCGGGGACTGGCCGACTGGAGTTATGTTAGAAGTCCTACCCGCAGTCAGACAAGTAGTGTGCCGGCTCTCAAGCTTTCTCTTGCCAAAAGTCGCAGTTCGAAGAACCGGCTGTCCGGCTGGCAAGAGTTAAAGGTAGGAACGGGCGCCCACACGAAAAACGGCTAGGGACTAACGGACTAATATAACAAAAGCCGGTTTTTCTCACACCGCCGACTGGCTACCAGAGTAGCCGGCCGGCCGGTTTCCATTCACTTCACTTTAATCCAAGAAAGCTCAAGTACTTGCCTCCCCAAAGAGGGAAGGCGACAAAGGAAAAAGCCTAAGGATAAAAAAGCATATGTATGGAAACCAAACAGGCACATGATAATATTTACATAAAAAGACCTCCAAGAGGCCAGCATTCAACATAGTTTGGATACACCCCCAGTGGGTGGAACTGCGAAAACTTAACAAAGATTGTTCAAAGACAACAAAGCAGGAAAGATAAAGACAGCAGGTCAAGCTGGCGGAGCGGCCGACGAGCCAGACTGGTTGGCGGAGACGGTCGTGCCGGCTGAAGGAGCGGCCGGCTGACGAACTTCGGCTTGGTCGCCGCCTCCCGCAGAGGGCGCGCTTCCACGCGCCTCGTTGCTGAAGGCACGGTCGGCCTGAGGTCGGCTGGTTGTTCCACCAGCCGGCTTGACGTCTTCGCCGTCCTCGTCTTCGTCTTCTTCGCCCTCGTCGCTGGAGGCAATCTCCTCCACCGAGTCCTCGCCCACCGCCGGGTTTAGTTCAAACCACTCCTCCGGCTGAGCAACACCGTCATCATCGATTTCGGGTGCAAAAACGCTGATGTCGGTGCACTCGGCGATCGTCGAAGCTCGCTGGGCGATAGCCGGCCTCACCTCCTCCAGCTCCGCGTCGGCCTCCATCCGCCAAGTGCGCAGCTGGTCCAGGCTCAGCCCTGGGTACCAAGCCCGAACGAATTCCAACGCCCGCCTGGCTCCGAGGCGGGCCGCTGACGCTTTCCAAGCCTCGAAGCGACCAACTGCGACTTCCAGCCAGTCGGCAATTCGGCTTGGGGTGCGGGGGATCGTCTCGCCGGGCCAGAGGGCGGCCAACACTTGCGCCTCGGCACGTTGGAGCCGGCGAAGCATCCGATGAGCCGGCTGCAACCGTGCCTGGACAGCTAGGAGCTCCTCCTCAAGGGTCCGGTTTGCATCCGGCGCAATGTCGGCCCCCGCTTGACGGCGCGCCTCGCGATGGGCCTCAATGCTTTGGGCGGCGAAGGCGGAGTAGCCCGGGAAGTAATCTGCAAGAAACAACAAGCAACAGCTCAAGATAAGTCAAAAAACCCAGGCGGCAAGGGGCAGGAGAAGGGCTAAGAAGGCAACTTACCGTCGATCAAGTCCTCGATTCGGCCGAAGCCTTCGTCCAGGGCTCGCCGGGTCTCAGACCAGCTCGCCGCCTCGGTCTCATACTCCGCCTTCAAGGCGGCTTCGCTTTCCTGCGCCGCCTGCAGGGCCGCTTTGTGGCCCTCCTCTTGGTCGGCTAGCTTCTTGGCTAGGCGATCCCGTTCCTGGACCAAGGCGGCGCACTCGGCCTCCTTGGTATGAAGGGCAGCCTTCGCCTCGCAGAGCTCCTTCCTCAAGTCGGCGTTGGCCCCTGAAGACAAAGAAAAACCAATAAGAAAAGAGTCGTCAAGAAAGATCCGACCCGACTGCGCAGCAGTCGGCCCGAATCTCGGGGACTACACCCAGTGGGTGCGCTGACGCGCCCCCACAGGAGACAGACAAAATCGAGTACTTACTTCGGCTGTCGGCCAGGTCGTCGGTCCGCCGGCTCAACTCCCGAGCCTGGGAGTCGAAGGTGGCAGCACGAAGGTTGTGGTATTCCTGAAAGTTTTGAAAAAAAGCAAAGTAAGGTGGCCGTCGAGAAAGATCCGACCCGACTGCGCAGCAGTCGGCCCGAATCTCGGGGACTACACCCAGTGGGTGCGCTGACGCGCCCCCACGGAAGAAATTAAGAAAGCAAAGCAGCCAAGAACGAAGGACTCACCCAGATAGTGGCTCGCGTTGACAAGAACTCTTGGTTGAGCTGTTGCAGCAGGGCGGCCTGAGCTTGTAGCCGGCTCCGGACCCCTTGAGCCACCGCATCCAGCTCGCCAGTCCCCCCGCTGGGAGTCCACTCGGACATGGCGGTGTTGGCCGCCTCCAGATCTTCCGCCGGCTGGCCTGCGTCCGCAACTCGGCGCAACTCCGGCGGAGCGGCGCCTCCCCCTGCGCGCCGGCTCGCCGCCGGCTGCACCTCGAGGCCGGCTCTGTTCTTCGGCTCACCTCCGGCCGGCCCCTCTGGTGCCGCTGACGGTTGGCCGCCTTGGCCCGCTCCGGTTGGCGCCGCTGGCGGCGCTCTCCCGCAAAGGCCACGGGGTCCTCCCCCCTCTCCAACAGCGGCGGGTCTTGGACGATCTCCTCCGCCAAGGGCAATGGGGTGTCGGGGGCTACAGCTCGGAGAGGAATGGCGAGCAGCGGAGGCTGGTTGCGCGAGCTTTCCGCCTCCGTCTCCGCGGTAGCCGCCTCCGTCTGGGCCTTGGCCGCCGCGTCGGCCTGCTCCCTCGCCGCCTGGGCGGCCGCCTTCTCCGCCGCCTCGCGCTCCTCTCGCGCTTCGCGGGCGTTTCGCTCTGTGGCCTCCCTGAGATCGGCGCGGGGGTCCACGCGGCGGGAGCTCGAAGACCCTCCAGCCGGCCCCACGACGGAGCCGCCCGGACCCCGCTCAAGGGAAAGCGGCGCCCTGTCCGGCAAGCGAGAAAAAGCTAAGAAGAATATTCGAAGAGAAAGAGAATGATGACAAGCATGTGGCAAGGCAATCGAAGACTTACGCTGAGACCGCCGTAGGCTGCTTCACCACCTTGCGGAAGCGGGCCGCTTTCGCAGCCGCCTCGTCTCGCTTGGTCGCCGCGGCGGAGGCTTTGGACTTCTTCGGCCGACTGCCGAAGAGGCCTGAAGCGGCCCGGCGCTTCTATGCGCCGCCGCCGGCAGTCGGCGCGGTAGACGAGCCCGCGCCCTGATGGTCGGCCGCCGGCTGGCGACGCGGAGCGACTTCGGCTTAGAAATCGTCTGGCCAGTCCTCGAAGCTCGCGGTGAACCTTGAGCCTCCGGGCTCGGCGCTGTCCCCCACCACGGCGTCTTCCATGGCGGCCGCCCCCAAGTCCGGGTCGTCAACGTCGTCCACCGTGCGGTCGGGGGCATACTGGCGTTCGATCCCCGCCACCCCGGCCGGCGGCGCAAGAAGAGGGTTCTGCTCAAAAGAACCGACTTGTCAGAAGCCGGCCGTCATGAGGCCGGCTGACGACAAAAAGAAGATAGAGAGAGAAGCTTACCACGGGCGGAGGATTGGCGCGGGAATACGGCACCTTGCCGTATTGCCAGTCCCTGGCGAGCTTGTAGTTGGCGATGTAGTTAACCATGAGCGCCACCTCCGCGTGGGGCATTTCCCATGTGCTCAGACGGCTTGGGTCGAAGCGGCCGCTCATCTGACACATCATATGGGGCCGGCTTTGGAGAGGAAGGATCCGGCGCTCCACGAAGGCGGCCACCAAGTCGGCCCCGTGCAAGCCTTCCGACTGAATCAACACTCGAAGCCGGGAGATGGCGGCGTTCCCGGCCGGAGACAATGACCGGGACCGGAAGCTCCACGAGGGTTGCCTCCCAGCCGGCGGGCCGGCTACGTAAGCCGGCAGGTTGATGTAGTCTCCTTGCTCGGCGACGTTCTTCACATAGAAATAAGATCTTTGCCAAACCTTCACCGACTGGATCAGGGGGATGGGCGGGAACGGGTTGTTCTCGCTCGCCCTCCTCATGGCGATGAAGGCTCCGTAGGGGGCGGGCACGCCGGCGACGACCGTGCCGAGCTTGCACTGGAAGAACTCTCCCCAGAGCTCCAGCGTGGGGAGCAGCCCCAAGAAGCCTTCGCAGAGGGAGACGAAGGCCGACAGCAGCATCACCGCATTGGGCGTAAGGTGATGCGGCTGGAGGTTGTAGAACTCCAGGAAAGAGCGCAGAAACCCGCTCGCCGGAAGGCCGAAGCCGCGCAGGCAGTGCGAGCGGAAGACGACCCGCTCGCCCTCCTCCGGCGCCGGCGAGATCTCCTTCGCGGGCGCCAGGCGGACCTGTACGCGGTCGGCGCCGGGCAGGCGCCGGGTCTGGCGAAGGAACTCCACGTGGTCTTCATGGACGTTGGAGCCGTCCCACGAGCTTGACAACGCCATGGGAGCGAGGCGGTGTAGAGACGCGACGGCGCTGAGATGGGAAGCTGCGACGGCAGCGAGAGGAAGAAGACGAGAGTTAGGAGGGGCGGAGCGGGAGGGAGCGTGCGAACCTCTGTCGCTCTCCCTCCTCCCCCTACTTATAGGCCCACGTGGCGGAGCCGAGGAGGCGCGGCGTGGGGAAGCGTGGGGATCGATCATGCCCACTCCCCACGTCCCGCGATTATCGAGCCTTAACGGCGAAACAAAACTGCCTCGAGAAGGCGAGCGGCCCCTGTGGGCCACGGAAGATCCGCGCCCGGACCAAGGCTCGCGAGTGGCGGGCCCGGGCCTACGGCGGCGTCCCGTTGCGCGTGTGCGCTCGCAGGATCTCGCCACCACGTGGCCGCGGGAGGGCCCGTAGTCGGCACGCGGGTTGCCCCCCTCCTCTCGCCTACAAGACACGGGGCTCTCTGAAGTCGGCATACACCCGCTAAGCCGGCTCTTCAGGATGGGAAGCTGACCAAGCTTCTCGTCCCCCTGCTCACCTCGGAGCTCGATCAGCTTTGGGGACTACTGTCGGAGTAAATAGCCATGGGTAGTCTAGCCGGCTTCCCCTGACCCTTCTGAAAAAGTTACGAGCCCGCCCGGCTCTCAAGGATCCAAGACATGGGGCCGCCTTCCCCTAGCTGGCTGCAACCCAGGCCGGCTTTCGAAAGGCGGTCCGACTTTAGCCCTCATGAGAAGGCCGACTCCAAGAAGCCGGCCATGAGAAGGCCGACTCCAAGAAGCCGGCCATGAGAAGGCCGACTCCAAGAAGCCGGCTCCCCATAAAGCGGTCAAGACCGTACCCACAAAGTTTGCACCCACCTAACGGCGGTGCGACGGGGCGTGGCTACAGTAAAGCCTGCCACCCCCGAATCCCGAAGCACGCCTGGCATGGTGCGCCGTACGGGATAGGCACGACCCGTCCGGCGCGGCACTATTGCCATGTTGACCCTGGCATCACCCATGACGGGCCGCCGGTGTGGCCCACAGACGGTGGGCCCCTTTGAGCAAAGAGACGCCCGAAGGCGGCCACGCCTCCAACTAGTCGGCCCAAGACAGAGCCGGCTCCCCGCAACCGGCTTGCCGCCTTCCTCGAAGAGGACACCCCATTATGGAGACAAGACGCGGTAAGGCTACAGCGATCGCCTGACAGGCGGCGGTACTGTAGCCGCGCTTACCACGATGAATCTCACGTCAACAAGATGGAGCCACAGTAACCAGCCGCCGACCAGGCCCTGGACAGTGGGGCCTGCCTGTCGAACAAGGGGCCGGCAGCCGGCGGGACCCACCAGTCGGCGGGCCCCAGCAGCCGGCGCAGAAGCCGGCGAGCGCAGTCACAGACGGCTGGGCCCCATGCCCAGTCGGATTACCATTGTACCTCCGGGGGGTAGGCCTATATAAACCCCCCGGAGCACCCATGCAAAGGGTTCGACCCCTTACTAGTCCTAGACACCCCACAAGGAGCGTTGTATTGCTACTCGATTCATCTAGTGAACATGCAGAGACCCCGCAGAGCAGCAGTAGGGGTGTTATCTCCACGGAGAGCCCCGAAGCTGGGTAAGATCCGCCGGCGTGCATGTCTTCGCCTTATCCCGTTTCCAGGCACCGGCGATGTCTTACTGGCTCCCACAATGATAAACCATCCGTTGGCATATGTCGCACCTACCACCCGACACTATTCCAGAAAATGGCTGCTCCGCCGCGGGAGCCGATTGCAGGAAGGACTATGCATTCAATCAGGGCCGCGCCCCCAATTTCTCTGACGATGCCTGGGGTCCAAACATTGATCTTGGTTTCCTGCAGACACAAAATCGCTACTTTGCTGGCGGTGACTACTTCGTAGACTGCCGCTCGTTTTGCCGGCTGGTTTAGGCCGCGGACGTTCCAGGACATGATCGGGTACATGCTTTCACTCATGGGAAAACAGGTTTGCTTCGGAGGCTGATAGAAAACTAAATGGCCTCAGGCTCAGTACAGACACATCCATACTAGCAGGGGCTCGCCAGCGTCCACCAATAGCCCCCAAACTACGCCGGCGAGAGACGGTCCACTCTAAGGAAACACAGTAAGGAAAAACTAACTCCAACCAGCTACACGCCGGTCGCCGCCGGAGACTGTAAACTAGGTGTGCTAACATAACTAAACCGATGCCACATTGGTAGCTCCTTCAGGCCCCGCAAGACCTGCAGCGACGAGGAGGGAGTCCTTGTCGAGGCGCGTCAGTTTGGCGATGACGGCGATGTCATTGTCGGTGAGTGGCTCGTCAAAACGACGAATGAGCGCGTCGGTCACCTCCTTGGTCATCTTGTCCTTTGGCCCGAGCAGCCCGAGCTCCTTGACGATGCGGAGGGAGGCACGCTGGGAGACTGGCGTCTTGGAGTTGCTTGCGGCCTGACGAGCGCTCTGCCTGGTGGGTACTGGCGGCACGCGTGCCTTGGGTGGAGCAGAGGGGCGGCGTAGGGGGGCGTTGGCGATGATCGGTGCCGGGGCGTCGACGAACAGGCGGCGAGTGACTTGGGGGGCGCTATCTTCATTATCGTTGGCGATCTCGAGCTGGCAGACGCGGGTGGTGACCGCGCCGAGCTGCATTTCCAGCATGCAGGCGGGCGTGGGAGCGCATCTGTTGAACTAGCCGGAGGCCTGGGAGGAGGTGGCGAGCGTGGGGCTGAAGGCGACGAGCTGCGCCTCTGCCGCAGCGCCCCCCATGTGCATGGCACTGTCGAAATCCAGGGGCGCCGCGATCGCAGCGTCCGCCGCAGCTTGGAGCTGCGGCCGTTGTTGCCCTGTTGCTAATGGGCTGCCGCATTAATTCGCAAGGGTTGAGTCTGATCGCCACGGCAGATCGCCACGGCGCTACCGGTTTCCCCCAATCCTCTGCCAGACACAGCTTTTCGGCCACACCGGCTTGTCCCAGCCGCCGACCTGCCGGAGGGACGATGCGACCTTAAGGCAGCGTCATCCCACCGGCGCCGGCCGACGCGCTCCTGAAGGATGGCGGTACTTTTTGAGTCCTCGGCGCAGGACTTGATGGGAGCCGATCCTCAACATGGGATTTGACTGAAGCTGGTCGGACCTCATCCGCCACATTGACAAAGCAGAGTCCGGCAGCCGTCGGGCAGTGGCAGGAGCCAAGCCGGTGCTCGTTCGTCAGGTGGGAGGGGCGTGGTACAGCCGAGGCGGAGAGAGATGCGGCGGCTGCCTGCACTATGACCACGACCAAGTGAAGGGGAGACGCAGAGCCGACGCCTGGTGGAAAGGAGATGGGGAGCCGGCAGGTAGGCCCCGGCGAGGCGCTGGCCAGCGGCAAGGTCAGGGAAGGCCAATATTTGAGGAACGCACGGGGCGACACAATGATGAACACCAGAGGAGAGCCAGAGAGCCCTTTCATATAGGCATACAACGGTCGAGCGGTGAGCGGCGGGTCTTCCACAGAGGCCGAGGATAATTCGTGAACCACCGCCCAACAGATAACCTAGTTGACCAGGAAATGAAATCGCCACTGAAATCACTAGGTCCACACGTAAACACGAGCAGCACGTTTAGAAAATTCGCACCGAAACGGCTAGGTCCACACACAATCATATCCCACCAGGTCCCAAAGGAATGTACGTCGCAGCCGCACATTGTCATTCCGTTCTACCAAAGCAAGTGGTCAAACATGGCAAGAGAAGTTTAGTTAGAAATAGGGTCTTGGTATTTCATTTCACTAACGTCCCTAGGATCTCTATATTGTCTCGTGACAACGCACGAGCATTTAATTAGTATTATATACATGTATAAAAAATTTCACCCACAAAAAAAATCCCATCGACCTTTCAGCAAAAGAGACAAATTTTGAGGGCATAAACTTTTACACGAGTAGAACACTTATCATGTTTGTTGCCCAAAAAATTCAATATGTTTTGATCTTTTGTGTAATTACTTTAAAAAAAGGGGTGCATGTGCCCCATGTTCCATTCCTCCTACTCCACCCGTCTCTATTTAAAGGGAACACTCGTACTATTCATGGTGTCGCACGGAGAGAGCAGTGGCGGAGCTAGAAGAAAACATTGGGGGGGGGGGGGGCGTAATGACAAAGATCTAGGAAGGGCAAAAGGCTAATTTTCCCCTCATCTAGGCCCTTCAAATAATTTTGTGTTCGATGTTTTTACTAAAGCGGGGGAGGGGGCAGTGCCCCTCCACCCCCATCTCCTTGATACGCAACCGCCGACCTGCACATTCTCGGGATCATCACGGCCTTGAGCGATGGGTACATTCTACATTCGAAACTCGCCATCCGGCGCGCCTGAAAGGCCACCAAGGAGCGCTCCTGGGCGGCGGCCAACAGTGTCGGTGCCTCGGGCTACCTTCCCACCGCGCCTCCGATCCCTGGCCACAGTAAAAAAAATCGAATAATCCATTTCCTGCAATTTTCCTCTAATACACTCCACTGAAATTGAATTTCTCTATTCACAGGAAACTAAACTACTGCACTGTTGGTTCATGTTCAAACACTTACAGTTGGTCTAGGTGCAATTGACAAGAAAAGTGGAACATAATGACAAAGATCTAGGGAGCGCACAACGCTAATTTCCCCTCTGCTAGGCCCTTCAAAGAAAAAAATTCTTTAGAATTTTTTCTAAAGCGGGGGAGGGAGGCAGTGCCCCCCCTGTTGGAAATATTCCCTAGAGGCAATAATAAATTGGTTATTATTATATTATATTTCATTGTTCATGATAATCATTTATTATCCATGCTAGAATTGTATTGATAGGAAACTCAGATACATGTGTGGATACATAGACAACAACATGTCCCTAGTAAGCCTCTAGTTGACTAGCTCATTCATCAATAGATGGTTACGGTTTCCTGACCATGGACATTGGATGTCGTTGATAACGGGATCACATCATTAAGAGAATGATGTGATGGACAAGACCCAATCCTAAGCCTAGCACAAAGATCGTGTAGTTCGTATGCTAAAACTTTTCTAATGTCAAGTATCATTTGCTTAGATCATGAGATTGTGCAACTCCCGGATACCGTAGGAATGCTTTGGGTGTACCAAACGTCACAACGTAACTGGGTGGCTAGACAGGTTCACTACAGGTATCTCCGAAAGTGTCTGTTGGGTTGGCACGAATCGAGACTGGGATTTGTCACTCCGTGTAAACGGAGAGGTATCTCTGGACCCACTCGGTAGGACATCATCATAATGTGCACAATGTGATCAAAGAGTTGATCACGGAATGATGTGTTACGGAACGACTAAAGAAACTTGCCGGTAACGAGATTGAACAAGGTATCGGGATACCGACGATCGAATCTCGGGCAAGTATCATACCGATAGACAAAGGGAATTGTATACGGGATTGATTGAATCCTTGACATCGTGGTTCATCCGATGAGATCATCGTGGAGCATGTGGGAGCCAACATGGGTATCCAGATCCCGCTGTTGGTTATTGACTGGAGAGTTGTCTCGGCCATGTCTGCATGGTTCCCGAACCCGTAGGGTCTACACACTTAAGGTTCGATGACGCTAGGGTTATAGGGAAAGTATGTACGCGGTTACCGAATGTTGTTCGGAGTCCCGGATGAGATCCCGGACATCACGAGGAGTTCCGGAATGGTCCGGAGGTAAAGATTTATAGTCCTGTTTTGGTCACCGGAAAAGTTTCGGGTGCTATCGGTAACGTACCGGGACCACCGGGAGGGTCCCGGGGGTCCACCAGGTGGGGCTACCTACCCCAGAGGGCTGCGTGGGCCAAGTGTGAGGGGGACCAGCCCCAGGTGGGCTGGTGCGCCCCCCCCCACCAGGGCCCAAGGCGAAGAGAGAAGGGAAAAGGGGGAAACCCTAGGCTCAGATGGGCCTAAGGCCCACCTAGTGGTGCGCCCCCCCTCTCTCCCCCCTTGGCCGCCCCCTAGATGGGATCTAGGGCTGGCCGCCACCCCTAGGGGTGGAAACCTAGGTGGGGGCGCAGCCCCTCCCTTTCCCCTATATATAGTGGGGGTTTTGGGCTGCCAGACACACGAGAACATCTCCTTCTTGGCGCAGCCCTACCCCTCTCCCTCCTCGTCTCTTGCGGTGCTTGGCGAAGCCCTGCTGGAGTACCACGCTCCTCCACCACCACCACGCCATCGTGCTGCTGCTGGATGGAGTTTTCCCCAACCTCTCCTTCTCACCTTGCTGGATCAAGGCGTAGGAGACGTCACCGGGCTGTACGTGTGTTGAACACGGAGGTGCCGTCCGTTCGGTACTAGGATCATCGGTGATTTGGATCACGACGAGTACGACTCCATCAACCCCGTTCACTTGAACGCTTCCGCTTAGCGATCTACAAGGGTATGTAGACGCACTCTCCTTCCCCTCGTTGCTAGATTACTCCATAGATTGATCTTGGTGATGCGTAGAAAATTTTGAATTTCTGCTACGATCCCCAACAGTGGCATCATGAGCTAGGTCTATGCGTAGTTTCTATGCACGAGTAGAACACAAAGCAGTTGTGGGCGTCGATATTGTCAATTTACTTGCCGTTACTAATCTTATCTTGATTCGGCGTCATCGTGGGATGAAGCGGTCCGGACCGATCTTACACGTACTCTTACGTGAGACTGGTTCCACCGACTGACATGCACTAGTTGCATAAGGTGGCTAGCGGGTGTCTGTCTCTCCCACTTTAGTCGGATCGGATTCGATGAAAAGGGTCCTTATGAAGGGTAAATAGAAATTGGCATATCACGTTGTGGTTTTCGCGTAGGTAAGAAACGTTCTTGCTAGAAACCTATAGCAGCCACGTATAAACTTGCAACAACAATTAGAGGACATCTAACTTGTTTTTGCAGCTTATGCCTTGTGATGTGATATGGCCAAAAGGATGTGATGAATGATATATGTGATGTATGAGATTGATCATGTTCTTGTAATAGGAATCACGACTTGCATGTCGATGAGTATGACAACCGGCAGGAGCCATAAGAGTTGTCTTTATTTATTTATGACCTGCATGTCAACATAAACATCATGCAATTACTTTACTTTATTGCTAAAGCGTTAGCCATAGTAGTAGAAGTAATAGATGACGAGACAACTTCAAGAAGACACGATGATGGAGATCATGGTGTCATGCCGGTGACAATGATGATCATGGAGCCCCGAAGATAGAGATCAAAAGGAGAAAAATGATATTGGCCATATCATGTCACTATTTGATTGCATGTGATGTTTATCATGTTTTACATCTTATTTGCTTAGAACGACGGTAGCTTAAATAAGATGATCCCTCGCTAAAATTTCAAGAAAAGTGTTTCCCCTAACTATGCACCGTTGCGAAGGTTCGTCGTTTCGAAGCACCATGTGATGATCGGGTGTGATAGATTCTAACATTCGAATACAATGAGTGTAAGCCAGATTTACACAGCAAAAACACTTAGGTTGACTTGACGAGCCTAGCATGTACAGACATGGCCTTGGAACACGGAAGACCGAAAGGTCGAGCATGAGTCGTATAGAAGATACGATCAACATGAAGATGTTCATCGATGTTGACTAGTCTGTCTCACGTGATGATCGGACACGGCCTAGTTGACTCGGATCATGTTTCACTTAGATGACTAGAGGGATGTCTATCTGAGTGGGAGTTCGTTAGATGAACTCAATTATCATGAACATAGTCTAAATTGTCTTTGCAAATATGTTGTAGATAAATAGCTCACGTTGTAGCTCCATGTTTCAATACATTCCTAGAGAAAGATTAAGTTGAAAGATATTGTAAGCAATGATGCGGACTGGGTCCGTAGTCCGAGGAGTGTCCTCACTGCTACACAGAAGGCTTACGTCTTTGATGCACCACTCGATGTGCAAACCCCTACAACATCGTCTGTGGATGTTGTGAACACCTGACAGACACGTCCTGATGACTACTTGATAGTTTAGTGCACCATACTTTACGGCTTAGAATCGGGATTCCAATGACGTTTAAAACGCCATAGAACATATGAGATGTTCCAAGAGCTGAAATTGGGATTTCAGGCTCATGCCCGTGTTGAGAGGTGTGAGACCTCTGACAAGTTCTTTAGCCAACAAGATGGAGGAGAATAGCTCAGATAGTGAGCATGTGCTCAGAATGTCTGGGTGCTATAATCACTTAAATCAAGTGGGAGTTAAACTTCCAAATAAGATAGTGATTGATAGAGTTCTCTAGCCACTATCACTAAGCTACTAGATCTTCGTGATGAACTATGACATGCAAGGGATGTAGTTGATCCCGGAGCTGTTCGCGGTGCTTAAGACCGCAAAAGGTAGAAATCAAATAAGGAGCATCAAGTGTTGATGGTTTAACAAGACCACTGGTTTCAAGAAGGGCAAGGGCTACAAGGGAATCTTCATGGATGGCAAACCAGTTGCCGCTCCAATGAAGGAACCCAAGGTTGAACCCAAACCCGAGACTAAGTGCTTCTATTGTAAGGGGAACGGTCACTGGTAGCGGAATTACCCCAAATGCATGGTAGATAAGAAGGCTGGCAACTTCAACAAAGTGTATACGTGTTATTAATGTGTACCTCGCTAGTACTCCTGGTAGCACCTGGGTATTGGATACCGGTTCAGTTGCTATTACTGGTGACTTGAAGCAAAAGCTACGGACTAAACGGAGAGTGGCTAAGGGCGAGGTGACGATGTGTGTTGGAAGTGTTTCCAAAGTTGATGAGATCACCATCGCATGCTCCATCTGCCTTCGGGGTTAGTATTGAACCTAGATAAATGTTATCAGGTGTCTACGTTGAGCATGAATATGATTAGATCATGTTCATTGCAATACGGTCATTCATTTAAGTTAGAGAATAATGGTTATTCTGTTTACATGAATGATACCTTTCATGGTCATGCACCCTATGTGAATGGTTCATTGAATCTCGATCGTGGTAATACACATGTTCACGCCAAAAGATGTAGAGTTAATAATGATAGTACCACTTTCTTGTGGCACTGCCGCTTAGGTCATATTGGCATAAGATGCATGAAGAAACTCCATGTCGATGGATGTTTGGAGTCACTTGATTTTGAATCGCTTGACACATGTGAGCCATGCCTCATGGGCAGGATGACTAAGACCCCGCTTTCAGGTACAATGAAACGGGCAAGTGACTTGTTGGAAATCATACATGCTGATGCGTGTGATCCAATGAGGATTGAAGCGTGCGGTGGATATTGCTATTTTCTCATCTTCACTGACGATTTGAGTAGATATAGGTATATTTACTTAATGAAGCACAAGTCTGAAACGTTTGAAAAGTTCAAGCGATTTTAGAGTGAAGTTAAGAATCATCATAACAAGAAGATCAAATTCCTACGATCTGATCAATGAGAATATCTGAGTTATGAGTTTGGCAAACACTTAAGACATTGTAGAATTGTTTCACAGTTGAAGCCACCTGGAACACCACTGGGTTATGGTGTGTCCGGACGTCGTAATCGAACCTCATGAGATATGGTGCAATCGATGATGTCTCTTATCAATCTACCGTTTTCATTTTGAGGTTATGCGTTAGAGACAGCTGCATTCACTTTAGATAGGACACCATCTAAGTCCGTTGAGACGATGTCGTATGAACATTGGTTTGGCAAGAAACCAAAGTTGTCGTTTCTTAATGTTTGGGGCTGCGATGCTTAAGGCTTCAGCCGGAGAAGCTCGAACCCAAAGCGGACAAACACATCTTTATAGGATACCCAAAGGTGACAGTTGGGTATACCTTCTATCTCAGATCCGAGGGCAAATTGTTTGTCGCTAAGAACGGGTCCTTTATCAAGAAGGAGTTTCTCTCGAAAGAATTGAGTGGGAGGAAGATAGAACTTGATAAGGTTGTCGGACCTTTATTTCAACCAGAGAGTGATGCAACACAGAAAGATGTTTTCTATGGAGCCTACATCTGTTGAATAGGAAGTTAATGATAGTGATCATGAAGCTTCGGATCAAGTTGCTATCGAACCTCGTAGGTCGACAAGGATATGTACTACTCCTAAGTGGTACGGTAATCCTGTCTTAGATATCATGTTGTTAGACAATAATGAACCTACGAGCTATGAAGAAGTGATGGTGGGCCCGTATTTCGACAAATGGTTAGAAGCCATGAAATCCGAGATAGGATCCATATATCAGAACAAAGTATGGACTTTGGTGGACTTGCCCGGTGATCGGCAAGCCATTGAGATAAATGGATCTTTAAGAAGAAGACGGACGTGGGCGGTAATGTTGCCGTCTATGAAGCTCGACTTGTGGGAAAGAGTCTTTTCACAAGTTCAAGGAGTTGACTACGATGAGAATTTCTCACCCATAGCGATGCTTAAGTCCGTCGGAATCATGATAGCATTAGCTGTATTTTTCGATTATGAAATCTTACAGATGGATGTCAAAACAAGTTTTCTTACCAGTTTTCGTAAGAAAAGTTGTATGTGATACAATAAAAGGTTTTGTCGATCCTAAGGATGCTAAAAGGTATGCTGGCTCCAGCAATCCTTCAATGGACTAGAGCAAGCATCTCGGAATCGGAATATATGTTTTGATGGAGTGATCAAAGCTTTTAGGTTTATACAATGTTTGCTAGAAACTTGTATTTACAAGAAAGTGAGTGGGAGCACTACAACATTTGTGATAAGTATATGTGGATGACATATTGCTGATTCGAAATAATGTAGAATTTCTGGAAAGCATAAATGGTTGTTTGAAGAGTGTTTTTCAAAGGAAGACCTGGATAAAGCTGCTTACATATTGGGCATCAAGATCTATAGATAGATCAAGACGCCTGATGATACTTTCAAAGAACGCACACCTTGACATGTTTTTGAAGGAGTTCAAAATAGATCAGTCAAAGAAGGGGTTCTTACCTGAGTTGTAAGGTCTGAAGTTGAGTAAGATTCAAAGATTGACCACGGCAGAAGAAAGAGGAAGGACGAAGGTCGTCCCCTGTGCTCTTGTCATAGGCTCTATACGGTATGCCATGCTGAGTACCGCACCTGATGTGTGCCTTGCCACATGTCTGGCAAGAGGGTACAAAGGTGATCTAGGAGTAGATCACCAGATAGCGGTCAAAATTATCCATAGAGGAATAAGGAAATGTTTCTCGGTTATGGAGGTGATAAAGAGTTCGACGTAAAGAGTTACGTCAATGCAAGCTTAACACCTATCCGGATAGCTCTGAGTAGAGATACCGGATACGTATAATGGAGCAACAATTTGGAATAGCTCCAAGTGGAACGTGGTAGCAGCATCTACGATATGACATAAAGTTTTGCGAAATACATAGGGATCTGAATATGGCAAGACCCGTTGACTACAACCTCTCTCACAAGCATAACATGATCAAACCCAGAACTCTTTGAGTGTTTATCACATAGTGATGTGAACTAGATCATTGAGTCTAGTAGACTCTTGGATGTTGGTCACATGGCGATGTGACCTGTGAGTGTTAATCACATGGCGATGTGAACTAGATTATTGACTCTAGTGCAAGTGGGAGACTGTTGGAAATATGCCCTAGAGGCAATAATAAATTGGTCATTATTATATTATATTTCATTGTTCATGATAATCGTTTATTATCCATGCTAGAATTGTATTGATAGGAAACTCAGATACATGTGTGGATACATAGACAACAACATGTCCCTAGTAAGCCTCTAGTTGACTAGCTCGTTGATCAATAGATGGTTACGGTTTCCTGACCATGGACATTGGATGTCGTTGATAACGGGATCACATCATTAGGAGAATGATGTGATGGACAAGACCCAATCCTAAGCCTAGCACAAAGATCGTGTAGTTCGTATGCTAAAGCTTTTCTAATGTCAAGTATCATTTCCTTAGACCATGAGATTGTGCAACTCCCGGATACCATAGGAATGCTTTGGGTGTACCAAACATCACAACGTAACTGGGTGGCTAAAAAGGTTCGCTACAGGTATCTCCGAAAGTGTCTGTTGGGTTGGCACGAATCGAGACTGGGATTTGTCACTCCGTGTAAACGGAGAGGTACCTCTGGGCCCACTCGGTAGGACATCATCATAATGTGCACAATGTGATCAAGGAGTTGATCACGGGATGATGTGTTACGGAACGAGTAAAGAGACTTGCCGGTAACGAGATTGAACAAGGTATCGGGATACCGACGATCGAATCTCGGGCAAGTATCATACCGATAGACAAAGGGAATTGTATACGGGATTGATTGAATCCTTGACATCATGGTTCATCCGATGAGATCATCGTGGAGCATGTGGGAGCCAACATGGGTATCCAGATCCCGCTGTTGGTTATTGACCGGAGAGTTGTCTCGGCCATGTCTGCATGGTTCCCGAACCCGTAGGGTCTACACACTTAAGGTTCGATGACGCTAGGGTTATAGGGAAAGTATGTACGCGGTTACCGAATGTTGTTCGGAGTCCCGTATGAGATCCCGGACATCACGAGGAGTTCCGGAATGGTCCGGAGGTAAAGATTTATATATGGGAAGTCCTGTTTTGGTCACCGGAAAAGTTTCGGGTGCTATCGGTAACGTACCGGGACCACCGGGAGGGTCCCAAGGGTCCACCAGGTGGGGCTACCTGCCCCAGAGGGCTGCGTGGGCCAAGTGTGAGGGCGACCAGCCCTAGGTGGGCTGGTGCGCCCCCCCCACCAGGGCCCAAGGCGAAGAGAGAAGGGAAAAGGGGGAAACCCTAGGCTCAGATGGGCCTAAGGCCCACCTAGTGGTGCGCCCCCCTCTCTCCCCCCTTGGCCGCCCCCTAGATGGGATCTAGGGCTGGCCGCCACCCCTAGGGGTGGAAACCTAGGTGGGGGCGCAGCCCCTCCCTTTCCCCTATATATAGTGGGGGTTTTGGGCTGCCACACACACGAGAACATCTCCTTCTTGGCGCAGCCCTACCCCTCTCCCTCCTCGTCTCTTGCGGTGCTTGGCGAAGCCCTGCTGGAGTACCACGCTCCTCCACCACCACCACGCTGTCGTGCTGCTGCTAGATGGAGTCTTCCCCAACCTCTCCTTCTCCCCTTGCTGGATCAAGGCGTAGGAGACGTCACCGGGCTGTACGTGTGTTGAACACTGAGGTGCCGTCCGTTCGGCACTAGGATCATCGGTGATTTGGATCACGACGAGTACGACTCCATCAACCCCGTTCACTTGAACGCTTCCGCTTAGCGATCTACAAGGGTATGTAGACGCACTCTCCTTCCCCTCGTTGCTAGATTACTCCATAGATTGATCTTGGTGATGCGTAGAAAATTTTGAATTTCTGCTACGATCCCCAACACCCCCCCATCTCCTTGGTACACAGCCGCTGACCTGCCGGTGGCGAAGCCGGGCATCTAGGCCCTCGGGATCATCACGGCCTTGAGCGGTGGCTACATTCTACATTCGAAACTCGCCATCCGGCGCGCCTGAAAGGCCGCCAAGGAGCGCTCCTGGGGGGCGGCCAACAGTGCCGGCGCTTGGGGCTACCCTCCCACCGCGCCTTCGATCCCTCGCCACGGTAAAAAAAATTGTCTAATCCATTTCCTGCAATTTTCGTCTAATACACTCCGCTGAAATTGAATTTCTCTATTCATAGGAAACTGAAGTACTGCACTGTAGCTTCATGTTTAAACACTTATAGTTGGTCTAGGTGCAATTGACAAGAAAAGTGGAACGTAATGACAAAGATCTAGGGAGCGCACAACGCTAATTTCCCCCTCTGCTAAGCCCTTCAAAGAAAAAAAACTTTAGATTTTTTTTCTAAAGCGAGGGAGGGGGGCAGTGCTCCCCCCATCTCCTTGATACACAGCCGCCGACCTGCCCGGTGGCGAAGCCGGGCATCTAGGCCCTCGTGGTCATCCTCGGGATCATCACGGCCTTGAGCGATGGGTACATTCTACATTGGAAACTCGCCATCCGGCGCACCTTAAAGGCCGCCAAAGAGCGCTCCTGGGGGCCAACCAACAGTGCCGGCGCCTGGGGGCTGGGGCTACCCTCCCACCGCGCCTTCGATCCCTGGCCACGGTAAAAAAAATTGTCTAATCCATTTCCTGCAATTTTCGTCTAGTACACTCCGCTGAAATTGAATTTCTCTATTCACAAGAAACTGAACGACTGCATTGTTGGTTCATGTTCAAACACTTAAAATTGGTCTAGGTGCACTTGACAAGAAAAGTGGGCAAATTTGCCTTCGCTAGGGGATGTGCTGTGTGTGGTCTGACCTTTCACCTGTATACACTTATTTGTGAGCCCGTGATGTTCAGGAGTACTAGGATATACCAGTTTGTTAATTACTACTAGTTCAGAGCTGTGCAGTACTCTAGTTGTTCATGTGCTGCTCATGTGTTGTACATGCTCGAGCTGATGCAAAAGCTGGGTTTTAGCAGCCATTGGCGGGATTGGGTCTCTCTGCTTCTGTCAACATCGTCCTCATCATGCCTCTTAAACGGTTCTTCTGGAAGCAAGTTCATACAGAAAAGAGGCCCGCGCCAGGGCGATCACCTCTCGCCCATGTTATTCATTCTGGCCATTGACCCCTTGCACCGTTTGTTGGCTGCTGCTACAGAGAACGGCATGCTTGCACCGCTGCCAGGCAGGGGAATTAGCATGCGATGCACATGATGCGGTAATTTTTGCAAATCCTATGAAGGAGGAGGTGGAACGCCTCATGGAGATACTGAAGCGTTTCGGCGATGCTACGGTCCTGCGTTTGAACCAAGGGAAATCAATGGTGGCGGCCATCAGATGCGACGGTATTGATTTGCCGAAAGTGCTATAGTGTTTCGAAGGGCCGACTGTAGGCTTTCCTCTCACCTACCTCGGCCTGTCCGTGCATGTCTCCCACCTACGACTAGTGCACTTGCAATTCCTTCCTAATTAACAGGATTCGGGCGCAGTTAGCAGGATGGGAGGGCCGCCTTCTTACTCTTGCTGGTAGGAGGGTTTTGGTTCGATCGGTGCTGACGGCGTTGCCCACTTTCGCAGTGACTGTTCTGAAAGTGCCGAGAAAGCTTCTGAAAGAGATCGACAAAACCAGAAGAAAATTTCTATGGGCACAAGATGATGAGATCTCGGGTGGAAAATGCAAGGCCGACTGGAGAGTAAGGGGGCTGGGCATCCTCGATCTGTAGAAATCCAGTCGAGCCCTGCGACTGAGATGGCTCTGGTGGGAATGGCAAAACCCCAAGAGGCTGTGGTGCGCGTTCCCAGCTCCCTACAACAACTCAGAAACGACCCTCTTCGCGCTCAACATGTGCCCTTGTCTCTTTGTGTTTGGGCATGCAGCTCACGAGAAGAACAGTGAGCTACGAGTTCCTGTAGCCCCTGGTGTCTCCCGTAGTCACATCATAGGCATAGCCTGTTAAACGGGTTGGGATATGGCCCATCCGGCTCTGTGAAATGCTTTTGACCACATGACGACAATCGTGATTCAGATGAAACGAGCGGCTAGGATAGAGGCGCCCTGATGCGTAAGCTCTCACGGACGTTTTCGCTTTAGATATCCCTTTTGGGAACATAGTAGTGAGATAAAACCCATGTCGCCGAGATTTTTCGTCTCCTTATTTCCATGATCACTTGATCAAAACATTGTTTTTCCAGATGCTTCCTTCTAAATCAATCAAAACCAACAACAGCTGGATCTTTCAAAAAGAAAACATCTTTACCTTGGATTTCATATGTATATGGCAAGAGTATGTTAACTATCAGTAACTGGGCGAATTTTCCACCATGCTCAGCTTGTTCCTGTGGCTATCATCTCCCTGTGTAAGTATGTCTAGAAGGGGGGGGTGATTAGACTACTTGACCAATAAAAACTTAACCTTTTCCCAATTTTAGAGTTCTGCAGATTTTAGCTACTTTAGGACAAGTCAAGCAATCATCACATCAATTCAAGCAAGCATGCAAAGAGTATATGGCAGCGGAAAGTAAAGCATGCAACTTGCAAGAATGTAAAGGGAAGGGTTTGGAGAATTCAAACGCAATTGGAGACACGGATGTTTTTCCCGTGGTTCGGATAGGTGGTGCTATCCTACATCCACGTTGATGGAGACTTCAACCCACGAAGGGTAACGGTTGCGCGAGTCCACGGAGGGCTCCACCCACGAAGGGTAATGGTTGCGCGAGTCCACGGAGGGCTCCACCCACGAAGGGTCCACGAAGAAGCAACCACCCACGAAGGGTCCACGAAGAAGCAACCTTGTCTATCCCACCATGGCCATCGCCCACGAAGGACTTGCCTCACTAGCGGTAGATCTTCACGAAGTAGGTGATCTCCTTGCCCTTACAAACTCCTTGGTTCAACTCCACAATCTTGTCGGAGGCTCCCAAGTGACACCTAGCCATCTAGGAGACACCACTCTCCAAGAAGTAACAAATGGTGTGTTGATGATGAACTCCTTGCTCTTGTGCTTCAAATGATAGTCTCCCCAACACTCAACTCTCTCTCATAGGATTTGGATTTTGTGGAAAGAAGATTTGAGTGGAAAGCAACTTGGGGAAGGCTAGAGATCAAGATTCATATGGTAGGAATGGAATATCTTGGTCTCAACACATGAGTAGGTGGTTCTCTCTCAGAACATATGAGTTGGAATTGTGTATGTGTTCTGATGGCTCTCTCCACGAATGAAGAGGAGGTGGAGGGGTATATATAGCCTCCACACAAAATCCAACCGTTACACACAGTTTTCCAATCTCGGTGGGACCGAATCAACAAACTCGGTCGGACCGAAAAGGTAAACCTAGTGACCGTTAGAGATTTTCGGTGGGACTGACATGCAACTCGGTAGGACCGATATGGTTAGGGTTTGGGCATAACGTAATCTCGGTGAGACCGATTACACAAACTCGGTGAGACCGAATTTGGTAATTAGCTAACCAGAGAGTTGGTCAGGCAAACTCGGTGGGACCGATTTGCTCTTTCGGTGAGACCGAAAAGTTACAAAGGGAAACACTGAATTTACATTGCAATCTCGGTGGGACCGATTCGCTCTTTCGGTGAGACCGAAAAGTTACGAAAGGGAAACAGAGAGTTTGCAATCCCATCTCGGTGAGACCGAGATCCCTATCGGTAGAACCGAATTGCTAGGGTTTGGCAGTGGCTTAATGACAAGTGAAACTCGGTGGCGCCGGATAGGAAGAATCGGTAGGACCGAGTTTGGCTTAGGGTTTAGGTCATATGTGGATATGGGAAAGTAGTTGAGGGTTTTGGAGCATATCACTAAGCACATGAAGCAAGAGGCTCATTAAGCAACACCTCATCCCTCCTTGATAGTATTGGCTTTTCCTAAAGACTCAATGTGATCTTGGATCACTAAAATATAAAATGAAGAGTCTTGAGCTTTTGAGCTTGAGCCAATCTTTGTCCTTAGCATTTTGAGGGTTCCACTTTCACATCCATGCCATGCCAATCATTGAGCTTTCCTGAAATAATCATCTTGGAATAGCATTAGCTCAATGAGCTATATGTTGTTATGAATTACCAAAACCACCTAGGGATAGTTGCACTTTCAATCTCCCCCTTTTTGGTAATTGATGAAACATATAGATCAAAGCTTCGACAAATGATAATAAGCATGAAATATATCGTCGCTTTGAGAAGTATGTGATAAGTAAGAGCTCCCCCTAAATTTGTGCATATTTAAAATTTGCTTTGGACTGCAAATGCACAAGGAGTTAGAGTCATGGGTTACTCTTCCATGTCACATACATCTTGGTGGAGCGCTTAAAATGATAAGAATGAAATACATGCACTCATCACCAAGAATAGTGAAAGATCACATAAGATAGATAAGATAATAGCATTAAGCAAGCATTAAGTGTAGCTTATGATCAAACACATGATCATCAATGTCTCACAAATAATGACGTAGTATCTCAAGCACTCAAAAGCAAACAAGTTTGAAAAACCACCAAATAAAGCAAGAGAGAAAAGCAACACTCTCTCTCTCGAAGCCTATGATCTATACATTTTTCTCCCCCTTTGGCAACAAGTTACCAAAAAGTTCCTAGAAAATGCATAGTGCTAGATCGACGCTCAGGCTTGATCTTCTGGTGGTGGTGGAGTCCGGATCACTCCAAGGACGAAGGCTTCTGTAGACGCTGAAGTAACGCTGGAGTTGGAGCTGAGTAGATGCTGGAGCTGGTGGAACTGAGGTGCTGTAGCTGTGCTGAGGTGGTGGCTCTTGTGTCAGCAACTGGCACGGCAGACGACCTCGGACCTCGTGGCACTCTGGCAAAGGCATCAGTGGTAGTCCTGCCTCTCCTCTCCTGCATGTCATCCTTGGAGCTGCTCCACTGCAGTCTGAATCTCTGTACCTTGACATCCAAGTCATAGAACTTTTGTTCCATGATTCTCTCTAGGCTTGCCTGGTTTTGAGTTAGGGTGGCTAGTCCTTGCTCAATCCGCAGGGTGGATGCAATCAGGTAACCAAGCTGCTCTTGTTTGGTCTTCAAGAAATACTCAGATGCCTCCTCTTGAGTTGGCATCTTGGCAGCTTTCTCCTTCCTTGCCTTCTCCTTCTTTGCGTATGCTTGGGCAGATGATGGCTCGTTCTCAGTCATGACAACTTGATTGTCCTCAAAATCTGGACGGATGGGCAGGTGTTCCTTGTCCAATAAATATATGCCCGTGCCCATCTTGGAGTTAATGAGCTCCTGGATCTGAGGGGCATATCCGCAACTCCTCTTCTGATCTGCTGCAGTCCTTTTGATAGTTTCCACTATGAGGCTCATCACCTTGAACTTCTGAGGCACATCAAATACATGTAGCAAGTTGATAGCATGGCCTCTGATCATCTTGTGATCTCCAGACTTGGGCAATAAGGTGTGCCTCAAGATCCAATTGATAGTTGGCAGCCCTGACAGAAGGTAATGCACAGACCCAAATTTGAAGGTGTCAAGAGCTTCATTGGGAATTTCCTTGTACATATTGGACATAGAGTTATGGTCCATCTTCTTCTTGGCATATATGTCCAAGTCATCATCATGCTCCTCTGGGGCATTAATGATCTGTGCCCACTCAGCAACTGTGGATTGGTACCTTGTACCCTCAGACATCCATGTGATCCTCCCATCTGAATAAAAATGTGCTTGTGGAGTAGAACTGCATTATAAGCTCCTCATTCCACTTTGTGAGCTTCTGCCCAACAAAGTCAGCTACTCCACAAGCTATGAAGCTGTCTTGCACTCCAGGATAGTGCTCCTCATTGTCCTTGATGTACTGCCAGTCAACCCATCTCATATCACAGACTATTGGCTTCTTATCAAGCAGCACTGTCTCATAGAAGTCCTGCTGTTCCTTAGTGTGGAACCTGTAGTCAACAGCAGTCCTCCTCCTTGAAGCATACGGGTCTGCTTCTCTCCACTTCCTCAGCCCTGAATCTCTCCTGAGCTTCATGTCCTCAGCCACAGGATGCGCATCGTTGTGGTCTGGGATCTTGGGCTTGAGCTTTCTCAGAACTTGCTCTTCATCCTCTTCTTCAGCAACAGTCTCAGGCACTGGGGCCTTGTTCTTCTCAGCGCAGGAATGCTCCTTGTATTCCTCTTTGGTTTTGGCTTGGAGACAGCTTTGGGCTTAGATGCAGTAGCCCCTGATCTTATGGCATCACCCATCAGCTTGGGTGCCTTGGGTGCTGGTGCAGCTACCTCTTCTTTCTCTTCCTCTTTCATGATGGAAGCCTTTCCTAGCACTCTGGCTACGGTCTTCTTGACCCTTTCCTTTCTTTTCTTTCCCTCAGCAGCAACTGGCTCTTTGGGTGCAGGCTTCTCAGTTGAAGCTCTTGCCTTTGACATGGGCTGCCTGCCTGCTGGCCTTTTGATTTTCAGTCCTGGCTTTGTGGCTTGAGCTGGCTCAACTCTCTTTGATGTGGCCTCTTTCTCTGCCACATAATCTTCATCTTCGGAATCAGAAGTTCTCTTCTTCCTCTGTCTGGTGGCAGCTTTTGGCAAGTTGCTAGGGGTGCTCCTGCTGCCCTCATCTGAAGAGCTGGAGGGACTAGTGCCCTCACTCATGTGCACCTGCTGCTCTGACATGTTCTGGCTGTCACTTTGATCAGACATGCTGCAAACTCTGACTGCTGACCCTGTGAACAGTTTATAGATGAGGTAGAAAAGATGAGCATCACAAAATGCAGAGATTTTTGCAAAAGAATGAACCAAAAACTTAGTTTTAGTTTCTCACTGAAATCATCTCGGATCTACCGATTTTCAAACTCGGTGATACCGAAGCAGTTTTGGAACCTAAACTAGTGAACTCGGTAGGACCGAGTCACAGTTCGGTGGTACCGAGACTGCTAGGGTTTCACAGAGTTCCAAAATCGGTCACACCGATAAGTAATTCTCGGTCAGACCGAGTCTCACTTGTGCAATGGCATAAGCCAAATCGGTGGGACCGAGTTTTTCAACTCGGTGGGTCCGAGATGGTTTTGGCGGAAACCTAACCCTAAAATTTTCGAATCAAAGCTAATCTACGGGTGTATTGACTGGATAGGAGTGTTTCAATCGTGGCAAGAATCATGAAGAACACAATGTGCTAGGAATCGGACGGGGAATAGCACTGTGATCGAGTCCATACCCTAGTTCGGCGGAGACTCGCTACGGCAGCAACAGCGGGGCAGAATTCCCGTTGACGGCGACGGAGACCAGCGACTGGAGGCGGCTGGCGGCAAGAAGACGATCCGGAGACCACGTTGGCAGAGCAGGCTATCGCGCGGGCGAAGGGGTTCGGAGAAATTTCCAAATTTTGCCCGTGACTATATATAGCCCGACCCTGTCGGTGTGACCGAGTGGAACAACTCGGTGGCACCGAGATTCATAACTGTAGGCAGTTACTGAAACTCGGTGTGACCGAAATGTTCAAATCGGTTGCACCGAGATCGAAAACCTAGATGAACTTAATGATCTCGGTAGGACCGAAGTGGGGTATCGGTCAGACCGAGAATCATAAAGAGGTTTTGGAAGTTTAAGTCTATAACGAATCGGGGACTCCGAGCGCTCCTCACACAGAGTGGTTCAAATCTGACTTGATCAAATTTTGTGATGCAGCATGAATAGAGTTTGAGACGAGAAAAGCATAGATAGCTAGAGGAGGTACTTAGGCATTCTTGTCCATCCACTTGGCAAAAGAAAATAAAACCAAACAATCAAAACAACAAGTGGATGTCCTCGAATGAGCAAAATATGCAACCAGCATGCTCACACAATAAGATGGCAAATGAAATATGTGGCAAGGCATGCACAACCAATTCTAGCATCTATCAAGCAATTTGCGATGACAAGGTCATCTATATATGAGTATATTGACTTAGGAGTCAAGTGAGAGCACTTGATCATAGGTCATACTCATCGTTTAAGCTCAAGTGGGGTTACCACTTTTACATAAAGCATTGTTGTGTTCACATCTTTAGAGTTGCTTTAGCTCAAGTCTTAGAGTAAAGCTCCCCCTAGATGTGATATCCCCCCTAAGAGGGATGAACTAACCTTGGGTTTTGTTGATGATGACTTCATGTAGATGTTGAAGATGTGGATGCTCAATGTTGATGTAGATCACTTGGAGCTATCCATTTGAGTGAATTGCACTTTCAATACCTACATGGGTTAGTCCCACAAGGAACAAACAAGGATATCCATAGACATAGAGTGATGCACACAAAAGATGATGTCCATGAAAACTTTTAGGTTACCTTGTCCCTTGTCTTACCAACAAGAGGGTTTGTGACTCCTTGCACTAGTGCAAGATGTGGAAGTTGATTGCACTTGTTCTTGCCAAAATGATAAGAGTGAAGTATGTTCACGGAGTCACCCTCAAGAACTCTCTAGTTCTTCTTCTTTTGGATCCACATCATCTTGATGGGAATCCTTGGAGTTGTAGTCGTACTTGATGAAGTGGAACTTGAAGTAGTCTTGGGAATCCACTTGACTAAGGTCTTAGGAGCTTCTTCAAATGCGTCAATTTCCTCTTGAAGCTTGTCCATGCCTTTTTGCTTGTAGTCTTGTGGTGGAAGATCATCTTGAGCTTGTGTCCCCTTGAAAGAAGTATACTTCTCTTGTTGAGGAACAAACTTTGTCTTGGGGTATTGATCTTCTTCCCACTCAACTTCATTGGCATTGAACTTTCGTTCAAAACCAACACCTTGATTCTTCCGGTGCATTCCTTGCTTGCGCACAATTTCCTCGAATTGCTTACTCCCGGCAAGGCTTTTGTACACTCCTTTCTCTATAATTCCCTTCAATAAACTATTTTCTTGCTCAAGTGTAACTTGGCTAAGAGAATCATTAGTGGAATCAAGAGAACTACTAGAAGCAACAATATTGGATTTAGCATGATCATTGTTACTGCTAGAGGAAGAATCTTTCTTGTTCTTGTTACTAGACTTGACTTGAGGCATGTAAGTGGATAAGAGTAAACGCTTGGCAATGTAAGAAGAGATTTTCTTGCGGAGATCATCATTTATTGCTTTTAAGAACTCATGCTCTTGCTCAAGATTGAGCTTTTCAAAGCGTAATTTCTCATGAGCTCTTAAAAGTTCTCGATGATCTTCGAAGATAGTTTCATGAGCTAACTTAAGAGTGTTTAGTTCTTTAGTTAGAGCCTCAATCTTCTCCTTATCATTGTCATTCGTTTTATCTTGATTAGCATGTTTAATTGACGTTTCATTATAGTATTCATCACTAGAGTTGTCAACAAGAAGATCATCACCTAACAAGTCATCTTCATCACTATTGAAATCAACATACTCGGGGTGTGTTACCTTAGGACCTTTGGCCATGAAGCATCTTCCAATTCCTTCATTTGGTGAGTCAAATATGTCGTAGGAGTTGGTTGACACAAGTGCTAGACCGGCAACACCTTCATCTTGAGTATCTTCGGAGTCCGAGTGATAACTTCTCTCGGAGTGGCTGTCGGAGTCAGAGCCGGATACCCATTCACCAACATGAGCTTGATGTCTTCGTCTTGTGTAGATCCTTGATAATTTTTCCTTCCTTTCCGAATCCTTGCTTCTCCGTGAGTATCTTCGTTCATAACGATCATCTCTACTCCTCCTCTCTCTTGGTGGTGATTCTTTGCTTCTTCTTTTTGGAGAATCTTCTCTTCTCTTGTAGGGAGCCGTACACTCATTGGAATAGTGTCCAGGTCTTCCACAATTGTAGCAGTTTCGCTCTCGACTAGAAGATCTTTTGTCATTGTAGGACCTTGACTTGAAGCTTCTATCTTTGCTTCTACTCTTGTAGAACTTGTTGAAGTTCTTCACCATTAAGCTCAATTCTTCATTGAAGTCTTGTTTCTCACTTGATGATGTAGGGGCTTCACATGAGGCTTTATAGGCACCACTTGATTTGTTGTGAAGTTCCTCTTTATCCTTAAGTGACATCTCATGAGCAAAAATTCTTCCAATCACCTCCGTTGGCTTGAGATCTTTGTAATTGGGCATCATTTGGATCAATGTGCACACGGTATCATATTTTCCATCCAAGGCTCTTAGAATCTTCTTGATAATGAATCTGTCGGTCATCTCTTCACTTCCTAAGTCGGCAATCTCATTTGTGATGAGAGCAAGCCTAGAGTACATTTCAGCGACACCTTCACCATCCTTCATCTTGAACTTGTCAAGTTGGCTTTGAAGCACATCCAACTTGGATTCCTTGACGGAATTGGTACCTTCGTGCATATCAATCAAAGTGTCCCAAATTTCCTTCGCATTCTCAAGACGGCTGATTTTGTTGAATTCTTCGGGGCACAATCCATTGAAGAGAATATCACAAGCTTGAGCATTGTATTGCAACATCTTCAACTCATCCGCGGTAGCTTCACGGTTTGGTTCTCTCCCATCAAAGAAGTCACCTTGCAAACCAACACACACAATAGCCCAAACGGCGGGGTTATGTCCAAGAGTATGCATTTTCATTTTATGCTTCCAACTAGCAAAATTAGTACCATCAAAGTAGGGACCTCTACGGTGGTAATTTCCCTCGCTAGACGCCATACTCTCCTAGGTTGTGAAACCAAGGCTATGACCACCAAAGCTATGGAGATCAAAGCAAATGGAGACCAAAGCTCTGATACCACTTGTAGGATCGAAAGTATGTCTAGAGGGGGGTGATTAGACTACTTGACCAAATAAAAGCGTAACCTTTTCCCAATTTTAGTTCTTGGCAGATTTTAGCTATTTTAGGACAAGTCAAGCAATCATCACATAATTCAAGCAAGCATGCAAAGAGTATATTGGCAGCGGAAAGTAAAGCATGCAACTTGCAAGAATGTAAAGGGAAGGGTCTGGAGAATTCAAACGCAATATGAGACACGGATGTTTTTCCCGTGGTTCGGATAGGTGGTGCTATCCTACATCCACGTTGATGGAGACTTCAACCCACAAAGGGTAACGGTTACGAGAGTCCACACAGGGCTCCACCCACAAAGGGTAATGGTTGCGCGAGTCCACACAGGACTCCACCCACGAAGGGTCCACGAAGAAGCAACCACCCACAAAGGGTCCACGAAGAAGCAACCTTGTCTATCCCACCATGGCCATCGCCCACACAGGACTTGCCTCACTAGCGGTAGATCTTCACGAAGTAGGCGATCTCCTTGCCCTTACAAACTCCTTGGTTCAACTCCACAATCTTGTCGGAGGCTCCCAAGTGACACCTAGCCAATCTAGGAGACACCACTCTCCAAGAAGTAACAAATGGTGTGTAGGTAATGAACTCCTTGCTCTTGTGCTTCAAATGATAGTCTGATAGTCTCCCCAACACTCAACTCTCTCTCATAGGATTTGGATTTTGTGGAAAGAAGATTTGAGTGGAAAGCAACTTGGGAAGGCTAGAGATCAAGATTCATATGGTAGGAATGGAATATCTTGGTCTCAACACATGAGTAGGTGGTTCTCTCTCAGAACATATGAGTTGGAAATTGTGTATGTGTTCTGATGGCTCTCTCACGAATGAAGAGGAGGTGGAGGGGTATATATAGCCTCCACACAAAATCCAACCGTTACACACAGTTTTCCAATCTCGGTGGGACCGAATCAACAAACTCGGTCGGACCGAAAAGGTAAACCTAGTGACCGTTAGAGATTTTCGGTGGGACTGACATGCAACTCGGTAGGACCGATATGGTTAGGGTTTGGGCATAACGTAATCTCGGTGAGACCGATTACACAAACTCGGTGAGACCGATTTTGGTAATTAGCTAACCAGAGAGTTGGTCAGGCAAACTCGGTGGGACCGATTTGCTCTTTCGGTGAGACCGAAAAGTTACAAAAAGGAAACACTGAATTTACATTGCAATCTCGGTGGGACCGATTCGCTCTTTCGGTGAGACCGAAAAGTTACGAAAGGGAAACAGAGAGTTTGCAATCCCATCTCGGTGAGACCGAGATCCCTATCGGTAGAACAATTTGCTAGGGTTTGGCAGTGGCTTATGACAAGTGAAACTCGGTGGCGCCGGATAGAAAGAATCGGTAGGACCGAGTTTGGCTTTGGGTTTAGGTCATATGTGGATATGGGAAAGTAGTTGAGGGTTTTGGAGCATATCACTAAGCACATGAAGCAAGAGGCTCATTAAGCAACACCTCATCCCTCCTTGATAGTATTGGCTTTTCCTAAAGACTCAATGTGATCTTGGATCACTAAAATATAAAATGAAGAGTCTTGAGCTTTGAGCTTGAGCCAATCCTTTGTCCTTAGCATTTTGAGGGTCCACTTTCACATCCATGCCATGCCAATCATTGAGTCTTTCCTGATAATCATCTTGGAATAGCATTAGCTCAATGAGCTATATGTTGTTATGAATTACCAAAACTACCTAGGGATAGTTGCACTTTCAATCTCCCCCTTTTTGGTAATTGATGACAACATATAGATCAAAGCTTCGACAAATGATAATAAGCATGAAATATATCGTCGCTTTGAGAAGTATGTGATAAGTAAGAGCTCCCCCTAAATTTGTGCATATTTAAAATTTGCTTTGGACTGCAAATGCACAAGAGTTAGAGTCATGGGTTACTCTTCCATGTCACATACATCTTGGTGGAGCGCTTAAAATGATAAGAATGAAATACATGCACTCATCACCAAGAATAGTGAATGATCACATAAGATAGATAAGATAATAGCATTAAGCAAGCATTAAGTGTAGCTTATGATCAAACACATGATCATCAATGTCTCACAGATAATGACATAGTATCTCAAGCACTCAAAAGCAAACAAAGTTCGAAAAACCACCAAATAAAGCAAGAGAGAAAAAAGCAACACTCTCTCTCTCTCGAAGCCTATGATCTATACATTTTCTCCCCCTTTGGCAACAAGTTACCAAAAAGTTCCTAGAAAATGCATAGTGCTAGATCGACACTCAGGCTTGATCTTCAGGTGGTGGTGGAGTCCGGAGCACTCCAAGGACGAAGCCTTCTGTAGACGTGGTCGGAGTCGAGGCTGAAGTGACGCTGGAGCTGGTGGAACTGAGGCTGTAGCTGGTGCAGACATGGTGGCTCTGGGGTCAACAACTGGCACTGCAGACGACCTCAGACCTCGTGGCACTCTGGCGAAGGCATCAGTTGTGGTTCTGCCTCTCCTCTCCTGCATGTCATCCTGGAGCTGCTCCACGGCAGTCTGAATCTCTGTCACCTTGACATCCAAGTCATAGAACTTTTATTCCATGATCCTCTCTAAGCTTGCCTGGTTCTGAGTTAGGGTGGCTAGTCCTTTCTCAATCCGCAGGGTGGATGCAATCAGGTAACCAAGCTGCTCTTGTTTGGTTTTCAAGAAATATTCAGATGCCTCCTCTTGAGTTGGCATCTTGGCAGCTTTCCCCTTCCTTGCCTTCTCCTTCTTGGCTTGTGCTTGGGCAGATGATGGTTCATTCTCAGTCATGACAACTTGATTATCCTCAAAATCTGGACGGATGGGCAAGTGTTCCTTGTCCAACAAGTATATGCCTGTGCCCATCTTGGAGTTGATTAATTCCTGAATTTGTGGGGCATAACCACAGCTCCTCTTCTGATCTGCTGCAGTCCTCTTGATGGTCTCTACCATGAGGCTCATCACCTTGAACTTCTGTGGCACATCAAAGATATGAAGCAAATTGATTGCATGGCCTCTGATCATCTTGTGATCACCTGACTTTGGGCAAAGAGAGTGTGCCTCAAAATCCAATTAATAGTTGGCAGCCCTGACAGAAGATAATGCACCGAGCCAAATTTGAAAGTTTCAAGAGCTTCATTTGGAATTTCTTTGTACATATTGGCATAGAGTTATGATCCATCTTCTTCTAGGCATAGATATCCAAGTAATCCTCATGCTCTTTAGGGGCATTGATCAGCTGAGCCCATTCAGCAACTGTAGATTGGTACCTCGTACCCTCAGACATCCAAGTTATCCTACCATCTGGATAAAAGTGTGCTTGGAAGTAGAATTGCATGATAAGCTCCTCATTCCACTTTGTGAGCTTCTGCCCAACAAAGTCTGCAACTCCACAAGCATTGAAGCTGCCATGCACTCCAGGATAGTGCTCTTCATTGTCCTTGATGTACTCCCAATCAACCCATCTCATGTCACAAACTATGGGCTTCTTATCAAGCAGCACTATCTCATAGAAATCTTGCTGTTCCTTGGTGTGAAATCTGTAATCCACAGCAGTCCTTCTCCTTGAAGCATACGGATCTGCTTCTCTCCACTTCCTGAGCCCTGAATCTCTCCTGAGCTTCATGTCCTCAGCCACAGCATGAGCATCATTGTGGTCTGGGATCTTGGGCTTGAGTTTTCTGAGTACTTGCTCTTCATCATCTTCTTTTGCAGCTTCAGGCACTGGGGCCTTGTTCTTCTCAGCCAGCAGCTGGAATGCTTCTTGTATTTCTCTTTGGTTTTGGCTTTGGAGCTGGCTTGGCCTTGGAAGCAGCTGCCCCTGATCTTATGGCATCACCCATCAGCTTGGGTGCCTTAGGTGCTAGTGCAGCTACCTCTTCTTCTTCCTCTTCTTCCATGATGGAAGCCTTTCCAAGCACTCTGGCTACGGCCTTCTTGACCCTTTCCTTCCTCTTCTTGCTTTCAGCAGCAACTGGTTCTTTGGGTGCAAGCTTTTCAGTTGAAGCTCTAGCATTTGACATAGGCTGCCTGCCTGCTGGCCTTTTGATCTTTAAGCCTGACTTTGTGCCCTGTGCTGGCTCAACTCTCTTTGATGTGGCCTCTTCCTCTGCCACATAATCTTCATCTTCAGAATCTGAAGTTCTTTTCTTCCTTTGTCTGGTGGCAGCTTTTGGTAAATTTCTAGGAGTACTTCTGCTGCCATCATCTGAAGAGCTGGAGGGACTAGTGCCCTCACTCATCTGCACTTGCTGCTCTGACAAGTTCTGGCTGTCACTCTGATCAGACATGTTGCACACTCTGACTGCTGACCCTGTGAATAGTTTATAGATGAGGTAGAATAGATGAGCATCACAAAATGCAGAGAGTTTTGCAAAAGAATGATCCAAAAACTTAGTTTTAGTTTCCCACTGAAATCATCTCGGATCTACCTATTTTTAAACTCGGTGATACCGAAGCAGTTTTGGCACCTAAACTAGTGAACTCGGTCAGACCGAGTCACAGTTCGGTGGCACCGAGACTGCTAGGGTTTCACAGAGTTCCAAAATCGGTCACACCGATAAGTAATTCTCGGTCAGACCGAGTCTCACTTGTGCAATGGCATAAGCCAAATCGGTGGGACCGAGTTTTTCAACTCGGTGGGTCCGAGATGGTTTTGGCGGAAACTTAACCCTAAAATTTTCGAATTAAACCTAATCTATGAGCGCATTGACTGGATAGGAGTGTTTCAATGGTGGCAAGAATCATGATGATCACAATGTGCTAAGAATCGGATTGGAGAATAGCACAAAGATCGAGTCCATACCCTAGTTCGGCGGAGACTCGCTACGGCGGCAACGGTGGGGTAGAATTCCCGTTGATGGCGACGGAGACCAGCGACTGGAGGCGGCTGGCGGCGAGGAGACGATCCGGAGACCACGTTGGCAGAGCAGGCTATCGCGCGGGCGAAGGGGTTTGGAGAAATTTCCAAATTTTTGCCCGTGACTATATATAGCCCGACCCTGTCGGTGTGACCGAGTGGAACAACTCGGCGGCACCGAGATTCATAACTGCAAGCAGTTACTGAAACTCGTTGTGACCGAAAGGTTCAAATCGGTTGCACCGAGATCCAAAACCTAGATCAACTTAATGATCTCGGTAGGACCGAAAGTGGGGTGTCGGTCAGACCGAGAATCATAAAGAGGTTTTGGAAGTTTAAGTCTATGACGAATCGGGGACTCCGAGCGCTCCTCACACAGAGTGGTTCGAATCTGACTTGATCAAATTTTGTGATGCAGCATGAATAGAGTTTGAGACGAGAAAAGCATAGATAGCTAGAGGAGGTTCTTAGGCATTCTTGTCCATCCACTTGGCAAGAGGAAATAAAGCCAAACAATCGAAACAACAAGTGGATGTCCTCGAATGAGTAAAATATGCAACCAACATGCCAACTAGTAGTAAGAAATTTTTGGCACTAGGTAGTAGTTTTTGGTGTGGATTAAGAAATTTTGGGTATGTTTTTGCCATTTTTTGTACACGCCAACTAGTGTCAAAAAACGTCTTACATTATGTGACGGAGGAGTACGTACTCGTACTGTAGCAGTACTAGTACTACTTTTCTCAACTAGTAGTGCGATGTACTGTACTTCTAGTCTAGTCTAGTCTAGTATAGTGCACCAGTTTTGAACTATTGAATCTCAGGGCCAAGGAGCTACAGTTGGAAGTGGATGGTACTACTGTTCTCTAGAACCATCGATGTACTATCAATGCAGGGGAAGTACACCTGCGTAGTGGCCTAGTGGGTACTCTCGGTGCTCTATTCAGCCGCTCCTCTCACGTAGCTGGCCTACTCAGCCGCTCCTCTCACGCACACACTAGCAGCCTATTTATCAGCGACGGTTACTGCGGGGGCAGAACATTTGAGTTATTTGATACATCGAGACTAGGCTTTTCGCTTCCATTTGTGGAGGTATAATGGATCTCGTCGAACTTTGTTAGTAGTTCCTTCTTTATGAATGAGATGAAGCAAAGCTTTTGCCTCCATTTCAAAAAAAACACGGTAAGAGGAATTTCTTTTATAATAGAGCCGATAATGGAGTGAAGTCCATGCATGCAACGCCACAAGCTACAGAGTAGTAGTAGAGCACTTTATGTACAGAGCCATATTGCACAGTTCCCAATGCCCCGCCAGGCTTTTCCGGCTCCTCGGGCCTAATTGGGAGGCGCTAGTTTAAATATGCTACTAGCTGGAAGCTGCAAGCGAGGTGCGGCTAGGGCGAGCAAGCGAGCCACGGGATGCTGGGAAGGAAAACCCGTTCACATGGCTAGGCTGTCTAGTGCACCCAGATTGTGGGGCCGCACGTCCGTCTGACTTCAAAACTCAAACTACCCGTGTAAAATATTGGCTCGCAGCGAAGTGTAGTAGTACTATTTTTTTTAAAGGCCGCCGTGCGTTCGGCCGGGATCGAACCCACAAAACGAGGTATACACTCCTGCGACCACTAGTAGTACTCGTTGGAGTACAACACAACCTAGAATCGCCTTTTGTCGCTAGTAGTACGTACATTGTTCCTTACAAGAAACCCCTAAGAGCATGGTTAATAGTATAGCCAGCTGCTGGCTCTAAGCCAGTGCCATGTCATCTATAGCCCATCTTATAGCCAACATGTAGTAGTAGTTTATTTCTTATAGCCCGCTGACTCAGCTCTATTGTACTTGCTCTAATAATGCAAGAAACCACTAAAATGCCAAGAAACTACTACCACTTGCATACGTGGCAGACTTAAGATAAGACTACCTTATCAACCATTGCACATGCTCTTACCAACAAAAATCCTCGAGTGACCTCCTACCTCCGGCCCGTCCACCTAGTCATCCTCGGCCATGGGACGCAGCTACAGCCGCCGGCAGAAGGCGAGGTCAAAACCGTCGGCGGTGCGGAACCCATGTTGCGGCAGCCCGGATGCCAGCTCCGTCCAGTGCTCGCGGCCGCTAGCTAGCCAAGATAGCTCCGTCCAGCTGCTTGTCTGCAAGGTTTGCTAGCTAGATTGGCAAGGCAGCGCGGCGGCTTGCTCGCGCGCGCCGCGCTAAGGCCAGCCATCTAGCTCGAGCGAAGGCTAGCGCGGCGGCTTGCTCGCTCGTGAGTCACGCTCGGGCCAGCCTGCCAACCCGTGCGGAGGCCAGCGCGGCGTCCGGCCCGTCCGGCGGAGCGGCGGCCAACTCGCTCATCACCGGCGCCACCGAAGAACACGCATCAGTATTGTTTGAAGTAATGTTCAGGAAAAATAATGATTTGAGGGGGAATAACAGGATAGAAGGTCAGATGTGGGTCCCTCGTGTCAACGGTCAAACAAAATGTGTTGGTTTAAGCTGTCTCATCAGCACGGACATGTGGGCCAACCCTGTCATAAATGGGTTTAAACTAACCTAATCGGTAGGAGTACTAGGTAGCTTTTGGCGTGGATTAAGAAATTTTGGGTATGTTTTTGCTATTTTTTGTACAATAGATTCCTCCTAGGGCTGGTTGAAAGTGGTAGTTTTTTGTTAAGTACTCTACGTATTGTAAGTAGGAGTGAAACTTAAGCTTTGGAAGCCAATAAGCAAGGTTAGTTACATAGTGCATATGTGTACATGATTGAAAGTAAATATCAACCATGAGTGACTAATATCTTGATGGAAAACTCGAAACTATGGAATACTAGGAAAAGAAATGCATGGTTGGAAATACTAGCAATGTTCATGTCCGTTGCAACGAATCATAATTAGAATAATACTTATTCACAAACTTGGTACAAAACACTCTAATTTTGATATACATATGTCACTAGAGATATATTATGTTTCAATCAGAATATATTCCTTGGGCTGTTTTGGTGAGGTCAGGGAGGGATGTGGTTGGTTTTAAGATACTGATTATGGGGTTTCTGTAAATTGGTAGACAAGTGGGATGTTGGTGAGAAAAGGCAATAACTTACCTCACAATCGTTAGATGTAGATCTAATGGTCAGAAACGATGGATGGTAGACACACCAGCATCACCAACTTAGTCTTGTGTAGGAGTACTAGCAAGATCCGTGCATTGCACGGAACATGAAGATGCATTTTTCTATAAAACACTTGTTGTGATTGACCCTTGCGGGAGTAATCCCATGTGTAAAAACTAATGATATCTCGAGAAATATGAGATAAGGTGAAGAGGAGTGGGGTCTGGTGGTGGTTGGTGGTCGAACTGAGCGGAGGCATGGGGATTGACGATGCCGGTAGCGGCCACCAGGCCAGTTTGTTCCAGAGGCTTCCTTTCTTAATTGCTCAACAATGAGGTTTGTTGGAGATAAGGACGAACGAGGGAAGGCCTTGTCTTCAAATGTGGAGAGGGGTGCGGGTATCTTTTAGTTTAATTTCCATCCGTCAGATATAGATCGGACGGTCTATATTGCAAGATGGCACACGTACATCATCACCAACTCGGTTTTTTTTATAAGAGAATAAATATAAGTATGGAGATACAAATGTATTATCGATACTTGCTTCCGTAAACTAGCATCTACATTCTATTCAACGCCTCGGCATGTGGGGCCTTAGCACAATGACTTCTCAACTATGTAAAACGAAGATTTTCCCGTCGCCGACAAGGAGGGGGTGACGGCGGCACACTTTTTGGCTTGCTCTAGTCCTAGTAGTCATACTAGGTGGTCTAAGAACATGTAGATTTATTCTTTTTCACGTCTCGTGTTCACCGTACTGCCACGACTGTTCATGAATAGACGGTAAGTTATTCACGGGGAAACCCTTGTTGAGCGTGTTTGCGAGAGAGAGAGAGATTGTGTGCATGTGTGATATGTTAGAGACTGAGGCAATGATAACAGATTCTTTGTGTCTATGTGTGTGGAGGATAGAGAGAGACATGTACATGGGGCTTTGTGTTGTGTAACGTGGAGACACATATACATAATTAGAGAGTGAGTGTGTGAGATACACATGCAGACATGACGAGAGATGAGGATCCAGGTAAATGGGTGTTTGTGCGTGTCTGCGTGTGTTTGTGCACGCATTTGTGTGTGAGAGGGAGAGAGTGTATGTGGAGTAGAGAGACCACTGATGATGTAAACCTAGTATAAGGGAAGGGGAATGATGTGACATGTGTAGTAGCGAGATAGCACGGGTGCGGGCGGGGGGAGCAGACTATTTGGAAGAGACATCGAGTGTGTGTGGGGAGAGGGGTGTGAGAGCGAGAGAAAGAGAGAGCTAGCACCGGAGAGAGAGAGAGAGAGGAAGAGAGGGGGCGAGAGGGGTCATTTGTGTCCATAAATGGCGTATAGATAGGGAGACAATGTTGATGTTGTCCGAAATTGGCCTATGAACGGAGACGCAAGGGAAGAGAGTCATCGTGTGTGTGATAGGGACTTCATGAGAGAGCTAGAATAGATGGTGTAGAGAACAATGTGCGAAATCGAGAACGATTATACATTAGGGAGCTATGCAAAGAGTCACGAAATATATGTATAAAGGGAAGGAGCTGGGGCGGGTCCGCATGTGGGAGAGATAGAAAGAGGAGAGTGGTGCACAAGGAGACAAAGTGTGCTTGTTTGCAGTGGGGGTGGTGTGTAAGGTGAGTGCGCGAGAACCACATAACTAGGAAGATAGACGTTTGGGGGTGACGTTTTGTGTGTATGGGAAATATACACTCTACATAGTGCGTGTGCTTGGGTAAGAGAGATAGCGGTAGACCTAGAGAGTGAGGGAAGAGATGTGTGCATGCCCGAGAGACAAAGTGATAGAGACCTATGTTGGGGTCCGGACTTTACAAGAGAGAGGGGTGTTAATGTGCTCGTGTGTTGGTGTTTTGGGGAGAGAACGACTTCTCTCTGTGTGTGTGTGGTGAGGGGGGTTGCCTTCAGATAAAGAGTGAGGTGTCTATATTTGAGGGACTTTAGCATAATTGAGATATTGTGCACTCATGGTTGATCAATTTTTTTCACAGTTTGTACTATGAGATAACGATACTTTTGAACATGCGTGATATACCTTGATGTACCAGAATTAGAAACCTAAGATTGGAATTTTGGAATTCGACTCCATCATTAGCTTTTGTAATTCATTTAAAAGGAGGTACATTTTTTGAGCCGGGATTTCGTGATTTCAAATTCATATATCAAACCTAGATATATACACATGCGGGCATGTTCAAACTTTATAATCATCCACTTTATTCATACACATACACATTTTTGCTTTTGTCATCATATTTAGGATAAACACATTTGGAATTTCATTTGAATTGGACTGTATGATGGTATTTGCTTGTAGTAGCTCAATGACCCATATTTGAATTGAATGGACAATCTAAGTTTCGAGTTGGAGACATTGATTTTCAAAACTTGCACATCTTTTTGCGTGCAAAACAAACAAATTGTCGGCCATGATATCATAGTCGGCCGTACGAGAGCAGAATACTTATAATTTTAGGCGCCAAAAGCTTTCAAACTTCCCGCTCACATCGAAATATCACGCGCCCGAAAGTTTAGCCATGCGATATTCCCGTTTTACCCCTGCCACATGAATGGAAAAGGGCTGCTTTGGTAACTCCATTGTTTTCCCCTCTTTGCCCCCAACATTCTTACCCAGAGCCCCTCCCTGACCCCCCCAACCACGGCAAGCCGCCGAATCTAGTCCTCCACCGGAGCGGTGGACCTCACACCCCGCCGGATCTACCTTCCGCACCTTGGAACCCCCAACTGCCAACCCACCACTTCACCGGAGCTGCTTCAGCGACTGGCTTGTCCACCGCTCCAGATCTCCTTGACTGCCATCATGGTCCACCGCACCGGATCTGCTTAACCGGCACCCTCGTCCACCACAGCGTAGGCCCTTCACTGACTCCCTCGTCCGCCCCTTCGCTGGCCCTTCATACAAGCCCTCGTCCGCCGCAACAGATCCGCCTCACTGAAAGCACTATACAACGCGCCCGCCGAAACCTTCGTCCACTGGACCGGACCCGCTCCACGGACGCCATATTCAACTCCACCGGCACTGCTTTACCGACACCGTAGCCTCATCAGGTTATTTCGATTTGTACTCCTTCGGTTTTTCTCTTTATCGTGCAACTGTTCACTTACCACAGATGAGCTTTCTTGTATGTCGACAGCGCCGCAACCGTAGCACCGGAGCCGCTTCAGCGACGGCGACAGCCGGCCCAAACTCAACCGCAACACGAGCACCATCGACGATCCTTAGCTATCAAGTATGACAACGATACCCATACGCCGCCGAGAATCAGGTACTATTATCCAACGGTCGGCGCCTACGTTCACTTTCCTAGCATAAGCACCGCACCTTTGAATTTCTTCAGGGCATCATTCAGTTTTTCATGAGACGCGTTATTCTGCTTGCACCTGTAGGGCCATACTTCTGGCAGTGAACATGTTACATGTGCTAAATTACATACCAGTGCACATATAGTTAATATGCTTTAGTTTTGTTCTGATGCCACCTGTTGGTTCCATCAGACTGCTTAATGTTCTCTATGCTTAATTACACATCAGCAAACTAGCATGTGGTTCCGCTGCTTTTTGTTCGTTTTACCCTACATTTTCTGATGCTAGCTATTACATCACTGCTCCGAGCCTCTGTTCATTACTTGTTTGTGTGTTCTTGATCTTCCCAAGTTGCATGACTAATTTGATGCTTCTATTAATTATGGAGCTGCCAACCCCATCAAGCAAAATATTTGTTCTTTTGGGGCTGGCACCTCGAACAAGCATAAAAATAGAGGGAAGCAGATATACTCCCTCCGATTCTATTTACTCTGCGCATAACTCTTAACCCGCATACCAAGGAGGGCACTGGTTTAATTTTTCTGGACTAATTTGCCAATTAATTAGGGCAGAGGCGGATGGGGCGGGGCACAAAAGGAAACCAGCGCTAGGAATCGGCAACGCGCAGACTAATATGAGAAAACTGAGAAAAAGTTATACGCAAAGTAAAAAGAATCGGAGGGAGTATTGTCGTGTATGCACACACCCTTCTTTCATTAGTTTAGATGAACCATTGATGATCAATTCGGACCAGTGCATGCGATTAAAATTAATTTTACCTAAATAGATGGTGCAGAATAAACTACAACAACTAGATTTGCAACCACGGGATGCCGACGATATCTTCAAAGAACATTGCAACAGCAGCTAGGCTTCACAGCAACATATGGTAAGCCAGTGTGTTTTAGTACATGTGAAATGTAATGCGAGTGGGCTGCTTTCTTGGCTTGTGCCCTCAACGTCTAATCCTACCGAATTACAAATAGTTCAGTTGTCTGCTTTGTTGTATTGCTTGATTCGAATGCTTATTTGTTGTTACGCTATACCTGAGTTGGCCAATATGTCAGCAGTGGCTGCTATACTATTGTAAAGAAATGCATGCCTAGTTCATTGAGTCCTTAACTTTTCCTTTGAACTTCATCACAAGACTATCTTCGTAGTTTATATGAGGCCACATTGTTAAGTGCTTTCTCAGATTATTTCAACTGCTTGGATGCCTTGGCAACTTAAATATAGCCTTGGTACACTCCCTTTCAACTAGGGATGTCAACTGGGTCCGGTTTAATCCCGATTAAAGTCCACTAGTGGTATGATAGTTCAAAAGAGTTTTTGTTTTTTTTTGAGGAAAATGAACTAGGGAGGTAGCAAAAACTAACTAGATGGGACTGGCGGATTTTGTTTATTTGCCACTGACATCCCTAGTTTCATCTTACCATTTTAATTTCTTTTTGGCCAATGCTGCTTTGAACCATTTAAATATATTTTGCCATGCTCGGCAATAATTCGTCCGTCGTTTACCATGTAAGCTTACTGCCTGGATCATATGATAACTATCTCTTACTGATGTCCAGCGGAAACCTTTCAGGATGCCGTTCACACTAGGACACAATGTACAACCCCAGAATCTATTTGTGGAAGCAGTGCGCCATCCATGTTACCAGATGATAGCAGTTCAGAGGCAACACCGCCGGAGAGCAGTCTGAGCACAAATATTATAGTGCTTGAGGCTCTACTAGAGGCAGAAAGAGATGGTGTGGCTGCCATGAATGAGGTAATATTTATCTTGAGGCTAGAAATTACGGAATTAACGGCACGCATTATGCAAGCAACCCAAGAATTGGAGGAAGTAAGAATGTTGCATTTGAAGACGGAGGAGATCCTGCTGTTTCTGCTATCTGAAGCCCAAGATAATCCTGGTTCTTCTTTAGATACCAGTTGAAATTTTCATTAGATTATTGTACTTGCATGTTGTGTCATGTCTCTGAATGGATTATGTTGCAAGACCCCCTATGTTGTCCATGTGTTGTAATGATCCGAATTTTTTAGGCGAGGTAATCCTCAGAATTTGTATGATTGACATAAGGTGAACTGTTTGTCGTGTGAGCATATTGTATTGGATGAAATAACTGTTTGACTCAGAGTGTATCCAACCTACTGAATTCGAAGATCACAACATTTCTAAATCATAATCATATATAAAGGTGGAATAAATATTTGTTGTGGTTTTGAAGAAATAAATAACAAAACGTATAATTATCTGTGGATATTCGTAATCGAATACAAATTGGATTTGAATTTAGTTTGCCAGGTCCCAAGGCAAACGTGAATGCTAATTCTCCCAAGTTTTGAACGAAGCGGCTAAACACCCACTATAATTTGTGGGCTGCTCGAAGCAAGTGTTTGCGAGATGGAAATTACTGTCTACCCCTGACACTTGACATCCTTATCGACATGATTTACACTGCTGTCGATAGGGGTAGACTAGTAACTTCAATCAGACGTGACACGACGGCCTCTGAGCCCATTCAGACACGGTGGGCGCCAAACGTGGGCGGCAAAACACATTTCATTCAAGCTCGTCTGAAAGACATGTGTTTCTTCCTCCATTTCCCCATTCATACACGGTGGGCGGCAAAACAAACTCTCCTCGTCCGAAATCGATGTAGGCTTATATTTTAAATAGGGGCAGATGTGTAACTTCCATCAGACGTGACACAACCGCCCTACCTGTCAGCCCCGTTCATACACCGTGGGCACCAACCGTGGGCGGCAAAACACCCTCTCCTCGCCCGAAATCGATGTAGGCTAATATTTTAAATAGGGGTAGATGTGTAACTTCCATCAGACGTGACACAACCGCCCTACCTGTCAGCCCCGTTCATACACCGTGGGCGCCAACCGTGGGCGGCAAAACACCCTCTCCTCGCCCGAAATAGTTACCAGCAAGTATTTGGGAGATGCGAGATTACCGTCCTATCCCCAACCGACGCGATGTCCGAAATTTTAAATGGGGGATAAGTTCGTAACTTTCCCCCATTTCAGAGAAGCGCGTCCCAAAGTTTGAGACCCCCTCCCCTCCATTTCCCCATTCATACACCATCGGCGGCACGACAGCCTCCGCACTGCGGCCAGCCTCCTCCGTCCACCACCCCATCCTCCACCTTGCCGGAGCCGCTACCCCTACCCCGTCGTCCACTCCAAGAGATGGACGTCTCTCATCCACGGCGCTGGACCAGCATCCTTTCATCGCCTCCTCTTGCTTCATCGGTGTCGTCGTCCACCTTGCCGTTGCCGCTCCTATGACCGCCTCGTCCACGGCAACAGGATATATCCCCCGACCCGGCCGTCTACCGTCTAAAGTCTTCTTCCCCACCGCCGACAGCCATCGCACCCGCAGCACCCTCAACGTATCAGCATAGGCCTACATGGCATCGCAAGAGAGGTGGTACTCTTCCATATGTGCTTAAGTTATTGATCTCACCCAGAAAATAGATCGTAATTTGTTTATCGTACTTTTCTTGTCCGTACCAAATCGTAGTGGCTAGTTGAAAGCAAACATCAGTTGCGAAGTAGCTTTGTCTGGTTTGCACCTTCAGATCCGCCATGGCACAGGCACTATACTCATAAAGCTTATGGTTTCCTCCCTTTATATTCACTACCATCATCGTAGGTGCTTCGTGTCGTGCTAGCACTGCTCCTCAAGACCTCAACCCAAAGCTTATGTGTTGAAATACGAATCTGATATGATGCTCATATCACTAAAATAGAGAACGTTTAATTGGTCACCTAATGTTCCTATATTCGTTTCAAAAAGCATGTGCGCCACCCACTGGTCCAGCTAGTTCCACTTTCCTGATTTTTCTCTTGATGCTTAGGGTTTTCCCCTTTTATCTACTCTACTATGATCTGCGTAGGTGCTTTCTGTCGTACTAGCATTACTCCACCCTTCAAGCTAAACAACACAACACTCAGAATTCGAAAGCTTAGTTGTTCAAATATGATTGTGATATGATACTGATATTAGTTAACCGACACATTTAATTGGTTAGCTAAAGGTCCCACTTGAGTTTCCAAATGCATGTCGCGACATATAGAGAGACAGCATAATTGCATTTCTTTGTCACTTGTTGACCATACTTTCTTGTCCATACCAAATCTTAGTTGTTGTTTCAAAGCAAACATCGGTTGCTAACTACCCTTTGCGCGGTTTGCAGCTTCAGATCTGCCATCCCACTGCCACGGTCAACACTGTACTCATCATGTTTATGCTTTCCCCATTTTATGATGACCACAATCAGCCTACGTGGTTCGTGTCGTAATAGCACTGCTCCACCCATTGAGCTAAACAAGCTTAGTTGTACAAATTCATATCTGATATTATTGCTGATATTAGTAAAACTGAGAGATGTTTAATTGGTTAGCTAAATGTTCCTACTTTAGTTTCGAAATGCATGTGAGCCACATATGGAGAGACCGGAAAGAATAGTATTTCTCTATGCGCTCTCGTTCATCATGGGTGGCCAACCGACATTGTATTAAAAGACTTGTAATATCTTCAATCTGCTTGCTCTTCTGCTCTTCTTTAAGATGATACTCTTCTCTTTGCGGTCGACTGGTCAGGTCAAGTTGTTCTCCCTTAGTATATTTTGAATCTGTCAGGTCAGGTCGACTTGTTCTTCTTTACTATATGTTGAAGCTATCATCTACGAAGTGTCATCACTTCTGGAGCTCTCATATTTTGAGTAGTAGGCCACATTATATTAATGCACACAACAAATTACAGCATGCATGGCATCTTTTAAAAGAATTGCAGAGATAGCACAAAGGGGTTTACAGGGAGGCAGTATTGGATTAGAATCACTTCTGCATTACAAAGAAAATCTCACTTGTTTTTATGTTTTCATGCATGTCAGATATTGAACATTATCAAAATGAATATGAGAATGGGCGCACGAGAGGAATATTGCGGAATGATCCACTGCCTAACAAACTTGGCATGGTGGAGATGGCCTATCTTATTCACCCATCAAGGTGCTTGCTCTAACTTTGCAAAGTTGTATTGGTCACACATATTTTGCTTCTGACCTCTTGCATTACTTCTACTTTGTTACACCATCTGCTTAGTTTAAGCATCATATATGAGTATATGCCATGCCTATCCATTTTCTGTACCTATTCCATGTGTCGTTACACTATGTTTTTCCAGTCAAATGTTGTTCTTCCGTAATAGGTGTCCAAAAGGAAGAGGGTGAGTGCAGGTCGCCAAGGAGTACAAACTAGGTATTTGGAAAAGGTAGTGATACCTGTTAAATCAGATAGATCAGCAGCCACAGAAAACACAGGCCCAACTGTACCACACTTTACCCCTACTCCAGTGGCCAAACCCCTATTAGAACTGCTGGGAGCCCAGCGTCAGGTACTTTCTATGATATCAATTCAAAATTTGAACTCCTAAATTTCTGCTTGTGCCTTAACTTCTCTCTTGTATGAAAACTAATTTCAGATGAATCTCCTTGCTCAAAGGATCATACGATCTCAAAACAATAATGGGCTCTGCATTGCTCTTGTCAGTACCTCTCTCCCGTTTGCCTTGTAACGATGTACTTAATTAATTGCTATTTGATTATGTATCATCAGTCTGCACCTGAGCTTCATTATCCTTTGTTTCTTCCAATATTATTTGATCTATATTCACTCTTTGCAAAATGTAGAATAATGGCAACGCTTATAAAGAATTTTCTTTGGGGAATTTATTGAATTATTCTTCCATTAACTTGGAGAAGGGCTTTGTCCAGCCTGTGTTAACATGTAATGTAAGTTCATCCTTCTCAAGCCTTCAAACTTTGTTCTAGTATAGATTTGGATAGGCATCATTTCCTCCACTGTTGTTTGCTTTGCTGTTTACATCTGATTGGATGTTTGCAACAACTACCAGTTTCAAATTGTAGTTGTAAAAACATGTTCCTTATGCAGAACAGATCCATTTATTTTCTTATATAATTGTGAAACCTGTTACGTGTCTCGTTGTTTCTCTTTCAGACTCGTATCTCTTACGCCAGGCAGAACTTTAGGGAAGATAGTGAGCCAAACCATCTTGAGGACAGCGAGATGACCCCAAGGTCCTGTCTTGATGAAGACAGTGAGTTGAAGCTACTCACCAGCAGGTGTGAGACAACCTCTGTGCAGTCGCTGCCTCAATCAGTTCGACTTCTTCAGTCTCGACTTAAAGCGGAAAGGCTTGCTTCAGCTCAGCTCTGACTTGAAGTCAAAGATGCAATGAAGATGTTAGAGGACTGCCGTGCGCACCATCTGTTGGAAATATGCCCTAGAGGCAATAATAAAAGTATTATTATTATATTTCTTTGTTCATGATAATTGTCTTTATTCATGCTATAACTGTATTATCCGGAAATCGTAATACACGTGTGAATACATAGACCATAATATGTCCCTAGTAAGCCTCTAGTTGACTAGCTCGTTGATCAACAAATAGTCATGGTTTCCTGGCTATGGACATTGGATGTCATTGATAACGGGATCACATCATTAGGAGAATGATGTGATGGACAAGACCCAATCCTAAGCATAGCACAAGATCGTGTAGTTCGTTTGCTAGAGCTTTTCTAATGTCAAGTATCTTTTCCTTTGACCATGAGATCGTGTAACTCCCGGATACCGTAGGAGTGCTTTGGGTGTACCAAATGTCACAACGTAACTAGGTGACTATAAAGGTGCACTACAGGTATCTCTGAAAGTGTCTGTTGGGTTGACACGGATCGAGACTAGGATTTGTCACTCCGTATGACGGAGAGGTATCACTGGGCCCACTCGGTAATGCGTCATCATAATGAGCTCGAAGTGACCAAGTGGTTGATCACGGGATCATGCATTACGGTACGAGTAAAGTGACTTGCCGGTAACGAGATTGAACAAGGTATTGGGATACCGACGATCGAACCTCGGGCAAGTAACATACCGATTGACAAAGGGAATTGTATACGGGGTTGCTTAAATCCTCGACATCGTGGTTCATCCGATGAGATCATCGTGGAGTATGTGGGAGCTAACATGGGTATCCAAATCCCGCTGTTGGTTATTGACCGGAGAGTCGTCTCGGTCATGTCTGCTTGTCTCCCGAACCCGTAGGGTCTACACACTTAAGGTTCGGTGATGCTAGGGTTGTGAAGATATGTATATGCAGTAACCCGAATGTTATTCGGGGTCCCGGATGAGATCCCAGACGTCACGAGGAGTTCCGGAATGGTCCGGAGGTAAAGAATTATATATAGGAAGTGCTGTTTCGGCCATCGGGACAAGTTTCGGGGTCACCGGTATTGTACCGGGACCACCGGAAGGGTCCCGGGGGTCCATCGGGTGGGGCCACCCATCCCGGAGGGCCCCATGGGCCAAAGTGGGAGGGAACCAGCCCATAGTGGGCTGGTGCACCCCCTAGGCCCACCCCATGCGCCTAGGGTTGAAACCCTAGGGGTGGGGGGGGCGCCCCACCTTGGCTTGGGGGCCACTCCAGCCCTGGCCGCCGCCCCCCCTAGGAGATCCAATCTCCTAGGGCTGGCGCTCCCCCTAGGGGAGCCTATATATATGAGGGGGAGGGAGGGGGCAGCCGCACCCTGAGTCCTGGCGCCTCCCTCTCCCCTGCTACACCTCTCTCTCTCGTAGTATAAGGCGAAGCCCTGCTTCTGTGACGCCCTGCATCCACCACCACGCCGTCGTGCTGCTGGATCTTCATCAATATCTCCTTTCCCCTTGCTGGATCAAGAAGGAGGAGACGTCACGCTGACTGTACGTGTGTTGAACGCGGAGGTGCCATCCGTTCGGTGCTAGGATCTCCGGTGATTTGGATCACGTCGTGTACGACTACCTCATCCCCGTTCTTTGAACGCTTCCGCACGCGATCTACAAAGGTATGTAGATGCATCTGATCACTCGTTGCTAGATGAACTCATAGATGGATCTTGGTGAAACCGTAGGAAAAATTTTGTTTTCTGCAACGTTCCCCAACAGTGGCATCATGAGCTAGGTCTATGCGTAGTTCTTCTTGCGCGAGTAGAACACAATTTGTTGTGGGCGTAGATGTTGTCAACTTTCTTGCCGCTACTAGTCTTATCTTGCTTCAACGGTATTGTGGGATGAAGCGGCCCGGACCAACCTTACACATACGCTTACGTGAGACCGGTTCCACCGACTAACATGCACAAGTTGCATAAGGTGGCTGGCGGGTGTCTGTCTCTCCTACTTTAGTTGGAGCGGATTCGATGAAAAGGGTCCTTATGAAGGGTAAATAGAAGTTGACAAATCACGTTGTGGCTTTCACGTAGGTAAGAAAACATTCTTGCTAGAACCCTGTTTCAGCCACGTAAAACTTGCAAACAACAATTAGAGGACGTCTAACTTGTTTTTGCAGCAAGTGCTTTGTGATATGATATGGCCAAAGTTGTGATGAATGATGAATGATCTATATGTGATGTATGAGATGTTCATACTATTGTAATAGGAATCACGACTTGCATGTCGATGAGTATGACAACCGGTAGGAGCCATAGGAGTTGTCTTTATTTTTTGTATGACCTGCGTGTCATTGAGAAACGCCATGTAAATTACTTTACTTTATTGCTAAACGCGTTAGCCATAGTAGTAGAAGTAATAGTTGGCGAGCAACTTCATGGAGACACAATGATAGAGATCATGATGATGGAGATCATGGTGTCATGCCAGTGACAAGATGATCATGGAGCCCCAAGATGGAGATCAAAGGAGCTATGTGATATTGGCCATATCATGTCACTATTATTATTTGATTGCATTTGATGTTTTATCATGTTTTGCATCTTGTTTACTTAGAACGACGGTAGTAAATAAGATGATCCCTTACAACAATTTCAAGAAGTGTTCTCCCCTAACTGTGCACCGTTGCTAAAGTTCGTCGTTTCGAAGCACCGCGTGATGATCGGGTGTGATAGATCCTTACGTTCACATACAACGGGTGTAAGACAGTTTTACACATGCAAAACACTTAGGGTTAACTTGACGAGCCTAGCATGTACAGACATGGTGTAACGCCCCGAGACCGATATGCCAGGTGTCGTTCAGTTATTCGCTGTTGTTGCTTTGTCATTTCCTTGCGTGCCATGCACTGCATATCATGTCATCATGCGCATTTCATTTGCATACGTGTTCGTCTAATGCATCCGAGCTTTTTCCCCGTTGTCCGTTTTGCAATCCGGCGTTCCGTTCTTCTCCGGTGGTCATTTCTACCTTTCTTTTGTGTGTGGGCATTAAACATTTCCGGATTGGACCGAGACTTGCCAAGCGGCCTTGGTTTATCACCGGTAGACCGCCTGTCAAGTTTCGTATCATTTGGACTTCGTTTGATACTCCAACGGGTAACCGAGGGACCGAAAAGGCCTCGTGTGTGTTGCAGCCCAACACCCCTCCAATTTGGCCCAAAACCCACCTAACTCTGCTCTATCATCTCGGTCGTTCGATCACGATCGCGTGGCCGAAAACCGCACCTCGTTTGGACTCTCCTAGCTCCTTATGCCTATAAATACGTGATCCCTTCCAAAATTTCACGGTGCAACCCTAATCCTCTCCCCTCTGCCTCGTTTTCCGCGCCCGACCACATCGCCTCCGCCACTTGGCGCCGCCTGTGCGGCCAGCGCCGCCGCAGCCGCCGCCCTCCACCACCAGGAAGCCGCCACGTCGCCCCTGTCCTCCCCCAACCTCCCGCGGCCCTGCCAGGCCCGAGAGGGGCCCGCGGAGCCCATCTGCAGCGCCGTCGCAGCCCACGCGCACCCGCCTCCCCTTTGCCTTGCCGGATCTGCGCAGCGCCGCCGCCCCTTTGCCGGTCATCACCGGAGTTCCCCGCCGCCACCTCGTTCGTCGCCGGATCTTCACCACCACGGCCAGATCCGGGCTCCCCGTGCCCGGATCCGTCCATTCCCGCAGGCCCCGCCGTGCCCGCCTGCCGGATCTACCTCGCCCCGCCGCCTCAGGCCATCACCGGACTCTGCCGCCGCCACCATGGGTCGCCTCGGCCTCGGCGGGAGGTCGGGGAAGAGATCTCCCTCGCACAGCCCGCCTCCCCTTCGCCAGATCCAGCCTGTCAGCTTCGTCCGGCCCAACTCCCCTTCGTCCAGGCCCAGCTCCCCTACGTCCGACCCAGCGCGCCGCCCGCGCCTGGCCTGCCTCCTACGCGTCCCGGTCCGCGCCTCAAGGCCCAGCGCCTCCCAAGGCCATCTCCAGCTCCTGCCTCCTCCTCTCTGCTAACGGGCCGAGGCCCAGGGTGAGCCGCCCCAGCGCCCCCTCCTCTTGCTATTTTTTTCCCTGCTGCTGGGCTAAGCCAGATTTGGCCCGTGATGTTTTTTCAGCGTCTGGACGATTTGTCTATTATTCCGGAGGTTGCAATTTTACAGTTTAGACCCTCATGTTCATGCATTTAATAACTCATGAACCGTGCATCGGATTAAAATGATTTATATATGAAACTTGCTCAGCATTTTGTGTAGATTAATAATATCCAACTTTCACCCATGTTTAAAATGTTTAAAATGTTTTTTGCATTAATTTGCTCCTATGCCATGTTAAAATGATTTTATTCATAACTAAATAGCCGTAACTCGGATTTTAATAATCTTTATATGTAAATGGGGTAGAATTTTGCCTAGTTTAACATGGTGGCATCATCTTGCATGTTTAACAACTCTAAAATTGTGTTTAGGGCAGAACAGTACCAAATTTATAATGTGCTCATGGGGAGTTTCCGGAATTGTTGTTCGTTGCTTCCGGCCTCATTTAACTTTGACTAGATAAGTAGTTTTCATTTGCTTCACCCTCTTGCCCTGTTTAATAACATTTAATATTGTTGGGTACATAAACAAGAGAGAACTAAATAATTGATGTGGTGTTTTGTCAATATGCATCCCGATGCATATTGAGCTCCAATTAATTTGTAGGATTGCTTGTGCACTTTGCCATGACATGCATCATTAAACCGGACATGCATCATACTTGTTTGTGCATCATACCATGTCTATGTGGTGGTTGTTTACCATGATTGTTTGCTTCTTTCCGGTGTTGCTTCTTCGGGTTGGTTCCGGTAACGTCGTGTTGTGAGGATCCGTTCGTCTACGTCCATTTGTCTTCTTCATGGACTCGTTCTTCTTCCTTGCGGGATCTCAGGCAAGATGATCATACCCTCGAAATCACTACTATCTTTGCTATGCTAGTTTGCTCGCTATTGCTATGCCAATGCTACGATGCCTACCTTTTGCTTGTCAGCCTCCCAAGTTGCCATGTCAAACCTCTAACCCACCATGTCCTAGCAAACCGTTGATTGGCTATGTTACCGCTTTGCTCAGCCCCTCTTATAGCGTTGCTAGTTGCAGGTGAAGATTGGAGGCCGTTCCTTGTTGGAACATTTACTTACTTGTTGGGATATCACTATATATCTTATTTAATTAATGCATCTATATACTTGGTAAAGGGTGGAAGGCTCGGCCTTATGCCTGGTGTTTTGTTCCACTCTTGCCGCCCTAGTTTCCGTCATATCGGTGTTATGTTCCCGGATTTTGCGTCCCTTACGCGGTTGGGCTATTATGGGAACCCCTTGACAGTTCGCCTTAAGTAAAGCTCTTCCAGCAATGCCCAACATTGGTTTTACCATTCGCCACCTAGCCTTTTTCCCCTTGGGAGTCGCGCATCCCGAGGGTCATCTTATTTTAACCCCCCCCCCCGGGCCAGTGCTTGTCTAAGTGTTGGTCCGAACTGAGTAGACTGCGGGGCCACCTCGGGGAAACTTGAGGGCTGGTTTTACTCGTAGGATGTCTCATCCGGTGTTGCCCTGAGAACGAGATATGTGCAGCTCCCATCAGGATGTCGGCACATCGGGCGGTGTTGCTGGTTTAGTTTTACCCTGTCGAAATGTCTTGTTGTACCGGGATACCGAGTCTGATCGGAACGTCTCGGGTGGAGGTCTATTCCTTCGTTGACCGTGAGAGCTTGTTGTGGGCTAAGTTGGGACACCCCTGCAGGGATTTGAACTTTCGAAAGCCGTGCCCGCGGTTATGGGCAGATGGGAATTTGTTAACGTCCGGTTGTAGAAAACCTGAAGTCGACCTTAATTAAAATGAATCAACAGCGTGTGTAACCGTGATGGTCTCTTTCCGGCGGAGTCCGGGAAGTGAACATGGTTGTTGGAGTTATGCTTGACGTAGGTAGTCTAGGATCACTTCTTGATCATACTTTTACCGACCGTGCTTTGCCGTCTCTTCTCGCTCTCATTTGCGTATGTTAGCCACCATATATGCTAGTCACTTGCTGCAGCTCCACCTCATACCTTTACCTTACCCATGAGCTTAAATAGTCTTGATCGCGAGGGTGCGAGATTGCTGAGTCCCTATGGCTCACAGATACTTCCAAAACCAGTTTGCAGGTGCCGATGAGACCGTGCAGATGACGCAATCCAGCTCAGGAGGAGCTCAATGAAGATCTTGTCCTTTGTGTTGTTTCGTTTTAGTTGATCAGTAGTGGAGCCCAGTTGGGGTCGATCGGGGACCTTTGTCGCATTTGGGGTTCTTCTTTTATTTTGGTTCCGTAGTCGGACCATGAGTGTATTTGATTGATGTAATGTTTATTCATGTAATTGGGTGAAGTGGCGATTGTAAGCCAACTATGTATCTCTTTCCCTTGTTATATTACATGGGTTGTGTGAAGATTACCTCACTTGCGACATATGCCTTCAATGCGATTATGCCTCTAAGTCGTGCCTCGACACGTGGGAGATATAGTCGCATCGAGGGTGTTACACATGGCCTCGGAACATAGAGACCGAAAGGTCGAACACGAGTCGTATGGAAGATACGATCAACATGAAGATGTTCACCGACGATGAGTAGTCCGTCTCATGTGATGATCGGACACGGCCTAGTCGACTCGGATCGTGTAACACTTAGATGACTAGAGGGATGTCTAATCTGAGTGGGAGTTCATTAATAATTTGATTAGATGAACTTAATTATCATGAACTTAGTTTAAATCCTTTGCAAATATGTCTTGTAGATCAAATGGCCAACGTAGTCCTCAACTTCAACGCGTTCCTAGAGAAAACCAAGCTGAAAGACGATGGCAGCAACTATACGGACTAGGTCCGGAACCTGAGGATCATCCTCATAGCTGCCAAGAAAGATTATGTCCTACAAGCACCGCTAGGTGATCCACCCGTCCCACAGAACCAAGACGTTATGAACGCTTGGCAGACACGTGCCGATGACTACTCCCTCGTTCAGTGCGGCATGCTTTATAGCCTAGAGCCGGGGCTCCAAAAGCGTTTTGAGAGACATGGAGCATATGAGATGTTCGAAGAGCTGAAAATGGTTTTTCAAGCTCATGCCCGGGTCGAGAGATATGAAGTCTCCGACAAATTCTTCAGCTGTAAGATGGAGGAAAATAGTTCTGTCAGTGAGCACATACTCACTATGTCTGGGTTACATAACCGCTTGACTCAGCTGGGAGTTAATCTCCCGGACGACGCGGTCATTGACAGAATTCTCCAGTCGCTTCCACCAAGCTACAAGAGCTTTGTGATGAACTTCAATATGCAGGGGATGGAAAAGACCATTCCTGAAGTATTTGCTATGCTGAAATCAGCAGAGGTAGAAGTCAAGAAGGAACATCAAGTGTTGACGGTGAATAAAACCACTAAGTTCAAGAAGGGCAAGGGTAAAAAGAACTTCAAGAAGGACGGCAAGGAAGTTGCCGCACCCGGCAAGCAAACTACCAGGAAGAAGTCAAAGAATGGACCCAAGCCTGAGACGGAGTGCTTTTATTGCAAAGGGAAGGGTCACTGGAAGCGGAACTGCCCCATATACTTAGCGGACAAGAAGGCCGGCAACACCAAAGGTATATTTGATATACATGTAATTGATGTGTACCTTACCAGTACTCGTAGTAACTCCTGGGTATTTGATACCGGTGCCGTTGCTCATATTTGTAACTCACAGCAGGAGCTGCGGAATAAACGGAGACTGGCGAAGGACGAGGTGACGATGCGCGTCGGGAATGGTTCCAGGGTCGATGTGATCGTCGTCGGCACGCTACCTCTACATTTACCTACGGTATTAGTTATAAACCTCAATAATTGTTATTTAGTGCCAAGTTTGAGCATGAACATTGTATCAGGATCTCGTTTAATACGAGATGGCTACTCATTTAAATCCGAGAATAATGGTTGTTCTATTTATATGAGAGATATGTTTTATGGTCATGCTCCGATGGTCAATGGTTTATTCTTAATGAATCTCGAACGTAATATTACACATATTCATAGTGTGAATACCAAAAGATGTAAGGTTGATAATGATAGTCCCACATACTTGTGGCACTGCCGCCTTGGTCACATAGGTGTCAAACGCATGGAGAAGCTCCATGCTGATGGACTTTTAGAGTCTCTTGATTATGAATCATTTGACACGTGCGAACCATGCCTCATGGGTAAAATGACCAAGACTCCGTTCTCAGGAACAATGGAGCGAGCAGCCAACTTATTGGAAATCATACATACTGATGTGTGCGGTCCAATGAGTGTTGAGGCTCACGGTGGCTATCGTTATGTTCTCACCCTCACTAATGACTTGAGTAGATATGGGTATATCTACTTAATGAAACACAAGTCTGAAACCTTTGAAAAATTCAAGGAATTTCAGAGTGAGGTTGAGAATCAACGTGACAGGAAAATCAAGTTTCTACGATCAGATCGTGGAGGAGAATACTTGAGTCACGAATTTGGCACACACTTAAGAAAATGTGGAATCGTTTCACAACTCACGCCGCCTGGAACACCTCAGCGTAACGGTGTGTCCGAACGTCGTAATCGCACTCTATTGGATATGGTGCGGTCTATGATGTCTCTTACCGATTTACCGCTATCATTTTGGGGATACGCTCTAGAGACAGCTACATTCACTTTAAATAGGGCTCCGTCTAAATCTGTTGAGACGACACCGTATGAATTATGGTTTGGCAAGAAACCTAAGCTGTCGTTTCTAAAAGTTTGGGGATGCGATGCTGATGTCAAGAAACTTCAACCTGAGAAGCTCGAACCCAAGTCGGAAAAATGCGTCTTCATAGGATACCCTAAGGAAACCATTGGGTATACCTTCTACCTAAGATCCGAAGGCAAGATCTTTGTTGCCAAGAACGGACTCTTTCTGGAGAAAGAGTTTCTCTCGAAAGAAGTAAGTGGGAGGAAAGTGGAACTTGATGAAGTATTACCTCTTGAACCGGAGAGTAGTGCAGCTCAAGAAAATGTTTCTGTGGTGCCTCCACCGGTTAGAGAGGAGGTTAATGATGATGATCATGAAACTTCAGATCAAGTTACTACTGAACTTCGTAGGTCCACAAGGACACGTTCCGCACCAGAGTGGTACGGCAACCCTGTCCTGGAAATCATGTTGTTAGACAACGGTGAACCTTCGAACTATGAAGAAGCGATGGTGGCCCCAGATTCCAACAAATGGCTTGAAGCCATGAAATCCGAGATAGGATCCATGTATGAAAACAAAGTGTGGACTTTGACAGACTTGCCCGATGATCGGCGAGTGATAGAAAACAAATGGATCTTTAAAAGGAAGACGGACGCGGATGGTAATGTTACCATCTATAAAGCTCGACTTGTCGCTAAGGGTTATCGGCAAGTTCAAGGGGTTGACTACGATGAGACGTTCTCTCCCGTAGCGAAGCTGAAGTCCGTCCGAATCATGTTAGCAATTGCCGCATACTATGATTATGAGATATGGCAAATGGACATCAAAACGGCATTCCTTAACAGTTATCTTAAGGAAGAACTGTATATGATGCAGCCGGAAGGTTTTGTCGACCCTAAGAATGCTAACAAGGTATGCAAGCTCCAGCGATCCATTTATGGGCTGGTGCAAGCATCTCGGAGTTGGAACATTCGCTTTGATGAGATGATCAAAGCGTTTGGGTTTATGCAGACTTATGGAGAAGCCTGCGTTTACAAGAAAGTGAGTGGGAGCTCTGTAGCATTTCTCATATTATATGTAGATGACATACTTTTGATGGGAAATGATATAGAACTCTTGAGAGCATTAAGGCCTACTTGAATAAGAGTTTTTCAATGAAGGACCTTGGAGAAGCTGCTTATATATTAGGCATCAAGATCTATAGGGATAGATCGAGACGCCTCATAGGTCTTTCACAAAGCACATACCTTGATAAGATTTTGAAGAAGTTCAAAATGGATCAGTCCAAGAAAGGGTTCTTGCCTGTTTTGCAAGGTGTGAGATTGAGCTCGGATCAATGCCCGACCATGGCAAAATATAAAGAAGAGATGAGTGTCATCCCCTATGCTTCAGCCATAGGATCTATTATGTATGCCATGCTGTGTACCAGACCTGATGTAAACCTTGACGTAAGTTTGGTAGGAAGGTACCAAAGTAATCCCGGCAAGGAACACTGGACAGCGGTCAAGAATATCCTGAAGTACCTGAAAAGGACAAAGGACATGTTTCTCGTTTATGGAGGTGACGAAGAGCTCGTCGTAAAGGGTTACGTCGACGCTAGCTTCGACACAGATCTGGATGACTCTAAGTCACAAACCGGATACGTGTATATGTTGAATGGTGGAGCAGTAAGCTGGTGTAGTTGCAAGCAGAGCGTCGTGGCGGGATCTACATGTGAAGCGGAGTACATGGCAGCCTCGGAGGCAGCGCATGAAGCAATTTGGGTGAAGGAGTTCATCACCGACCTAGGAGTCATACCCAATGCGTCGGGGCCGATCAAACTCTTCTGTGACAACACTGGAGCTATTGCACTCGCCAAGGAGCCCAGGTTTCACAAGAAGACCAGGCACATCAAGCGTTGCTTCAACTCCATTCGTGAAAATGTTCAAGATCGAGACATAGAAATTTGCAAAGTGCATACGGATCTGAATGTCGCAGATCCGTTGACTAAACCTCTCTCGCGAGCAAAACATGATCAACACCAGAACTCTATGGGTGTTCGATTCATCACAATGTAACTAGATTATTGACTCTAGTGCAAGTGGGAGCTGTTGGAAATATGCCCTAGAGGCAATAATAAAAGTATTATTATTATATTTCTTTGTTCATGATAATTGTCTTTATTCATGCTATAACTGTATTATCCGGAAATCGTAATACACGTGTGAATACATAGACCATAATATGTCCCTAGTAAGCCTCTAGTTGACTAGCTCGTTGATCAACAGATAGTCATGGTTTCCTGGCTATGGACATTGGATGTCATTGATAATGGGATCACATCATTAGGAGAATGATGTGATGGACAAGACCCAATCCTAAGCATAGCACAAGATCGTGTAGTTCGTTTGCTAGAGCTTTTCTAATGTCAAGTATCTTTTCCTTTGACCATGAGATCGTGTAACTCCCGGATACCGTAGGAGTGCTTTGGGTGTACCAAACGTCACAACGTAACTGGGTGACTATAAAGGTGCACTACAGGTATCTCCGAAAGTGTCTGTTGGGTTGACACGGATCGAAACTGGGATTTGTCACTCCGTATGACGGAGAGGTATCACTGGGCCCACTCAGTAATGCGTCATCATAATGAGCTCGAAGTGACCAAGTGGTTGATCGCGGGATCATGCATTACGGTACGAGTAAAGTGACTTGCCGGTAACGAGATTAAACAAGGTATTGGGATACCGACGATCGAACCTCGGGCAAGTAACATACCGATTGACAAAGGGAATTGTATACGGGGTTGCTTAAATCCTCGACATCGTGGTTCATCCGATGAGATCATCGTGGAGTATGTGGGAGCTAACATGGGTATCCAGATCCCGCTGTTGGTTATTGACCGGAGAGTCGTCTCGGTCATGTCTGCTTGTCTCCCAAACCCGTAGGGTCTACACACTTAAGGTTCGGTGACGCTAGGGTTGTGAAGATATGTATATGCAGTAACCCGAATGTTGTTTGGGGTCCCGGATGAGATCCCGGACATCACGAGGAGTTCCGAAATGGTTCGGAGGTAAAGAATTATATATAGGAAGTGCTATTTCGGCCATCGGGACAAGTTTCGGGGTCACCGGTATTGTACCGGGACCATCGGAAGGGTCCCGGGGGTCCACTGGGTGGGGCCACCCATCCCGGAGGGCCCCATGGGCCAAAGTGGGAGGGAACCAGCCCATAGTGGGCTGGTGCGCCCCCTAGGCCCACCCCATGCGCCTAGTGTTGAAACCCTAGGGGTGGGGGGGCGCCCCACCTTGGCTTGGGGGCCACTCCAGCCCTGGCCGCCGCCCCCCTAGGAGATCCAATCTCCTAGGGCTGGCGCCCCCCCCCCCTAGGGGAGCCTATATATATGAGGGGGAGGGAGGGGGCAGCCGCACCCTGAGTCCTGGCGCCTCCCTCTCCCCTGCTACACCTCTCTCTCTCGTAGTATAAGGCGAAGCCCTGCTTCTGTGACGCCCTGCATCCACCACCACGCCGTCGTGCTGCTAGATCTTCATCAATCTCTCCTTTCCCCTTGCTGGATCAAGAAGGAGGAGACGTCACGCTGACTATACGTGTGTTGAACGCGGAGGTGCCGTCCGTTCGGTGCTAGGATCTCCGGTGATTTGGATCACGTCGTGTACGACTACCTCATCCCCATTCTTTGAACGCTTCCGCACGCGATCTACAAAGGTATGTAGATGCATCTGATCACTCGTTGCTAGATGAACTCATAGATGGATCTTGGTGAAACCGTAGGAAAATTTTTGTTTTCTGCAATGTTCCCCAACACCATCATGCCTTAAATCTAGTGTTGATGCATCTATCGTTGAAACAACTGAGGTCTACTCAGCTTCTTCAACTGTTTGGGGGGGGGGGGCGACCTAACCAGGCCTAGTGCCTTCTGAAGTGCTCTCAGTTTTGTATATTCTTTTGTCGGCACGTTTATTTGCACTGGTGGCAAACTTTGATGCCCAGTGGATGTAATATGTGTGATAGCCATGATAGCCTAGCGTAAGTTGCTTGCTTATTTATTTCCTTGTTGTCTTGTTTATTAGTTTGCTTCTAGTCATTGCAGTTCTTTTTCAGCGGTTTGCTAGTGGCTGCAATAACCTATTTTTTAAAACTAGGCCACAATAACCATGGGCTAATATTTACTGTAGTGACACTGGGCCTCCTACGGGCCATAGAAATAGTGGGCCTTCTATGGGTCGTAGAAACAATGGGCCTTCTACGGGCCATATCATCAATGGGCCTTATACGGGAAGTATGATCGATGGCCAAACATGGGCCAATAACATGCCGCATTATGGCCATAAACGGGCTAGAGTTGGAATCGCCTGTTCATGGGCTGACCATAACGGGCCATCGTTAATAGGCCATATTTGATGATGCTATGAAAACGGCCCAACATATTAACGGACCACAAACGGGCCGACTGTAACCATGGGCTGAATTTGGCCCACAGGCAGAAAATGAGAGCAACAGGCCGTAAGTAAACGAATGCTGGAAATGAGCCCAAGAATAAATGGGCTCTGAGAAGGCCGAAAGATAACATGGGCTGGAAACGGCCCAATGGAATAACGAGCCGTTAATGGGTATAAAGTGATACACTGTTCATTACGGGCCAGTTTCACCATGGGCCGTTAATGGGTGTAAACTGATACACTGTTCATTACGAGCCAGTTTCACCACGGGCCGCTAATAGGCCAAGAGTTACATAGGGCTTCATATGGGCCGAAAGACGTCATGGGCCATACATAGGCCAGAAGTGAAAACGGGCTGGAATCATATTGGGTGGCCCAGATGACGCTACTGGGCCAAATTCGAATAGGGCGTAACGGGCCTTGGGTTAGCGGGCCATAAATGGGCTATATGCGAACATGCCGTTAACAGGCTTTACATGGGCCGGCCCGCCACCTTTTGACCAAGTCAAACGGGCCGGCCTTTTCATAGGAATGGGCCTCTGTTGGGCTGTGCCACATGTCGACGTATCATAGGCGCCTATCTGACTCACTAACGAGCTGACACGTGTTTCGTCCGGCCAATAAGAATTTTACATGTGGAAATTTGCCATTGGTCGGGGCTGTTAACGGGTTATCGGATCCAAAACCCGACCCGATAGCTTAACGGCGTTCCGTTACGGTGGATGCCACGTGTCGGTCACCCTTGACGAAAGCACTTCTGTGACGCGTGATTTATCGTCATGGAAGTGGACACTTCCGTGATGATAATTTTGGTAATGTCATGGAACACTTCTACGACAGCACTGGTATGACTATCTTGATTCTGTCATAAATTTGTCATGGATGTACATGCATGACAAAAAAAAGCGACCTACTGTGACAAACACGTATCATCACGGAAGTGTATTTTTTTGTAGTGTAATCTTCTTTTTGTGGTGTGTTTGTTGAGACTGATGAATTGTGAGTTTATGATCAAGTCTATCTATGAATAATATTTGAATCTTCTCTGAATTCTTTTATGTATGATTGGATATCTTTGCAAGTCTCTTCGAATTATCAGTTTGGTTTGGCCTACTAGATTGATCTTTCTTGCAATGGGAGAAGTGCTTAGCTTTGGGTTCAATCTTGTGGTGTCCTTTCTCGGTGACAGTAAGGGCAGCAAGGCACGTATTGTATTGTTGCCATCGAGGATAACGAGATGGGGTTTTCTTCATATTGCATGAGTCTATCCCTCTACATCATGTCATCTTGCTTAAGGCGTTACTCTGTTTTTATCTTAATACTCTAGATGCATGCTGGATAGCGGTCGATGAGTGGAGTAATAGTAGTAGATGCAGGCAGGAGTCGGTCTACTTGTCTCGGACGTGATGCATATATACATGATCATACCTAGATATTCTCATAACTATGCTCAATTCTGTCAATTGCTCAACAGTAATTTGTTCACCCACCGTAGAATACTTATGCTCTTGAGAGAAGCCACTAGTGAAACCTATGGCCCCCGGGTCTATCTTTATCATATCAATCTCCTACTATTTAGTTATTTACTTTGCTATTTACTTTGCCTTTATTTTACTTTGCATCTTTATCATAAAAATACCAAAAATATTATCTTTATCATATCTATCAGATCTCACTCTCGTAAGTGGCCCTATAGGGATTGACAACCCCTATTTGCGTTGGTTGCGAGGATTTATTTGTTTGTGCAGGTACGAGGGACTTGCGTGTAGCCTCCTACTGGATTGATACCTTGGTTCTCAAAAACTGAGGGAAATACTTACGCTACTTTGCTGCATCATCCCTTCCTCTTCAGGGAAAACCAACGCAGTGTTAAAAGAGGTAGCACTCGGTGACGTATCTTACATGCCTTATATTACAAGTCTACACGTACATGGTGGTTTATACTTATGGGCCTTAAGCCGCCTCTGGGCTTGGTCCTCTTACAAGCCTATATGTGAACCGCCATCTTGTATATTCTTGGGCTTCATATAGATGAACCGCCATTGTGGTTGACCTGGCCCCTCCTGGGCGGGTTATATCTGGTAGTCATATCCCCAACATTAGGCCCCAGGTTGATTTGAACTTGTTCATGTCAATCTTCAACACTTAGAAAAATCCTTCTACATCTGCTATGAAAACCTTGTAACCCGCCATGACATCATCTCCAGGAATTTCAAAAACTCGCCACGACGTCATCTTTAACGGATCTTTATCTTTAATGACCTTCCAAAAATCGAGGCGTTTAGTCAGTTGGATAATCATCATTTGGCCTCCTCGTTTTTCGCGCCTGCCTGTTACCCCTTTCCATATAAATAGGGTCAAACCACCCCTTTCTCATTCTCCTCTCTTCTCCTTCTCGTATTCTTCTTCCTCGCGACGCACCAGCCCACACAAGCTCCGCCACCGTCGACCTCCGTCCCCTTCATCAACTCCATCTGCTGCATCGCCCCTGAACAGTCCAGAAACACCGCGGCACTTCTCCACTGTCAGCTAGCATCAGTAAGTCTTCCCTTTTCCTTTTCATGGATCTGTCCTTTAGGGTTTCGGTGTTCGTCAGTGTTCATCGCTGCTCCTCCTTCTCCTTGCTAGATCGCATAGTTTTGATCTGAAAATAATGTAGGTCCTCCACTTTTCTGTTGCCGCCTCTGTAGTTTTTAGAATTTATTTCATTTTGCTGAACTGCCACAGATCCAATCTCATAGCTTCGATCTGCAAAACTTGTTTGTCCCCATACTTAGTAGATTTTACTCTTTTTGGATCTTGAATACCAGTATGTGTCATGGCGGCTTACATATCGGGTTTACAATTGACCATATATCATTAGTCCTCACTTAAGCCGCCATTCTGAATATACACTACAACAGTTAACTCGTGATTTCACCAACTAACTTGAGCCGGCAAATTATTCCCTTCCTTTAGGTTGTCCGTCTTTCACAATGCCGCCAAAGACAGTTACTACATGTAACTGGGTTCCCTCCATCGTCACTGAGGATACTTTAAAAGATTTTGTCAAAGTTGGATATTTGCCAAAGAAGAGTGTCATGCATTACTGTGCTCCTGACCCGGGCGAAAAGAGACCTATGCCAAAGGACGGTGAAGTCATTGTATTCACTGATCACATGAACTGGGGCTTCTCACCGCCCGGCTCTAAGTTTTTTCGAGACGTTCTGCACTTCTTCAAACTCCATCCTCAAGACATTGGACCCAACTCCGTGTCAAACATCTGTAACTTTCAAGTTTTCTGTGAAGTATATCTTCAAGAAGAGCCTAGCGTCGAGCTTTTCAGGGAATTCTTCTATCTGAACCGCCAAAATGAGTTCACAAACGGGCCCAGCTTAGATCTTGGTGGAATATCGATTCTACGCAGAAGATACGCTATCTTCCCTCAAGCAGCTCTACCGAGTCAACCTAAGGACTAGAATCAGACGTGGTTCTATTGTAAAGATATCTCGCCGGCTGATGAAAATCCATTGTCGGGTTATCGTGCTGAACGTATTGGCCCGAAACATCAACTCCCTGAAAAGCTTACCGCCGCCGAATGGAAGAAACTCGCACCTACTATCAGAAAGGTCCAAGCCCTTCTAGGAAACAGTTTAACTGGAGTTGATTTGGTCCACTGCTGGGTCGCCTGGTGGATCATACCCTTAAGTCGCCGATCTGGCTTGATGTGTACTTATACCAAAGCAAAAGACGATCCATTACGCCATATCTCTCTGCGTCTGACTGAAGAGGGCATTGTTGAAATGGCAACAACCCTTGTAAATTAAATTCGAAGACTGCAGCAAAGTGGGTCTGAACCCTTTCTGCAAGCTTAACCCGCCGCCAGATGTAAGTCTCTTGATTTCCCTTACTTTATCGCTTCGTCCAAATATTATGTGAGCTCAAGTATGTTACTCTTTCGCAGGATAAGTCTGACTTCTGGAAGGCAAAATATGATCACGAAGCCGCCAAAAAGGCTAGGGTTGCCGCGAAAGCCGCCAGAAAGACCATCAAGAAACCTAAGAAGAAATCAAGCGCCTCTGACATGTTTAAGCTGGATAATACTTCTGAGTCGGAGGTAGCCCTTGACTCTCTTGGCTTGTTTTTCAACCAACTTATTGACACTGACTATTACCAGGATGACACGGGAGCCAGCCAAGCAATTGAAGAAGAGGTAACTACTATTTCCTCCGACTTAGAATCTTTGCCAAGGCAGAAACTTCGGCAAGTAACCCGGAAAGTAAGGTTTTCACACCCCTTGGCTTATATAGATCCTCACTTTCTTTTGAAATGAAAGCAACACGAGAGTCGCCGTTAGACCCGGACCAGTGAAGGTGACGAGATGTCCTCCAGCTTACCAAACATCCCTGCTCCTCGAAAACATTGAAATGAGTTTCTTTTTAATTTTAAACTCTTTCCACTCGTCGCGGGCCTTATCTTCCTTCCTCCTAACTCTGTTGAACCAACTGACCAGGAGCTTGCCCATTCTTCCTCTGGCGACTCATCGCAAACTGAGCTGCCGGCTTTTAAAACTGCTCCTGGGTAATGACAATTAATTTTATTCTGTACCTCTTTATACTCTTAAACTTGTACTAACTTGTCATAAACCGTGTAGTGGTCAAGAAAAACCTAACAAGAAGGCGAAAGTTATCAAGCCAGCTGAGGTGCCTGAAGTTGTTGAGCCGGAGCAACAAGTTTCTACGCCTGAAGTTTCTGACAAACAGCCGGAAGATTTTGTCTCTGGCCCTGTACCTGAAATTCCTGACCTTTCCTGTGACCGCACGGATGTCAATCCTGCGCCCACCGAGTCATCCAACCCATTTAAGCTGCCAGAAGAGCATGGTGAAGACGTTATGATTACTGGCACCGACTTTCAAGAACCAGTACGTCCAACTGTCTTGGCCAAACACTCCGCAAATAATGAGTTCATTGAGAAGTGGAAATTGAAGCTTGACATCGCTAATTATTATCAACTGTCTTTCAATGACGTATTCTCTGGTTATCTTAACCAAGTTCATTCCAGTCGCGACCTTGAGATAAATATGGTGAAACAAATGCACCAGAAGTATGAGGTATGTCATCTGGCTTACATAAGTTATGTATATCCTGCTAGCCCCCAAGTCTTCTGATTTATGATAAGGATGAATAATCTGTAGACTTAGAAGAATCATAAACTTCTGTCCTAGACTCCCTCCAAGTCTGGTTTAAAACTAAACCGGATGCTGAAATAGCGTAATTTTGCATTCGTAGTCCCCAAGGGCCGGTTTAATCAGTATGAATGAGCCGGTCCTATTGATCACTATGCAAAAGAGTAGAGCTTAATTACATAGCCCCCATCAGTCGGCTGAGATTGTTTACAGCACATCCGGCTCATTATTATTAAGATACAAGCAATATGCATTAGCCCCCAAGTGCCAAGTAGTGTTGCTTGCAAAGTGCTTGGGACTTTATTCATAAGAGTCGTTTCTTTGAAAAATTATTTTGACAGACATTAGCCCCCAAGTGCCAAGTGTTGTTGCTTGCAAAGGACTTGGGACTTATATTGTTGTAATCCGCCATGAAATATGTTTGATAAATCTATGTCGTATGCAGGCCGCGACTGCTGAACTGGAATCTCAACTGAACGATGCCAAGACCCGGCTGGCGGCTCAAGAAAATGAAACCCGGAAGGCTGAGTCGAAATTCCAGTTTAGTGTGACTGAATCAGAAAAGTTGAAGACCAGATTTGAGGCGGAGAGAAAGACTTGGGTTGAAGAAAAGACTGCCTTAACGCAGCGGGCCGAGAAAGCAGAAACAACTCTTCAGGAGGTGACCACTGAGCTCTCCGGCTTAAAACACCGTGTGTCTCAGATGGTTTCTGCTATTTTTGGTGAGTTGCCTTGTTATTCATCCAAAGAGAGTACTTGTCGCCTTAATGTAAGCCGCCATTTAACCAATCTGTAACTTACTCAGGTCCCAGGAGCAGCAACCTTAGCCAAGACACACTTGTGAAGCTCAAGGCGGTTTATACTCTTGTTGAGCAATTATATACTGGTGCTCAATGTACATTGGCTACCATCTCCCCTGCTAATCAAGGACCCAATCTGTTAAGCTATGTGCTGAAGAAATTATCCATCATGCCCACCAGAATCCAAGAGATAAAGCGGTCTTGTGCAAGAGCCGACACTGTGACGGCCTTGAGCCGTGCCAAAGCGTGGGTACCGGAATTAGACCGGGCAGATGTGGCTAGTGGGTATCCTAGCTTAAAGGAAGATGGAACCTCTTTCGATCAGCAAGACTTTGCCGCCTGTGTCAAAGAGATTCGTCCTCATGCAACAGTCATCGCTGAAGAGACCAATCTTTCCAAATATCAATCGGCTTACGATGCAGATAATCAGAAGATGCATACACCTGCGTACAAAGTGATGGACTTAATTCCGCCAGTTCATCAGCACACTTTCGCCCCTGATATTGACCCATCCAATCTGATTGGCGACGAAGCTGAATTCTTCGCCTTGCGTGGCTTTGACTAGTCCAAACCAAACTCCCAGACAGTGGAGGAGGAAGAAGAACCGGCAAGGGATGAATTGAAGGCCTCCCATCAGCAAGATCAAGAAGAGTGAACCACCAGGCGGTTTAAAGACTTAAGCTTTGACAAAACACTTGACCTCATGTTGGCTCATGGATCTATGTAATAGGGTAGTTAAAACTTGAAATGGTCGTGCCATCATGCACGTTTTTCTGTTTTCCATAACACTGATGATCCACCGGTTTAAAAAACCACTCTTTGTATGATAGTCTTTGACTTATGCAGATTTGAATTATTATGATCCTGCACACAAAGAAAACACAAGGGCCCTGGCGGCTTACCGCCGGGCGGGTCATGATACCCAATGAAAGCCGCTAGGGATGAATAGTCCATAACAGGGCCGGTCTGATAACTGCTAAGGAAAACAACATACTTGTGATATATACTTAAACTGGCGGCTTATTAGCTTCGTGCAATTTAGAGGTGTTAGAACTATAACTTCAACCAAGGTATTCATTCCGCTTTGGCGATTTAGAGTCTGTCCTCCCGACAGGTTGTATAAACCCAAAGCGTGCTTCCAATGTGAGCCGTAAATAGGGCAGTTGGGTCCGACTTATAAAAAACCGGAAGGCAGCGAAAAACTCAAATACGAATAAGAAATCAAAAGAAATTCAAGGCTTTTGTAGACTATCAAATTAAAGTGTCTTCTTCAATGAAACTAGCCGGAGCCACTAGATTGTTCGTGCTGCCGTGATCCTGACTCACAGTGTGCCCAATCGACATTTGAACCCTAGATAAGTCTGGTCTTGCTCAAAGACTTACGAGGAGTACGCGGGGCCAGAGTAACAGTATCATGGGCCAATTTATCCAAGTTTCAAGGAAGGCAGCTTATGAAGCCTGGATCCATCTGACACTGTAAACCGTAGTCTCGCATGACAAGCCGCCGTTTGAACCTTAACTGAGCTTAGATCTTGGTCGAATACGTTGTAAAGACTGATCGTTAAGAGTTCGGCGGGTCAATCAGGATGACCTGATGGAGTTGAAGCAGATGGTGTTACAGGTAGGACGACCCAGTCAGAGTTTGTTCTCTTCGGTCAAATACGCCTATGTTTGAACAAACCTGGTCAAGAGGGTAGTAACGCTATGTTCTCTTTGGTCGAATACGCCTATGTTTGAACAGGAAGACCCCAAGTGACATACTTACAAGCGTGGCATTGAGCCGATCAAAAGGGTACCGACATCTATGTTCTCTTTGGTGAATACACCTATGTTTGAACAGGAAGCCCCCAAGTGACCATATAAACTTTTGGCCTTGCGCCGATCAAGAGGGTACCAACAGCTATGCTCGATGAGCAGGAAGCCCCCAAGTGATCACATGAACTTTGGCATTGCGCCGATCAAGAGGGTACCGACAGCTATGCTCGATGAGCAGGAAGCCCCAAATGATCATCAGGGACCTATGTTTGAGCTGTGATGTGCATCCAACTCTCTTTGGTTCTTGAAATTGTGGGCATCAAGCCTCTTAAATGATGATAAAGACTCAGCTTTGAAAAAGTGAAATGATAGAGGCCCTGTATTGTCAGGGATGTCGTCTTTATTATACTACTTATAATATATACATCAGATAACTATGTACATCATGAGAGCCGGAGGCTCAAGTATAGTAGGGCCGAAGGTGAGCAATGTTCCACGGCCGACGAGTCTCCTCCTCCGATGTGTGTGAGTCCTTGTTGTCTCGAACGTTGATAAGGTAGTATGACCCATTATGTAAGTTCTTGCTGACCACAAAAGGTCCTTCCCAAGGTGGTGATAACTTGTGCATATCTACCTGATCTTGGATGAGCCGGAGCACTAAGTCGCCTTCTTGAGAGGTTTTGGTATTGACCCGGCGGCTGGGATAATGCCGTGGGTCTTGCTGGTAAATCGCCGAACAAGCCGCCGCGAGGTCACGCTCCTCATCCAATAAGTCAAGTGCGTCTTGACGCGCTTTTTCATTGTCAGCCTCAACATAAGCCGCCACCTGGGGTGAATCGTGACGGATGTCACTAGGGAGAACCGCCTCTGCCCCATAAAGCATGAAGAAAGGTGTGTAACCCGTAGATCTGTTGGGGGTCATGTTGATGCTCCATAACACTGAGGGTAACTCCTCCACCCAACAACCCGGCTTCTCTATAAAGGAACCATAAGCCGGGGCTTGATACCTCGCAGAATCTCCTGATTTGCTCATTCTGTCTGTCCATTGGATTGAGGGTGAGCTACAGAGGAAACATCAAGCCGGATGTGCTCCCGTTGACAAAATTCTTCCATAGCACCTTTACAAAGATTAGTTCCATTATCTGTTATGATGCTGTGCGGAAAGCCAAAATAGAAGATCACCTTCTTCACGAATTGAACCGCCGTTGCCGCATCACATTTACTAACCGGCTCTGCTTCAATCCACTTAGTAAACTTATCAACTGCCACCAAGAGGTGGGTCTTCTTATCCTTGGACCTTTTGAAAGGCCCAACCATATCAAGCCCCCAAGTTGCAAATGGCCAAGTAATTGGAATCATCCTCAATTCTTGAGCCAACACATGAGCTCGTCGTGCAAATTTCTGACAGCCGTCACATCTGCTTACCAAATCCCCAGCATCAGCATGAGCCATTAACCAATAAAACCCATGACGGAAAGCCTTGGCTACCAGGGATTTAGAGCCGGCGTGATTGTCGGTGTCAAAACCGGTGGATCTCGGGTAGGGGGTCCCAAACTATGCGTCTAAGGCGGATGGTAACAGGAGGCTGGGGACACGATGTTTTACCCAGGTTCGGGCCCTCTTGATGGAGGTAAAACCCTACGTCCTGCTTGATTATTCTTGATAATATGAGTAGTACAAGAGTTGATCTACCACGAGATCGGAGAGGCTAAACCCTAGAAGCTAGCCTATGGTATGATTGTCTGTTGTCCTACGGACTAAAACCCTCCGGTTTATATAGACACCAGAGGGGGCTAGGCTTACGCAAGGTTGGTTACAAAGGAGGATATATACATATCCATATTGCCTAGCTTGCCTTCCACGCCAAGTAGAGTCCCATCCGGACACGGGACGAAGTCTTCAATCTTGTATCTTCATAGTCCAACAGTCCGGCCAAAGGATATAGTCCGGAGACCACCTAATCCCGGACTCCCTCAGTAGCCCCTGAACTAGGCTTCAATGACGATGAGTCCGGCACGCAGTGTTGTCTTCGGCATTGCAAGGTGGGTTCCTCCTCCGAATACACCACGGAAGAATTTGAATACAAAGATAGTGTCCGACCCTGCAAAATAAGTTCCACATACCACCGTAGAGAGAATAATATTTCCACAAATCCAATCTGCTGACACGTTTTGGCGGCATGACATCATGCCATGGCCCGGTAATTATTCGAACCATTTTTCCTTAACCAGCCCCGCACATAACGCGAGGCGGTTTCTTGACACGTCTTGTCAAAGCAGAGATCGTGTTCCCCTTATTACGGGATTCTCATTAATACGGACGTGGGTAACCCAACCGTGCCTAGGACTCCTAGATTTTAGGCAAGTCCCAAACGGCCACGAGAAGGACGCTTGATATTCACCCTCTTTATAAAGGGACAAGGCTTTTACATCTTCCTTCCCGTGCTCAATCGAATCCTTCCCCCGCCTTGAGTTCTAACACCCAAAGCCTGGGTCAGGTGCTTTGGACCTTCAATCATGTTTGGATCCAGCCTTCAAGGCCGGTGGATGCCTTCCTCCGTCACGGAGGAGGATATCAAGAAGTTAAGGGAGGCCAGATACCTGACCGCCAAAATTTCGCATAGGCTGCCCGCCGGAGGGCACGTCATCCCTACTCCCGAACCCAACAAGAGCGTTGTGTCCATCTCCCACTTCCTCTGAGGACTAGGACTTGCTCTGTATCCCTTTGTCAGGGGTCTTATGTTCTATTACAGGTTGGATTTTCACGACCTAGCCCCGGATTCCCTCCTTCACATCTCGTCATTTATTGTCGTTTGTGAGGCCTTCCTCCGCATTACCCCTCACTTCGGCCTGTGGCTCAAGACCTTTGACGTGAAGCCGAAGATGGTCGAGGGGCAGTACGCAGCATGCGGAGGTGCTCTAATAAGCAAAATTGCTGGCGCTCCATGGCCGAAGGGCTCCTCTCTAGAGGTATCCGAATTGTGGCAACGGGAGTGGTTTTACGTCACAGCTCCCCGAAGTGCCAAGTGGGTAGCTGCCCCCACCTTCCACTCGGGCCCTCCACCACAGCTGATGCCATGGATCAGCAAGGGGCTGAGCTGGGGCCCGGCCAAGGACGTGCCCATACTGCAGAGCCACATCCGAGATCTCTTTGAGGGAGATTTTAGTCTGGTTATGGTAATCCAAGTCATGCTTGTTCGTCGAGTCCAGCCTTGCAAACGCCGGCCCCTCCGCATGTGGGAATTCAACCTGGAAGGACCACACACTATTCAGAATTTCCTCGGCATGACGCATGAGGAGATGTACAAATCGTTCTTCGGACCCCAAATAGAGTGTTCGGACACTACCGAGGATGTGGGCCTAAGTAGCAACCGCACCGCGGCCCAAGTAAGTAATCCCATGGCCGAACACACTGTCCTTTTTCTTTATCATGACATCATTCTGAAGAATCGCTCTTTGACCAGGACTGGGTAACAAAGGCGAAGATGATCCGGTGTTCGGCCCCCCTTCCTGAAGGCTTGGACAATCCGGTGCTGGAAAAGATGCTCGAGCTAGCACCTTGCCTGGTGCCCTCAAAGGAATATGAAGGAGGGAATAAAGAGGGCGAAAGCGGGCCTCCACTGCTACCGATTCAAATCGAGGGAACGAGCGCCTCCATGAGGGAGGACAACCCAGGGGAAGAATCTGACATTCTCTTGTCCCAGGGAAGGAAGAGGACTACCCCTGAAGATCCGGAAACCAAGGTTTCCAAACGGGAGAAGAAATCTCCACCAGAGGGTCCTACCTTGGAGGGTGCTCTTGCCGCACAATGTCCCCGCGGGGATCAGCCCTTTAACGAGCTGTAAGTAATCAAAAGGTACTTAATAGTGAAGGTATCCTACTTCTGAGGAAAATAACCGAAGCATTTATCTTCCAGTTCGGATCTTAGCCCTTCCCAGCAGAGCTCGTCTTCGGGGGACCTTCTTCCGGAGATGATGGAGAGAGAAACGCCTCCCCCGGACTCCCCAGCCAAAGAAGCGGGCGACCTTGAAGTGTCGTCACGGAGGGTCTCTCCCGATCCGGCGAGGCCAGAAGATAATCCTATGGCCACCTGAAGTCCCCAGTAACCGGCTCTTGAAGAGAGCCACCGAAAGAGTCCGGCATCGTCTGGTATGCGGTCGGACGTACTGAGGGATCTGCAAGACCGAGCGACTATCTCAGAAGAGCACCGTATGTTGATGGGTACGGTGATTGAAAGGATTTTGTCCGCCGAAAGCGGGTTGCATGAAGCCTTTATGAGTCTACTGACGGGTTTTGAGGTACGTGAAATGATGTACATTTTTGACAGTACCGCACATTTTAAGGTGTGCCCTGTGTAGATAGTAGCCCCTGAGACTCTGGTTGTCGTCGAGAACGGAGGCGAACAGAGGATCGTAGTCCCAGGTAATGACCAGACCGCCTTTATGTGCAGGTGGTTGAAGCTCCGGTGGCTAGCCGGACTGATGGGTTTGCCGGACTAAAGCGGCAATTGGATGCGGCAGATGCTGACATTGTGCTTGTCAACAAGCGGCTTGACGAGGCACAGGGTGAGTGATTTTTCTGGTGATCGTCACATAATAAGAGCAGCATGATGCCAGTATCTTTAATATGTTGTGACTGCAGATGGAGCTGCCACCATGGAGGCCCTTCGGGCGGAGCTTGCCCGAGCCAAGGAGCAAGCAAGGAGTAGTAATGCGGCCGCTTTAAAGGCGGCCGAAGAGTTAAGAGCCAAGAAGGCCGCGCATTGCGAGAGCAAAGAGAAAATGGCCAAGATGGCTATAAAGTTAAAAGACACCGCGGACCGTTGCCAGCTTCTTGAAGAAGAAAACCGGGCGAAGGCGACGGACCTGGAAAAGGCCACGATGGCGACCAAAGACACCTGCTCTGCGATGAGAGCGAAGAAGGAGGAGCTGCGTCAAGCCGTGGATATCACGGCTGGGAAACCCTTCATGCTGCGGAGGAAGTTTGGAGATTCTCAGTATGCCCCTCTGGACCGGCTGTGGAGTTTGGCGGACGCATATCTGGACTTGGCGGCGAGTGCTGTCGATGTGGCCGAATACTTCCGAGATCAAACAGATCGTGAAGTGGACAAGCTATTCTGGTCATAGTTTACTGTTCCTGAGCGTCCGCTTCCATTGACTGATCGGCTTGTCGAATGGGCCGAGCTGAATAGATTGTCCGGAGTCGCCATGAGGTCTGTTGTGGATCATCTGTGGTCGGAAAGGCCAAAGCTGGATAGCTATTTTAGTTTGGTGCAACAGTTCCTTGGTGCGGTGCCGCGCATTAATGCGATGAAGAGGTCGGCGTGCATAGAAGGCTCACGGATGGCCCTTGCCCATGTCAAAACATACTGGGTGGAGATGGATGCCACCACTGTCGCGACGCAGGGCTCGACGATAGGCCGAGTGGCCGCAGAGCACTATTTTGAAGAAGTTCTTGAAGGCGCTCGTTCGATAGAGGCCCGGTGCTCGAAGAATATTATGTTTGAATGACATGTATTCCCATTGTAAAAACAATATTTTATTAAGTTTATCAAGGCTGTATTTATACTTTTGCCCAAAAGTATTAAGATGCCTCCTGTGCGGCCGTTTATGTATATATGTATATAACCTGGAAGATTGCAGTCGTCGGCTTCAGCCCCCACGCATATAATGCGGGGGTGTTCGCAGAAGACACATGTTCACACTTGATCCAATGTCTTGGTCCATTAAGGAGGTGATAGCGCAGCGAACTTGGCAACCAGACTATAATGCTTTAACACTTTCACTTAGCCAGAGGAGTTTGACAGTGGGGCTACTATATAGCCCCTGGTGGCTCCGCACTCATCCGAATTCGGGGTGCGTACATGCCTGGCCGGGAAACGGTCCTTCTTTAAGGCAGAGGAATCCCGAAGATTCTGGTAGGTCATCGAGTGGTTGACCAGTCTCACGCTATATCATGATAGTCAGTTTTCGGCTTTCTCTACTGAGGTGCTCGTCCGGATGAACCAGGGCACAATCGCAGTAGTTCTCCTGGTGCCGCCTTAGCCGATAGAGCGGAATGTAAGGCAGCAAAACACAGGAGCCGGGCAAACCCAACATTTGACCAAAGACATGATTCAGAGCTGATGCATATAAGGCCAAACTCGCGACGCCGAACACTCCCTAAGGTATTCGATCTTTATGGTGTAAACCGGGCCTAAACAGTGCCCTCTGTAATAAGCCCCTGGTGTCCAGGTACGTGCATATTCTGACGTGGCCAGATGCCAATACGTCAGCATCCTTCTCAATTGTACTGAGAATTCAGGGGATGTGTATCAACAAGAGACAGTAAAAAAGGTTTACGTAGGGTCTTAATCTAAAAAGAATCCTGCTGCAGGTCTGCGTCTGTGTCTCCGTTGTGCCATATCCTGGACGGGTGTAGCACGATGGTCATCTGTAAAAGAGAGGAACTTAGTTGAAAAGTTGTCGTGCAAAAAGGTAGGTTGTACTAAAGAAAATATGTACAGTTCAAGATGAGAAAAGTTGAGCCTAATTGCCACTTGTTTACGCGCGTTGAGCCCCTTGTATTGTAATAGGGGTATAGCCATCAAACTTGTATCAATTACATATAACTGCGCCCAACTCGTCTAACCGCGTCTGTGGTCTTAACGACCTGTCAGATGCTTCGGTTAGTGAGGCTGTTTAGCGTGCGGCCACCAAGGCAGCCGCACGGTCTTCCGCGCGCAAGGAGTGCTCAGTATTTCCATTTACCGTAATGATGCCGCATGGACCGGGCATCTTAAGCCTAAGAGAAGCGTAGTGCGGTATTGCGTTAAAGTGAGCAAAAGCTTCGCATCCGAGTAGAGCTTGATAGCCACTTTGGAACGGAGCGATGTGGAAGGTTAACTTTTCATTGCGGAAGTTATCGGGAAAGCCGAATATAACCTCTAGTAGCAGGGAGCCCGTGCAATGGGCTTCTAGGCCTGGCATTACTCCTTTAAAGGAAGTATTGCTATGGCTAATTTTTGTTGGGTCTATCCCCATGTTGCGTACTGTGTCCTGATATATCAGATTTAAACTGATGTCGCCGTCCATCAGAACTCGTGTGAAGTGGTATCCGTCAATTATTGGGTCTAATACCAAGGCAGCCCATCCTGCACGCCGGACACTTGCTGAGTAATCCCGATGGTCAAAAGTGATCGGTTGGGACGACCAGTGGCAGAATTCCGCGGTGATAGGCCCTGGGCATGTGTCTCTGGGAGTGCCGCTTTGTTTCTCCCCTTTATTACGTGTAACACATTAACTGTTTTGACTTCAGGTGGGAATTTCTTCTGTTCCCCAGTGCTTTGCTTGCGAGGCTCGTCCTCGTCTTCGCTTGGGGTATCCTGCCCCTTATGTTCGGCGTTGAGCTTGCCGGACTGCTTGAAGACCCAACATTCTCTATGGGTATGATTTGCAGGTTTGTCGGTGGTACTATGGATCTGACATACATGGTCCAGAATCTTGTTTAGGCTGGACAGTTCGTCTCTGTTGCCTTTGGAGGGCGGCTTTTGCTGACCTGGCCGAGAGCTTCTGAATCCGGCGTTTACCGCCGTGCTCTTCGGGATGTCTTCTTTATTCCGGCGCTTGTTTTTCCTACGTCGTGATTTCCCGTTTCCGTCCCTAACTTCGGATGTACTTGGGTCGTTGGTGCTGCATCGGGCTAACCAGCTGTCCTCGCCCACGCAAAAGCGGGTCATGAGGCTTGTTAATGCTGCCATTGTTCTCGGCTTTTCTTGGCCGAGGTGTCTGGCGAGCCATTTGTCTCGAACGTGTGCTTCAAAGCTGCTAGGGCTTCGGTGTCCGGACAGTCGACTATTTGGTTCTTCTTAGTGAGGAACCTGTTCCAAAGCTTTCGGGCTGACTCTCCAGGCTGTTGAGTTATGTGACTTAAATCGTCTGCATCCGGTGGTCGGACATAGGTCCCTTGAAAATTTGCCTGAAAGACGTCTTTGAGCTCTTCCCAGCTAATGGAGTTTTCGGGGAGGCTTTTAAGTCAGTGCCGAGCTGGCCCTTTGAGCTTGAGGGGTAAGTACTTGATGGTGTGGAGATCGTCTCCTCAAGCCATGTGGGTATGGAGGATATAGTCCTCAATCCAGACCCCAGGGTCTGTTGTTCCGTCGTACGCCTCTATGTTTACGGGTTTGAATCCCTATGGAAATTCATGGTCCAGCACCTCATCGGTGAAACATAGGGGGTGTGCGGCACCCCTGTATTTGGGTGTACCATGGTGTTCGGATGTTTGTTGTGTTGTATTGCATACTGGAGCGTGCTTGCGTGGCCCGTATATGGATCTGGTTGCGCCATCCTTTTGATGAGAGCCCTCGCGTGGATCGCGTACTGGCTTATGTGCGGAGTCGTTTGCCACTCTATATTGGCCGCAAGGTCATCTATCCGACCGGATGGCCATTTTTTTTCTAATTGCAGGGGATCTAAGGCCTCCTCGTCGAATTCAGGTAGCAACTTTTGCTTTGGGTAGCTCTTGGTGTGGCAATTACTGTCATACTTCGCTGCAGTGCTGAGTACTTCACTCCATCTGATTCTGAGTGTGTCTTGTGCAGCCCTGAGCCTTTGCTTCTGCTTTTTCGGACTCCTCGTAGTGGAAACAAGCATTTGATGGGCATTCTGTTGCTATGGGCGCCTGTCCGGTGTGATATCGTCTGGACTGTTATCTTCGACGGAGTCGGGTTCTTCGGTTTGATTCTCCGTGTTGCCCTGGTCGGGCGATGGTTCACCCTGCTCTATCGTTGGGTCTGTGTGACCAATGTTTCTGCCGAGGCGGGATTTGGAGCGGCGCTTACACCGCCGCTTTGACTGCTTCTCGAGGGAACAACCCTTCGTTGCATCCTTCCGTTCCTCGTCGTCATTTTCTTTGGGTGTGTCCACCATGTATACATCATATGATGAAGTGGGCGTCCAGTGCCCTGTGGGCAGTGGTTCCTGTTCGTCTCCTGCATCGTCGTCTATACCGTTGATGTCTCCGGAGTCGAGGTCGAGCATGTCGGTCAAATCGTCGACAGTGGCTACTAAGTGGGTGGTGGGTGGGCGGCGAATTTCTTTGTAATCCTCATCCCAATCCTGCCGAACATAGTTCGGCCAGGACTCTCCTGACAAGGAGAAAGACCTCAATGAGTTCAGTATGTCGCCGAAGGGCGAGTGCTGAAAGATATCCGCGGATGTAAACTCCATGATCGGCGCCCAATCAGATTCGATAGGCACGGGCGCAGGCGGTTGGGAGTCCGTGGCCGGGGAGGAATCCGGTAGTTCGGCATCACGGCTCTCGTGAAGGGTAAGGTCGATACTCGGCTCGATCGTCGATGAGAGTGCGGCCTCCGTGGCGGGGTCTATCCACCCGTCCATGGATGGCGCAGCTAGTTCCGAATTGAGGGTCGGAGCGGTTGCCGGTGCGATCTCCTGAACACTGTCTGATGGTAGAGCTAAATCATACTCATCGTGACCATGTGGCACACACGGCAGGGGCTCGAATCCGTCGAAGATCAAGTCTCCGCGGACAACGGCCGTGTAGTTTAAGCTTCCAAACCTGACTTGGTGGCCAGGGGTGTAACTCTCGATCTGCTCCAGATGGCCAAGCGAGTTGGCCCGCAGTGCGAAGCCGCCGAACACAAAGATCCATCCGGGGAGAAAAGTCTCACCCTGGACTGCATCGCTATCGATGATCGAAGGAGCCATCAAGCCTAATGGCGACGACATAGAGGAACTCTCAATGAAAGCACCAATGTCGGTGTCAAAACCGGCGGATCTCGGGTAGGGGGTCCCGAACTGTGCATCTAAGGCGGATGGTAACAGGAGGCTAGGGACACGATGTTTTGCCCAGGTTCGGGCCCTCTTGATGGAGGTAAAACCCTACGTCCTCCTTGATTATTCTTGATAATATGAGTAGTACAAGAGTTGATCTACCACGAGATCTGAGAGGCTAAACCCTAGAAGCTAGCCTATGGTATGATTGTCTGTTGTCCTACGGACTAAAACCCTCCGGTTTATATAGACACCGGAGGGGGCTAGGGTTACACAAGGTCGGTTACAAAGGAGGAGATATACATATCTGTATTGCCTAGCTTGCCTTCCATGCCAAGTAGAGTCCCATCCGGACATGGGACGAAGTCTTCAATCTTGTATCTTCATAGTCCAACAGTCCGGCCAAAGGATATAGTCCGGCTGTCCGGAGACCCCCTAATCCCAGACTCCCTCAGTGATGACCACAATCTCCTTCATGGATTTCTCGTAAAATCTCACAGCCTTCTTCAGGAGAGACGCAATGTTGAAACGCTCCTGTAACGCTGCGATGGTGCAACTCTCCATTGACAATCGTCATTAACTTAGACCGCCGGGCTACCTGTGTGGCCAAGACCTCATCCTCTGGCAACTCACCCCGGGTCATGTAAGCCAAATACGGAACCGTCCAATCAGGAATAGCATGGAGAGCTGCCACCAATTGTGCTTCCGGGTCAGGAACAACAAGGTCCTCCTCTGTAGGCACTTTCAGAGACGGGTTAAGAAGAATATCCAATAACGTATTGGGCGACACTGGCTTACACTGAGATCCTAGCCGGCTTAAGGTATCAGCCGCCTCGTTCTTCCAAAGATCAATATGTTCAACTTGGTAACCCTTGAAATGACATGCAATAGCATCAACCTCCCGGCGATAAGCCGCCATAAGAGGATCCTTGGAATCCCAAGTGCCAGAAACTTGCTGAGCCACCAGATCTGAATCGCCAAAGCACCTCACCCGACTTAAGCTCATCTCCTTAGCCATCCGAAGACCATGGAGTAAGGACTCATACTCTGCTGCATTGTTAGTACAGGGGGACATTAACCGAAGAACATAGGAAAACTTGTCACCTCGTGGGGAAGTCAAAACAACTCCAGCCCCAGAGCCCTCCAGCTGTCTGGATCCATCAAAGTGAATAGTCCAATATGTGTTATCCGGCTTTTCCTCAGGCGCCTACAACTCTGTCCAATCATTTATGAAATCCACCAGTGCTTGGGACTTGATGGCCGTGCGTGGCACATACTTTAAACCGTGAGGACCGAGCTCAATGGCCCATTTAGCAACCCAGCTTGTGGCTTCTCTATTTTGAATGGTATCTCCTAAAGGAGCAGAACTTACCACAATGATAGGATGACCTTGAAAATATTGCTTAAGCTTCCCGCTTGCCATAAAAAGCCCATATACAAGCTCCTGCCAGTGTGGATATCTCTGTTTGCACTCGATAATCACCTCACTAATATAATAAACCGGCCATTGAACCAGATATTCTTTGCCTGCCTCCTTCCTTTCCACCACAATGGCTACACTGACGGCCCGGCTATTAGCAGCCACATATAACAACAAAGGCTCTTTATCAACAGGGGCAGCAAGCATGGGCGGCTCAGCCAGCTGTTTCTTCAGATCCTCAAACGCTTGATTAGCATCATCACTCCAAACAAAGTGATATGTCTTCTTCATCATCTGATGAAGAGGAATAGCCTTCTCCCCCAGCCGGCTTATGAACCGGCTCAGAGCCACAATACTACCCGCCAGACGTTGAACATCATTAACACACGCCGGCTTAGCCAATGAAGTAATGGCTTTGATCTTCTCCGGGTTAGCTTCAATACCTATGTTAGAAACCAGAAATCCCAAGAGCTTGCCTGCTGGCACACCAAAGACACATTTGGCCGGGTTAAGCATCATCTTGTAGACCCGGAGATTGTCAAATGTATCTTTCAAATCCTCAATCAAGGTCTCTTTCTCTCTTGACTTCACCGCAATGTCATCTACATAAGCATGAACATCGCGCCCAATCTGATTGTGAAGGCAATTTTGTACACACCGCTGATAAGTCGCCTGGGCGCTCTTGAGCCCAGAAGGCATAGACACACAGTAGAATGCTCCAAATGGAGTAATGAAAGTTGTCTTCTCCTGGTCCTTAACTGCCATCTTGATTTGATGATAACCAGAATAAGCATCCAAAAAACTCAAACGCTCACAACCCGTCATAGCATCAATGATTTGATCAATATGAGGGAGAGTGAACGGATCAGCCGGACAAGCCTTATTTAAGTCCGTGTAATCCACACACATTCGCCAAGTGCCGTTCTTTTTGAGTACCAGCACTGGATTAGCAAACCACTCAGGATGAAAAACTTCAATGATAAACCCGGCTGCCAAAAGCTAGGCCACTTCCTCATCAATGGCCTTGCGCCTTGATACGTGTGTGTTGTATCTACTTTTCCAAACACTTTTGCCCTTGTTTTGGACTCTAACTTGCATGATTTGAATGAAACTAACCAGACTGATGCTGTTTTCAGCAGAATTGCCATGGTGTTATTTATGTGCAGAAACAAAAGTTCTTGGAATGACCTGAAACTCCACGTAGATTATTTTTGGAAATAATAAAAATACTGGCAAATAATCAAGGCTAGGGGGCCCACACCCTAGCAACGAGGGTGGGGGCGCGCCCCCTGCCTCGTGGGCCCCCTGGAGCTCCACCACGTCCATCTTGACTCCATATATTCATGTTCGAGGAGAAAAAATAGGGAGAAGGACTCATCGCGTTTTACAATACGGAGCCGCCGCCAGGCCCTAAACTCTCTCGGGAGGGCTGATCTGGAGTCCGTTCGGGGGTCCGGAGAGGGGAATCCGTCGCCATTATCATCATCAACCATCCTCCATCACCAATTTCATGATGCTCACCGTCGTGCGTGAGTAATTCCATCGTAGGCTAGCTGGACGGTGATGGGTTGGATGAGATTTATCATGTAATCGAGTTAGTTTTGTTAGGGTTTGATCCCTAGTATCCACTATGTTCTGAGATTGATGTTGCTATGACTTTGCTATGCTTAATTCTTGTCACTAGGGCCCGAGTGCCATGATTTCAGATCTGAACCTATTATGTTTTCATGACTATATGAGAGTTCTTGATCCTATCTTGCAACTCTATAGTCACCTACTATGTGTTATGATCCGGCAACCCCGAAGTGACAATAATCGGGACCACTCCCGGTGATGACCGTAGTTTGAGGAGTTCATGTATTCACTATGTGTTAATGCTTTGGTCCGGTACTCTATTAAAAGGAGGCCTTAATATCCCTTAGTTTCCGCTAGGACCCTGCTGCCACGGGAGGGTAGGACAAAAGATGTCATGCAAGTTCTTTTCCATAAGCACGTATGACTATATTCGGAATACATGCCTACATTACATTGATGAATTGGAGCTAGTTCTGTGTCACCCTAGGTTATGATTGTTACATGATGAACCGCATCCGGCATAATTCTCTATCACCGATCCATTACCTACGAGCTTTCCATATATCGTTCTTCGCTTATTTACTTTTCCGTTGCTATTGTTATCATCACTACAAAACAACAAAAATATTACTTTTGCTACCGTTACCACTACTATCATATTGCTTTGCTACTAAATACTTTGCTGCAAATATTAAGTTTCCAGGTGTGGTTGAATTGACAACTCAGCTACTAATACTTGAGAATATTCTTTGGCTCCCCTTGTGTCGAATCAATAAATTTGGGTTGAATACTCTACCCTCGAAAACTGTTGCGATCCCCTATACTTGTGGGTTATTAAGACTATTTTCTGGTGTCGTTGCCGGGGAGCATAGCTCTATTCTTTGAGTCACTCGGGATTATATCTGCTTATCATTCGGAACTACTTGAGATATCCAAAATCCAAAATTTATCCCTCAACTACGAGGGGAGGTAAGGAACTGCCATCTAGCTCTGCACTTGATTCACCTTCTGTTTTGAGTAAGCTTGCGACACCTAAACCTGCTTCTGCTATTAATTCTGATATGTCGCATATTATTGATGATGCCACTTCTGCTATGCATGATACTTATGATGAAACTACTTCTATGCTTGATACTACTGTGCCACTTGGTGAATTTCTTGATGAACAACTTGCTAGGGCTAGAGAGAATGAAATTATTGAAAGTGATAATATTGATGAAAGTGATGACGAAGGCTCTCCTAATAAATATGAATTGCCTGTTGTGCCTGAGGGCTATGATATGGATGAAGAAACTAAAAGAGACTTCCTTGCTTGCAATGATAGAAGTGATCTTAAGAAATTATTAGCTAAGCGTAAACAAAAAACTCTGAATGCTAGAATGAAATATGATCATGCTTATGCTACTTCACCTATCTTTGTTACTGATAAGGATTATGAATTCTCTATTGATCCTGATATAATTTACATTGGTCGAATCTGATCCTTTTTATGGCTATGAATCTGAAACTATTGTGGCACATCTTACTAAATTAAATGATATAGCCACCCTGCTCACTAATGATGAGAGAACTCGCTACTTTTATATCCTTAAAATGTTTCTGTTCTCATTAGAGGGTGATGCTAAGATATGGTTTAATTCTCTTGATCCTGGTTGTGTGCGTAGTCCCCAGGATATGATGTATTACTTCTCTGCTAAATATTTGCCTGCTCATAAGAAACAAGCTGCCTTAAGGGGTATATATAATTTTGTACAAATTGAAGAAGAGAGTCTCCCACAAGCTTGGTGGAGGCTTCTCCAATTACTTAATGCTTTGCCTAATCATCCTCTTAAGAAAAATGAAATACTTGATACCTTTTATAATGGACTAAGCGATGCTTCTAGAGATTACCTAGATAGTTGTGCTGGTTCTGTTTTCAGGGAAAGAACACCGGATGAGGCTAAAATTCTATTGAATAATATGTTGACAAATGAAAATAATTGGACACTTCCTAAGCCAGCTCCTGAGTCAACTCCTGAGCCTATTCCTAAACCAACTCCGAATAAAAGAGGTGCTCTATTTCTCAGTCCCGAATATATGCAAGAGGCAAAGAAATCTATGAAAGAAAAGGGTATTAAAGCTGAAGATGTTAAGAATTTACCTTCTATTAAAGAAATACATGGTCTTAATTTACCGCATGTTGAAGAAATATATGGTCTAAATCCATCACATATTGAAGAAACACATGGTCTTGATAACCCGACACAGGTAGTAAAGGCAAATTCTCTCTATAGATTTGATGAAGGTGATATCCCTCGTTATAAGTCTGCTGGCCAATGCTTAGATGAGTTTAATAATTTTATTGTTAAACAAGAAAACTTCAATGCTTATGTTGGTAGAAAATTGAAATGCAATGCTAATATGCTTGAACACTTGAGTGATTATATGTGACGCCCCCATTTCGACCGTACACTAATCATACACGCAAATGTGTACGATCAAGATCAAGGACTCACGGGAAGATATCACAACACAACTCTAGACACAATTTAAAATAATACAAGCTTTATATTACAAGCCAGGGGCCTCGGGGGCTCGAATACACAAGAGTCAGCGGAAGCAACAATATCTGAGTACAGACATAAGTTAGACAAGTTTGCCTTAAGAAGGCTGGCACAAAAGCAACAACGACTGAAAAGGCAAGGCCTCCTGCCTGGGAGCCTCCTAACTACTCCTGATCATCGGCGGTCTTCACGTAGTAGTAGTCATCAGTGGTGTCGTCTGGTTCCTGGGATCCGTCATCTGGTCGCAACAAACGGGTATGGGAGAAAAAGAGGTAGCAAAGCAACCGTGAGTACTCATCCAAAGTACTCGCAAGACTTACATCAGATCTAAACTAAGTATGCATCTGTATCAAAGGAAATTGGCTGTATCTGTGGACTAAACTAAAGAATGCCAGAAGAGAAGGGGAAAGCCTAGCCTATCGAAGACTAGCATCTTCTGGACCCACCATCTTGCAGCAATCGGAGGGAGTAGAGTAGCATAAAGTAAAGTAGTAGAAGTGTTATTAACCTCGGCCAGAGATCCTTTCTCGACTCCCTACGAGAAAGCAATCCCAGAGCCATACTATCCATTTCTCATCACAATCCATTTCTCATAACAAGTATCCAGTTCTAGTTGTATCGATCGGGATACAACTCCAAGTGTCCGTTACCGTAGGACAGGCTATCGATAGATGTTTTCTTCCCTGCAGGGGTGCACCAACTTACCCACCACGCTCAATTAACTCCGGCCGGACACACTTTCCTGGGTCATGCCCGGCCTCGGCCAAACAATACGCCGCAACCCGACCTAGGCTTAATAGAGAGGTCAACACGCCGGACTAAACCTATGCCCCCAGGGGTCATGGCCATCTCCCCGGGAACTCCTGCACGTTGCGTATGCGGCTGGTGAGCAGACCTAGCTACCTCCTTCAAAAAGGTAGGTGCTTACCAGTCCAACCCGGCGCGCGCCGCTCAGTCGCTGACGTCTATTAAGCTTCGGCTGATGTATACGACGCAGAACGCCCATACTATGCCCACGTGATGGTTAGTGCTATCAGGCCAGAGGCCCCTCGGATCAAATATCCAAATTGTAGTGGATTAGGAGCACGCGGTAACAAGCAAAGACTCACGAAAGATGTGACCCCGTTGCCCCGTCTCGAGTGCTTGCGGCAAGGGCTAAGAATGCCCGGCCACGCCTCATAATTGTCTTGCGGGCACCCTCCAGGTCAACCCAACTCCACATCACTCGCAATTAAGCTCGCACGGGTACCCCTCAGGGCCGGCCCGTCTTTAGTAACATGGTTCAGTGTAAAGTCATAGTAACCATAGTAACTGTGTGTCCAAACATCAAGGGGAAAACCCGAGGAATCACCCCCGGCGAATTCCACTCGATGTAATCATCAAGGTGAACGTAAGAGGGACCACCCTCGAGGTTCACACTTGAGGGATTGCACGACAGAGTCGTATCGGAAGTGGTTAAGGAGGAAATCACCCTCGATGACCACGACCGAATAGCTACACTACAGGGTTAACATCAGAAGTGCTGAAGAGGTCTCACCTTCGGCACTCGATAATAACCGGGTAGTGTCGAGCAACTAAGGGGGAAAGTGATGTGCGGTGTCGGGGCCTGTTCTTCGATCACATTGATCGAGTCATCGAACATAAAGCGAGGCAACTGGGACAAGGTGGGGTCACTAATGGATCTCTAACCAACCTATACTAAGCAGTTTAGGATAAGCAAGTAAGGTATGAAAGCAGGTAACAACAACAGGCTATGCATCAGAGTAGGATCATACAGAAAGCAGTAGCAGTTCTAATGCAAGCATGAGAGGGAAAGAAATGGGCGATATCGGAATGCTCAAGGAGGGTTTGCTTGCCTGGAAGCTCTGTAGAAAAGGAAGAAGTGTCGTCGTCGACGTAGCCGATCACAGGGGCATCAGCAAGGGTCTCGGGGTCTACCAGAGAGAAGAGGGGGAAGAAACAGTAAATACAGAGCAAACACATGCATGGCAAGACAAAAGGCGGTGCTATGGGTGTTCTAACGCAGTACTACGCGATACCGGCGAAGGGGGATAACATCCGGAAAGTTTTCCCGAGTTAGGCATTTTCGGACAGGCGAACCGGAGGGGAAAAGTTCGATGTTTGCTATGCTAGGGGCATGTGACAGACGAATGGAGAGCGTACTACAATTCGTCTCATCGTTCTGAGCAACTTTCATGTATAACACTTTTTCATCCGAGCTACGGTTAAATTACTATGATTTTAAAAAGTTTTAAACAGTTATTTGGAATTCCAAAAAATTGGCTAAGTCTGAGAATCACTCAGTTTTAACACCACTTAGCTGTTTTCCGAAGGCTATAATTGTAATTCTGTACATCCTATGGCTTAGTGCCCTTTACCAATTTTTATCATCTTTCTGTGATCTACATGATAGTATCATTCACATCCATGTTAGAGTTCAGTTGCTTGATCAAAACTGCATTTGAAAAGTGCCACTTGAAGTTAATTGCAGAAACTGTTAAAATATACGAACATAGGATTTTGTGATTTTCGTAGGATTTAATCCTTACATCTTTTGAGTTTGGTCCAATGGGATGTTTTGAACCTTGTCAAGTGTACTACCTACCCATAATATTCTTGCTCCTGTTAGCAGTTGTTTACTCATTGTTTAAGGGCAGTCCAGGGGGTTACTCGTCGTAATATTAGAAAAGCTAACTAGCAGCTACAGTAAGCATCAGTTAGCATCAACAACAATAGACGAGTAGCAAGCAGTAGCAGCAGACAGCATGTAGGCACACCGGCGCGTGTGCATGCACAAGGCACGGCCAGCGCGAGGCATGCGGGCGCAGCGGCAACAAGGGCGTGGGCGCGCGATGGCGGATGCGGCCAGGGCGCGGCAACTAGAGAGCGGGGCGCGCAGATGCAGGTGGGCAAGGCAACGAAGTACGCGGCAGGGCGAAGGTGGTGCTTCCGCACGGGCGAACGCAGACGGCTATGGTGACAGTAGGCGAGCGGCGACCGCATGTCCGGGCAGGCCCAGCCACAGTAGTTTGAGCAGCAGCAGCAGTAGTACTCGGCGGTAGCGACAGCGATGAAGGCGCGGCGCAGAGGCGGGCAGACGCGGGGTTAGAGGCGGGCGCACACGCTGTAGGCGGGGCCGGGCTGTAGAGCCCCGGCGGGCGCGCGAGGAAAGTTCCGGTGAGCATCGACGGTGGACGCGGGAGGAGGCGCATGAGCGAGGCGGCTGCAGGGGAGCGCCAGTGGTGACGACGGCCATGGGCGTGGGCCGCGGCGGACTGGCGTAGCACCACCCGCAACAGCGGGCAACCGCAGCGGTTTGAGTATCGAACAACAACAAAAAGGGGAAACCACGGCGGGGCTCACCTAGTAGGCGCACGAGGGCCCGTTGGGAATTTAGGAGCAGCAGCGGTGGTGTATTCTACGGAGAGGCGCTAGTGACCGAGGAGGAAGACGAGGTCCATCCACTCGACAGAGGGGCGATGATCTCGATCTGGCGCTTGCCGTTGACGTGGACGAGGTCTTGGGAGCTCCTGGTGCAGTCCTAGTGGCGGGAACGACGGTGGGCGCGAGGTTGGCGACGGCAATGAGACGGAGCTTCGTCTTGTCGCGGGGAGGAAGAAAAGCGGCGCGAGGGAGAAGGGAATGAGGGTTAGGGTTCGTCCATGGAGACGGGGGGGATCTTATCCAGCTAGGAAGGGTGCCGTGGATGGGCGCCACGGCGGCATCGCCGGCCAGGGAGGCCTGGATGGCCGCCACGCTCTCCTCTGCCTCCTGCTACAGGAGGTTGATGGAGAGGTGGTGGGCTGGGCCGGCTATTGTGGCTTGCTGGGCCTACAAGTACATAGTACCCTCTTCCTTTTTCCTTTTTGCTTTCTTTTGCTGTCAGGGGAATTAGCTGCATTTTTCCATTTAATTAGAAATAGCAAATGAATTTGGTTTGAGTTGAAACTTGGCACATAATTATAGTACAACATTCCGAGACCACAATAAAGTTTCTCATCATTTGGAAACGTATGGATATTTTTTTTATTTTGAAAAGGCCAAATTAATTGTTGCTGGACCATTTATTAATTTCCTAGGAATTATTTGGTGAGTCAAATGATGTTGGTTACAACATGACAATGATCAGGTGAAATTTTACAATAATGTGATCATTTTAGTTTTCTGTTTTGAAGAAATATTATTTTGACTTTATTGTGAACCTGAAAATGGTTGTGACTTTTACCAAGTGGAAATTTGGCTTAGCTTAATTGTGATGACATGGCACCATTAGCATGGGTTACTATAGCTTAATTATCCGGGCGTTACATTATATGTCTAGAGTTAAAGGTGAACTTAAACTTATTAGTAAACATGCTTTTATGGTTACCACTCAAGTAGAACAAGTACTTAAGGCTCAGAATGATTTGCTCAATGAATTAAATAATAAGAAAAATGATAATGTTGTTAGAGTTATGACTAGAGGGGGTAAAATGACTTAGGAACCTTTGTATCCTGAGGGTCACCCCAAGAGAATTGAGCAAGATTCTTAGAGAATTAATGTTGATGCACCTAGTTCTTCTAAGAAGAAGAAAAAGAAAAATGATAGAACCTTGCATGCTTCTAGTGACCCTCGTGCTGTTGACACACCTGAGAATCCCTCCTACTAAGTTTGCTAGCCAATGTTTGGATGAGTTTGATTACTTTAGGTTAAGCAAGAAGACTTCAATGCTTATTTTGGTAGACAATTGAAACAAAATGCTTATATGATTGAACACTTTGGTGATTATATATCTAGAGTTAAACGTGAACTTAAACTCATTAGTAAACATGCTTCTATGGTTACCACTCAAGTAGAACAAGTACTTAAAGCTCAAAATGATTTGCTCAATGAATTGAATAGTAAGAATAATGACTATGCTGTTAGAGTGGCTACTAGAACTGGTAAAATGACTCAGGAACCTTTGTATCCTGAAGGCCACCCTAAGAGAATTGAGCAAGATTCTCAGAGAAATAATATAGATGCACCTAGTCCTTCTAAAAGGAAGAAAATGAAAAATGATAGGACTTTGCATGCTTCTAGTGAACCTATTGCTGAACCACCCGAGAATCCAAATGATATCTCTATTTCTAATGCTGAAACACAATCTGGTAATGAACATGAAACTAGTGATAATGTTAATGATGATGTTAATGTTGATGCTCAACCTAGTAATGATAATGATATAGAAATTGAACCTGCTGTTGATCTTGATAACCCACAATCAAAGAATCAATGTTATGATAAGAGAGACTTTGTTGCTAGGAAACACGGTAAACAAAGAGAACCATGGGTTCAGAAACCCATGCCTTTTCCTCCTAAGCCATCCAAGAAAAAGGATGATGAGGATTTTGAGCACTTTGCTGAAATGATTAGACCTATCTTTTTGCGTATGCGATTAACTGATATGCTTAAAATGAATCCTTATGCTAAGTACATGAAAGATATTGTTACTAATAAAAGAAAGATACCGGAAGCTGAAATTTCCACCATGCTTGCTAATTATACGTTTAAGGGTGGAATACCTAAGAAACTAGGAGATCCAGGAGTACCAACTATACCATGCTCCATTAAAAGAAACTATGTTAAAACTGCTTTATGTGATCTTGGAGCCGGTGTTAGTGTTATGCCCCTCTCTTTATATCGTAGACTTGATTTGAATAAGTTGACACCTACTGAATTATCTTTGCAAATGGCTGAGAAATCAACTACTATACCTGTCGGTATTTGTGAGGATGTATCTGTTATGGTTGCAAACGTTACTATTTTAACAGACTTTGTTATTCTTGATATTCCTGAGGACGATAGTATGTCTATTATTCTTGGAAGACCCTTTTTGAATACTGCAGGGGCTGTTATTGATTGCAACAAAGGCAATGTAACTTTTCATGTTAATGGTAATGAGCATACGGTACACTTTCTGAGGAAACAACCTCAAGTCCACAGTATCAATTCTATTGGAAAAATTCCATCGATTATTTTTGGAGGTTTTGAATTTCCTCTACCTACTGTCAAGAAGAAATATGATATTCTTATTATTGGGGACATGCATATCCCCATTGAGGTAACCTAGTGTTATTCGAAAATTCTCCGGTTCCATGTTACTCGGAATGAGTTTATTAACAAGACTTGGTCAACCTTGTTAATGGATTCCTTTTGATGAGCATGAGATGGAGGAAGTTAGAAAGCACAACCTTCTGTACCCTCTTTTTACTTTCTGTTATTTATATTAAATAAAGAAAAAATAGTAATTTCTGTCTGTTTTCTGAATTATCCGTGCAATATAAAAATACCCCGAAAATAAAAGTTCTCCAAATGCCTTGCCAATTTAATATGATTTTTTCTGAAATATTTGAGAATATTTGGTACTCAGAACACAACAGGGGGAGCTGGCACCTGGCCACGAGGGTCCAGGGCGTGCCCCCCTGCCTCGTGGGCCCATGGTGGCTCCCCTCCACTTATTCCTGCACCGACACACTTCTTCTTCCTCCCAAAAAAATCACCATCCAGCTCAAGCACGAGTTCTAGCTCATTTTGCTGCGATTTTCGATCTCCTTGCTCAAAGCACCTCTCACAAAACTGCTTTGGGGGATTGTTCCTTGGTATGTGACTCCTCCATTGGTCCAATTAGTTTTTGTTCTAGTGCTTTATTCATTGCAAATTTGTGCTCCCTAGGTGACCATGTTCTTGAGCTTGCATGTCAAATTTATATGGTTCCAAGTAGTTCTAATGCATGATATAGGCTCTAGGCACTTGTAGGAGTAGTTGCTATGAATTTTGTTGAGCTTGGTTCACTTTTATTTGAAGTTACTAAAAATTTCAGAAATTTTTTAGAAGAAGAAATATGTTTAGGAAAATGTACCAAGGTGGTTCTTCAAGGAAGCAAGGACCCAGGCTTGCAATGCGTGATGCTGATGATGAACCACCAAGGGACGCCCCAATGCGGCCTTGTGAATGGCCTTCAGAGGACTTCATGGATCGAGCAGGAATTAAGGAAGAATTTAACGCATATTTGCGTAACGCTGATCTTGTGAGCTTCGAGGCAGAAAAGTGCCGTCAGTACCACTATCTCACTAGTTCCTTTGTGAGGAGGTTTGAATTTTCATCTTCACGCAATTCTCAAACTGTCCTATTTGATCTTTATGAAAATTCTTATACTATGGACTTAGAGGATTTTACCACTGCTTGCAAACTTCCACAATGGGGTAGTACTAGTAAACCTCGTAAATCTGAGTTTAGAGAGTTTCTTGCTAGTATAACTGTGGGGGAATCTAGAGATATAACACAAGCTACCATAGGGAGCATTCATTTTCCTGCTATACATTATTTTCCTCTCTTCATAGGTAGATGCATTAATGGTAAAGATGAAGCATGTCACATGTGTGTCCCTGACCTCAGTATTCTTAGGAGTGCTGTGTTAGAAGATCAATCTTAGAATTTGGGAGCCATTGTTGCACGTAGGTTGCATCATAATAGATTTAATGGAGATTTCTTTGGTGGAATTTATGCAACCCGCGTAGCTAATTTTCTTGGTATAACCATATGTGAGGATGATATTGAGTTGCCTCCTGCTTATTTGGATTATGAGGCTATGGTTCATCATCATTTTGTTGAGAGGAACGATCATTTCCTCCAGTACCGACTAATCTTTGACAAACGATGCACATATCATGTTGCTCTCCTTGCTTCTACTTTCTTTGACTTTCAAGCAAAAGGGAGATATTTTATAACCAGAGAGGAGGCGTAAGAGTATAAGAGGAGGGCTGAGATAGCTCGCCTCCAAGCTGCAGCCCACGATGCAATGACTGCTGCATCTCAGTACGACCCCAACTACAACTTTGGATATCCGCCAGGCCATCCGTGCCATTAGACCAACTTAGGCCAAAAGCCTAAGCTTGGGGGAGTACGTACTTCTCACCGACATTACATTCATGTTCACACAATCATTGCCAGATGTCGGTGCTCATACTTTTTCATTGTAATATCCATGCTAGTTTATTTCCTTTTTATGCTTTCTTCTTGTGTGTTTGATAAACCTTAAGAAAAAAACAAAAAAAATTAGTTGTAGCTTTTAGCTAGTTTTAATTTCTATGCTTGTAGTAGTAATTAAAAATAAAACGCAAAAAGATTTCATGTTCTTCTTTTGCTTGTTGGGAGCTTTCCCGTGTAAATAGTTTTATTTCTTTTCTTTTCTTTAGGGGGTCGATAGGAGAAGACCATGATTAAATTGTTGAAGTGACTCCTATATTTATTATTGTTGATTTAACCAAGAGTCCATATTGCCTTGTCTTCTCCTGTTTATTGAATGCTTGTAGATTCCAGCTTAGTCCAATGCACATGCACTGTTATTATTATTCACATCATTCGGTCGTACAAGTGAAAGGCAATTATGACGATATATGATGGACTGGTTGAGATGGGAGAAGCTGGTATGAACTCGACCTCTCTTGTTTTTGTAAATATGATTAGTTCATCGTTCCTGATTCAGCCTATTATGAAGAAACATGTTTGCAATGACAATTAGAGATTATAGTTGCTTATGCCATGCTTAATTAGCTAGGAGCTTATAATGGTTTACCTTGCGTGCCAACATGCTATTAAAATGGTTGTGATGTGGTATGATAGGGTGGTATCCTCTTTTGAACGATTCGAGTGGCTTGACTTGGCACATGTTCACGCATGTAGTTGAAACAAAATCAACATAGCCTCTACAATATTTATGTTCATGGTGCATTATATCCTACTCATGCTTGCATTCGTTGTTGATTAATTTCAATGCATGTTCGTGACTGTTGTCGCTCTCTAGCTGGTCGTTTCCCAGTCTTTTTCTAGCCTTCACCTCTACTAATCGGGAATACTGCTTGTGCATCCAATCCCATAAACCCCAAAGTTGTTCCATATGATTCCACCATACCTACCTATATACGGTATCTACCTGCCGTTCCAAGTAAATTTGTATGTGCCAAACTCTAAACCTTCAAATAAACATTCTGTTTTGTATGCTCGAATAGCTCATGTATCAACTAGGGTTGTCTGTATCTTCCGTGTTAGGCGGGTTATTCTCAAGAGGAGTGGACTCCTCTCCTCACTCACGAGAAAATGGCTGGTCATTGGGATGCCCAGTCCCATGCTTTATGCAAATCAAATCAAAATAATTGCAAACAAAACTCCCCCGGGACTGTTGTTAGTTGGAGGCACTCGTTGTTTCGAGCAAGCCATGGATTGATGCTTGTTGGTGGAGGGGGAGTATAAACTTTACCATTCTGTTTGGGAACCGCCTATAAGGTGTGTAACATGGAAGATATCGCCATCTCTTGGTTGTTATGTTGACAATGAAAGTATACCGCTCAAAATATTATTCACTTCTATTTCAAAACCGAGCTCTGGCACCTCTACAAATCTCTGCTTCCCTCTGCAAGGGCCTATCTATTTACTTTTATGTTGAGTCATCATCCTCTTATTAAAAAGCACCAGTTGGAGAGCACCGCTGTCATTTGCATTCATTACGGTTAGTTTACATTGAGTATGATTTGACTGGATCTCTTTTACCATGAATTACAATGTCTAGTCAGTCCTTGATCTTTAAAGGTGCTCTGCATTTATGTTTTGCGGTCTCAGAAAGGGCTAGCGAGATACCATCTTGTTATATCATATTATGATTGTTTTGAGAAAGTGTTGTCATCCGAGATTTATTATTATTGCTCGCTAGTTGATTATGCCATTGATATGAGTAAACATGAGACCTAAGAGTTATTGTGAATATGGTTAGTTCATAATCTTTGCTGAAAACTTGAATGCTGGCTTTACATATTTACAACAACAAGAGCAAACAGAGTTTGTAAAAGTTTTTCTTTATCACTTTCAGTTTGTCAACTAAATTGCTTGAGGACAAGCAAAGGTTTAAGCTTGGGGGAGTTGATACGTCTCCGTCGTATCTACTTTTCCAAACACTTTTACCCTTGTTTTGGACTCTAACTTGCATGATTTGAATGGAACTAACCCGGACTGACGCTATTTTCAGCAGAATTGCCATGGTGTTATTTATGTGTAGAAACAAAAGTTCTCGGAATGACCTGAAACTCCACGTAGATTATTTTTGGAAATAATAAAAAATGCTGGCAAGGAATCAAGGCCAGGGGGCCCACACCCTAGCCACGAGGGTGGGGGCGCACCCCCTGCCTTGTGGGCCCCCTGGAGCTCCACCGACGTCCATCTTGACTCCATATATTCGTGTTCGGGGAGAAAAAAATAGAGAGAAGGATTCATCGTGTTTTATGATATGGAGCCGCCGCCAAGCCCTACACTCTCTCGGGTGGGTTGATCTTGAGTCCGTTCAGGGCTCCGGAGAGGGGAATCCGTCGCCATCGTCATCATCAACCATCCTCCATCACCAATTTCATGATGATCACTGCCGTGCGTGAGTAATTCCATCGTAGGCTTGCTGGACGGTGATGGGTTGGATGAGATTTATCATGTAATCAAGTTAGTTTTGTTAGGGTTTGATCCCTAGTATCCACTATGTTCTGAGATTGATGTTGCTATGACTTTGTTATGCTTAATGCTTGTCACTAGGGCCCGAGTGCCATGATTTCAGATCTGAACTTATTATGTTTTCATGAATATATGAGAGTTCTTGATCCTATCTTGCAAGTCTATAGTCACCTACTATGTGTTATGATCCGGCAACCCCGAAGTGACAATAATCGGGACCACTCCCGGTGATTACCGTAGTTTGAGGAGTTCATGTATTCACTATGTGTTAATGCTTTGGTCCGGTACTCTATTAAAAGGAGGCCTTAATATCCCTTAGTTTCCGCTAGGACCCTGCTGCCACGGGAGGGTAGGACAAAAGATGTCATGCAAGTTCTTTTCCATAAGCACGTATGACTATATTCGGAATACATGCCTACATTACATTGATGAATTGGAGATAGTTTTGTGTCACCCTAGGTTATGATTGTTACATGATGAACCGCATCCGGCATAATTCTCTATCACCGATCCATTGCCTATGAGCTTTCCATATATCGTTCTTCGCTTATTTACTTTTCCGTTGCTATTGTTATAATCACTACAAAACACCAAAAATATTACTTTTGCTACCGTTACCTTTTGCTACCGTTACCACTACTATCATATTACTTTGCTACTAAATACTTTGATGCAGATATTAAGTTTCCAGGTGTGGTTGAATTGACAACTCAGCTGCTAATAGTTGACAATATTCTTTGGCTCCCCTTGTGTTGAATCAATAAATTTGGGTTGAATACTCTACCCTCGAAAACTTTTGCGATCCCCTATACTTGTGGGTAATCACGCCTCTCCTCGTTAAACCGGCAAAGAAATTGCTTGACCGGTTTAAACTTTGGATCAATATTAAGAGTGTGCTCAGCGAGTTCCCTCGGTACACCCAGCATGTCTGAAGGCTTCCATGCAAAGATGTCCCGGTTCTCGTGGATGAACTCGATGAGCGCGCTTGCCTATTTTGGATCCAGACTAGCGCTGATGCTGAACTGCTTAGATGAGTCGCCAGGGACGAAATCAACCATCTTAGTATCGTCCGCCAATTTAAATTTTAACGAAGGATCATGCCCAGTGGTTGGTTTCTTCAAGGACATCATGTCCGCCGGGTCAACATTGTCTTTGTAAAATTTCAGCTCCTCCGTTGCACAAATTGATTCAGCATAAGCCGCATCTCCTTCCTCACATTCCAAGGCCACCTTGCGACTCCCGTGCACTGTGATGGTTCCCTTATAACCCAGCATTTTAAGCTGCAAGTAGACGTAATAGGGCCTCGCTATGAACTTAGCATAAGGCGGTCGTCCGAACAGAGCATGATAAGGGCTTTTGATTTTGACCACTTCGAAGTTTAATGTCTCAGACCTGGAATCATGCTCATCTCCAAAGGAAACTTCTAACGATATCTTCCCCACTGGATAGGCTGACTTACCCGGCACGACACCATGCAAGACAATGTTGGACGGCTTAAGATTCTTATCTGTGAGTCCCATGCGATGGAAGGTCTCATGATAAAGAATGTTAATGCTCCTACCTCCATCCATGAGAACCTTAGTAAACTTATAACCCCCAACTTGAGGCACCACTACCAAAGCCAGATGACCCGGATTATCGACCCGGGGTGGATGATCCTCTCGACTCCATACAATAGGCTGCTCCGACCATCGTAGATAACATGGGACCGCCGGCTCAACAACATTCATAGCTCTCTTGTGAAGCTTCTGATCCCGTTTACACAAACTGGTGGTGAAGACGTGGTACTGCCCACTATTCAATTGTTTTGGATTGCTCTGATAACCGGACTACTGCTGCTGTTCATTCCCCTGACTATTCTGCTGATTGTAACCACCCTGGTTACCGTGACCTTGAAACCCGGAACTTGAACCGCCGCCTCCATGACTCCGACCATGAGAGCCGGACCCTGATCCGCCATTTGGGCCATGGTGGCGCTGGATGGATTCCCGAAAGCTTCTCATTATGCTGCAATCCTTCCACGAATGAGTAGCCGGCTTACGATCCATTCCGTGTTTTGGACACAACTGGTTTAACATTGCTTCAAGGTTGAATCCTGTCCTTGAAGCCGGCGGCCCCTGCGGTCCCCTACGGCACCGGTTATCATTGCGTGCACCTGTGTTAGCCACAAATTCATCATCTTTGCGTTTACCATTGCCACCCTGACTGATAGAGTTATATTGTTGTCCCTTCATGCCATTACTCTTCTTTCCCTTTCCCGACCTTTCATCCTCTGAATCGGGGTCCTTGCTACCATCAGAGTCGGCATACTTAACTAGAGCCGCCATCAGCTCCCCCATGTCATTGCAATGACGCTTGAGCCGCCCAAGCTTCTGCTTGAGTGGAATGAACCAACAATTTTTCTCCAACATCAGAACCGCCGAGCTAACGTTGATATTATCTGAAGAATGTATGATAGTTGAGACCCGGCGCACCCAGCTGGTTGTTGACTCGCCTTCAGCCTGAACGCAAGAAATAAAATCCACAATCGACATAGGCTGCTTGCACGTGTCTTTGAAATTCTGTATAAATCGGGCCTTCAGCTCCGCCCATGACCCGATGGAATTAGTCGGAAATCCCTTTAACCAGTTACGAGTCGTCCCTTCTAACATCATGGTGAAGTACTTGGCGTAAGCAGCTTCACTAACATCCAGCATCTTCATGGCCATCTCATAACTCTCCACCCATGCCTTAGGGGGTTGATCGGCTGTGTAATTAGGCACCTTATGAGGGCCTTTGAAGTCCTTGGGCAGACACTCATTTCGTATAGCTGCCGTTAGACACGGCACATCGAAAGCCTTGGAAGTCACACCTGCCTCGATTGAAGCTGTCGGGTAAACCGGCGCGTGCTGATGAGCCTCCCGTTGAGCCGCTAGCTCAGCCTCCCGATGTGCTCTGGCCTGGTCCACCAAATCCTGTGCATTGGCTCCATTGCGTGCTGGGTCATGTCCATGAGGTTGGTTACGGCGTCGTTCAGTACTTGAGACCGTTGGCGAGTCAATGTGCCTGCTGTAACTCCGGCTTGGACGAGGGGTCTCATGAATCCGATCACAACTATAAGAGTAAGCCTGCTGCTACACCAGAGCCGTTTGAAGAAGTTCCCAGGCCCTTCGGGTTTCAACCGCTGCTGGGGTTTCGCCCTCGTCGGGCAGAGCCACCAATTGTGTAGCTGCAGCGATCATGTTGTCCAGAGGGGTGGAGTAATGACCCGGCGGTGTCATCACACGTTGAGGTAGAGTGTTGTTCGTATGCGGCTGGCCGGGCGGTTCAACTATCCGGTTTACCACCGGCGGGTTACTGGCCCTAGCTCTGGGGGTGTTGAAGAGGTCCCTTGACTCGTAAACCAAGGGCAAACGACTCCGGCGCTTCCTCCTCAAGACTTTGTGTGAGGCGTTATGATCTACCCTAAGCCGATATGAATCTGCTTGAATCCGTTGTGCTTGGGCATCCAAAATGGCTTGTTCTGCAGCCATCCTAGCGTTCTCTGCCACTAAGTCTGCCTTAGCTTGCGCTATTCCATCACGTAATTTAGCCACTTCTACCTTCTGTTGCTCCTGGTTTTCTGGGGTTACCTCAACCTCCATCAGAGTCGCTAGAGCATCCAGTAGACCTGTTAAGACTTGAGCCGACGGGAGAGCTGAACCGCCAGACCCAGCTGCCGTGACCGTAGCTGCACCAAAAGTTATAGCCGCGGCGGTTGTCGAGCCAAGAACCGACTGTGTGCCGGCCATGAAGATCGCCACCTTGTTTGACGGCTCACGGGGGTCTGGAATACTATCGCCATCAGAACAGCCCCCAAGCCTTCCATCTTGTAGCTAATACATTGAATTGGTCTCGTCCGTGGACTCATCATCAGAGCAGATCTCTGTCTTACCGCCAGAGATAGAGCCTTCCAACTCAGCCCCATGGGTGAACCCAACGAAGACATGCCTTACGGCTGGCTGAGATGGGGCGGGTCGTGCACGCCGAGCCGTCTCGATGATGTCGGTGCAGATGTCCGGCTCAGGGCCCGGCTCGCGGATCTTGCCGATGAAGATGTGGATTCCATCAAAGGGGACCCGGTACCCGTACTCAATTGAGCCAGCCTCGGGCCCCCAGCCTGCATCGTCGATGTAGAGCTTGCCGCGACGACTCTTGGTCATCCGTACCACAGCGTATCACTTGAGCCCTCCGAAGCTGCCCTTTAAGAACTCGAAACCACCGTGCGCTAGCCCCATGGTGGGCACCAACTGTCATGGAAGTGTCACGGCAGATGTCCTCATAGAAGGACTTAGTTGTAGAGCCATTGCGACGAGGTTAGCTTAAAGGGGTTAAAACGGGACAAAGGACACGAGGATTTATACTGGTTCGGCCCCTTGCGGTGAAGGTAAAGGCCTTCTCCAGTTGAGGTGGTATTGCTAGGGTTTTGATTACCAGGGAGCGAATATGCTTTGCCTGGCTCTCGACTTGATGTCTCTTGCCCTAAGCCGTTGCTGGGTCGTCCCCTTATATACACGGGTTGACGCCTGCGACCTACAGAGTCCCGGCCGGCTCATAGAACGTGTCCGGCTCGGTGACGTATCTTACATGCATTAATTACAAGTCTACACGTACATGGCGGTTTATACTTACGGGCCTTAAGCCACCTCTGGGCTTGGGCCTCTTACAAGCCTATCTGTGAACCGCCATCTTGTATATTCATGGGCTTCATATAGATGAACCGCCATTGTGGTTGACCCGGCCCCTCCTGGGCGGGTTATATCTAGTAGTCATATTCCCAACAGTACCCTCTTTTTATTTTCTGTTATTTAGATTTAATAAAGCAAAAATAGTATTTTATGTCTGTTTCTTGAATTATCCTTGCAATAAAAAATACCCCGAAAATAAAAGTTCTCCAAATGTCCCGAAAATTAAATATGATTTTTTGTAGAATATTTAAAAATTATTGGCACTAAGAACACACAGAGGGGGCAACCACCTGGCCATGAGAGTGCAGGGCGCGCCCCTTGCCTCGTGGGCCCCTCGTGGCCCCCTCCACTTATTCTTGTACCCACACACTTCGTGTTCCTCCAGAAAAAAAAATCCTCCACCAGCTCAAACCCGAGTTCTAGCTCATCTTACTACCATTTTCGATCTCCTTGCTCAAAGCTCAATTCACAAAACTGCTTTGGGGGATTGTTCTTCGGTATGTGACTCCTCCAGTGACCCAATTAGTTTTTGTTCTAGTGCTTTATTTATTGCTAATTTCTGCTGCTTAGGTGACACTATTCTTGAGCTTGCATGTCAAATTTATATGGTCCCAAGTAGTTTTAATGCATGATATAGTCTCTAGGCACTTGTGGGCGTAGATTCTATCAAGCTTGTTGAGTTTAGTTCACTTTTATTTTAAGTTACTAAATTTTTTAGAAAATGATGAAGAGATTTTTGAGGGGCTCTTTGAGCCAAAGCTCGAAGGATAAGCAAAGTAAAGAGAATAATAAGTCCAAATATAATCTCCCTCGCACTGCGGAGGTTCGGCCGTGTGAATGGCCTTGTGATGAGTTCTTGAGAGCAGTCACGATTTATGAAGAGTTTCATTATTGGCTGAGAATGCAGGCCTCACCGACTTCCTCCACGACTAGCTTGAACAGTATCTCCTACTCACTAATATTTTTGTGCAAAATTTTCATTTCCATGCTAGGAGATCGCCACCTTCGATGGATTTTTATTTATATGATGAGTTTAAGGACATGTCACTTTATGATTTTTGTGCGGTTTGCAAGTTACCCTTTGCGGGCAGCATAGAGGAACCACATCGTAATGATGTGGAAGGATTTATTGATATGATTGCTGTAGGGGAAACGAGGAAAGTTTTCGATGCAAGAATTACTAGCATACATTTTCCTGTTCTATGTTACTTTGCAATATTTGCTAGTAGATGCTTGATTGGTCGTGGGAACAGTGGAAACCTTAGTGCCTCTGATATTTTTATTTTGTGCCATGCCTTGTTTTGTGATGCTACTTTTAGTTTAGGCGCTATTATTGCTAAATGGTTAAATCTGAACCGTACGAAGGATCCCGTCTTTGGAGGCATCTTTGCCTCGTGCCTTGCTGCACACTTTAACGTACCTATTAGGCATTATGAGAAAGAGGAAAAGTCTGCCTCCTATTTTTATAGATTATAAGAGTATGGTAGCACATGATTTTATTGTTAAGGATAAGAAGAAGATGCTTAAATATAGACTGATATTTGATAAAAATTACTTTGAGACTATTACCTTGCCCGCTCCCTCTTTGTTCAACATATTTTCAGGCACGTACCTTGTTTTGCCGGAGGCCGTTCATGCATACCGGAGCCTGACATCAGCTCCAGAGCCTAAGCCGGAGCCACCACTTGATCCTCACCGTCAGTCTGTTTATCAGTGGGATCTGGAGGAGATTGCCAACCAGTGGCACCCTGAGGATCCTCCTCAATACACTGGAGAAGACCATTTTGATCCATGGACATAGACCAACTTAGGCCAAAAGCCTAAGCCTGGGGGAGTACGTATTTCTCACCGACATTACATTCATGTTCACACACTCATTCTAGTTGTCGGTGCTCATACTTTTTCATTGTACTATCCATGCTAGTTTAATTTCTTTTTAAGCCTTCTTCTTGTGTGTTTGAAAAACCTTAAGAAAAACCAAAAATTAGTTTTAGCTTTTAGCTAGTTTACTTTCCATGCGTGTAGTAGTAATAACTAAAAGAAAACCCAAAAAGATTTCTCGTTCTTCTTCTGCTTGTTGGGAGCTTTCCCATGTAAATAGTTTTGTTTCCTTTCTTTTCTTTGGGGGTCGAGAGGAGAAGACCATGATGAAACAAAATTAACATAGCCTCCATGATATTTATGTTCATGGTGAATTATATCCTACTCATGCTTGCATTCAGTGTTGATTAATTTTAATGCATGTTCATGTTTGTTGTCGCTCTCTAGCTGGTCGCTTCCCAGTCTCTCTCTAGCCTTCACTTGTACTAAACGGGAATACTGCTTGTGCATCCACTTCCATAAACCCCAAAAGTTATTCCATATGAGTCCACCATACCTTCCTATATGCGGTATCTACCTCCGTTCGAAGTAAATTTGTATGTGACAAACTCTAAACCTTCAAATGAAATTCTGTTTGTATGCTCGAATAGCTCATGTATCAACTAGGGTTGTCTATATCTTCCATGCTAGGCGGGTTATTCTCAAGAGGAGTGGACTCCGCTCCTCACTCACGAGAAAATGGCTGGTAACCGGGATGCCCAGTCCCATGCTCAAATCAAATCAATAAAATTGCAAACAAAACTCCCCCATGATTATTGTTAGTTGGAGGCACCCGTTGTTTCGGACAAGCCATGGATTGAAGTTTGTTGGTGGTAGGGGGAGTATAAACTTTACCATTCTTCTTGGTAACCGCCTATAATGTGTGTAGCATGGAAGATATCGAGATCTCTCGGTTGTTATGTTGACAATGGAAGTATACCGCTCAAAATATTATTCATCTCTATTTCAAAATCGAGCTCTGGCACCTCTACAAATCTTTGTTTCCCTCTGCGAAGGGCCTATCTATTTACTTTTATGTTGAGTCATCATCCTCTTATTAAAAAGCACTAGTTGGAGAGCATCGCTATCATTTGCATGCATTACTATTAGTTTACATTGAGTATGACTGTGACTGGATCTCTTTTACCATGAATTACAATTTCCAGTCAGCCCTTGATCTTCAGAGGTGCTCTGCATTTATGTTCTGCGGTCTCAGAAAGGGGTAGCAAGATACCATCTTGTTATAGCATATTATGATTGTTTTGAGAAAGTGTTGTCATCCGAGATTTACTATTATTGCTTGCTAGTTGATTATGTCATTGATATGAGTAAACATGAGGCCTAAATGTTATTGTGAATATGGTTAGTTTATAATCTTTGTTGAAAACTTGAATGTTGCCTTTACATATTTACAACAACAAGAGCAAACAGAATTTGTAGAAGTTTTCTTTGTCACTTTTAGTTTATCAACTGAATTGCTTGAGGACAAGCAAAGGTTTAAGCTCGGGGAGTTGATACATCTCCAACGTATCTACTTTCCCAAACACTTTTGCCCTTGTTTTGGACTCTAACTTGCATGATTTGAATAGAACTAACCTGGACTGACGCTGTTTTCAGTAGAATTGCCATGGTGTTATTTTTGTGCAGAAATAAAAGTTCTTGGAATGACCTGAAAATCAACGAAGAACATTTTGGAATATATAAAAAATACTGGCAAAAGAATCAAGGCCAGGGGGCACACCCTGTCCACGAGGGTGGGGGACGCGCCTACCCCCCTGGGCGCGCGCCCCCTGCCTTGTGGGCCCCCTAGTGCTCCACCGACCTCAACTCCAACTCTATATATTCACGTTTAGGGAAAAAAATCAGAGAGAAGGATTCATTGCGTTTTACAATATGGAGCCGCTGCCAAGCCCTAATCACTCTCGGGCGGGCTGATCTAGAGTCCGTTCGAGGCTCCAAAGAGGGGAATCCGTCGCCATCGTCATCATCAACCTTCCTCCATCACCAATTTTATGATGCTCACCGCCGTGTGTGAGTAATTCCATCATAGGCTTGCTGGACGGTGATGGGTTGGATGAGATTTATCATGTAATCGAGTTAGTTTTGTTAGGTTTTGATCCCTAGTATCCATTATGTTCTGAGATTGATGTTGCTATGACTTTGCTATGCTTAATGCTTGTCACTAGGGCCCGAGTGCCATGATTTCAGATCTGAACCTATTATGTTTTCATGAATATATGTGAGTTCTTGATCCTATCTTGCAAGTCTATAGTCACCTATTATGTGTTATGCTCCGTTAACCCCGAAGTGACAATAATTGGGATACTTACCGGTGATGATCGTAGTTTGAGGAGTTCGTGTATTCACTAAGTGTTAATGCTTTGGTCTGGTACTCTATTAAAAGGAGGCCTTAATATCCCTTAGTTTCCAATAGGACCCCGCTTCCACGGGAGGGTAGGACAAAAGATGCCATGCAAGTTCTTTTCCATAAGCACATATGACTATATTCGGAATACATGCCTACATTCCATTGATGAACTGGAGCTAGTTTTGTGTCACCCTGTGTTATAACTGTTGCATGAGGAATCGCATCCGACATAATTATCCATCACTGATCTAATGCCTACGAGCTTTTCACATATTGATCTTTGCTTAGTTACTTTTCCGTTGCCACTGTTACAATTACTACAAAACCAATACTGATACTTTTGCCACCTGCTATGTCTTGAGCTTGCGTTGGTTTTCCCCGAAGAGGAAGGGATGATGCAGTAGAGTAGCGTAAGTATTTCCCTCAGTTTTTGAGAACCAAGGTATCAATCCAGTAGGAGGCCACGCTCAAGTCCCTCGTACCTGCACAAAGCGATAGTTACTCGCAACCAACGCGATTAGGGGTTGTCAATCCCTTCACGGTCACTTACGAGAATGAGATCTGATAGATATAATATTTTTGGTATAAAGATGCAAAGTAAAAAGTAAAAGCAAAGTAAAAAAAAAGCAAAGCAAGATTAAAGTGATGGAGATTGATATGGTGAGAATAGACCGGGGGCCATAGGTTTCACTAGTGGCTTCTCTCAAGAGCATAAGTATTCTACGGTGGGTGAACAAATTGCTGTTGAGCAATTGACACAATTGAGCATAGTTATGAGAATATCTAGGCATGATCATGTATATAGGCATCACGTCCGTGACAAGTAGATCGAAACGATTCTGCATCTACTACTATTACTCCACTCATCGACCGCTATCCAGTAGGCATCTAGAGTATTAAGTTAAAAACAGAGTAACACCTTAAGCAAGATGACATGATGTAGAGAGATAAATTCATGCAATATGAAATAAACCCCATCTTGTTATCCTCGATGGCAACGATACAATACGTGCCTTGCTGCCCCTTCCGTCACTGGGTAAGGACACCGCAAGATCGAACCCAAAGCTAAGCACTTCTTCCATGGCAAGAACTACCAATCTAGTTGGCCAAACCAAACGGATAATTCGAAGAGACTTGCAAAGATAACCAATCATACATAAAAGAATTCAGAGAAGATTCAAATATTATTCATAGATAGACTTGATCATAAACCCACAATTCATCGGTCTCAACAAACACACCGCAAAAAGAAGATTACATCGAATAGATCTCCACAAGAGAGGGGGAGAACTTTGTATTGAGATTCAAAGAGAGAGAAAAAGCCATCTAGCTACTAACTATGGACCCGAAGTTCTGAGGTAAACTACTCACACTTCATCGAAGGGGCTAGGATGATGTAGAAGCCCTCCGTGATGACAGCCCTCTTCCGGAGCTCCGGAACAGGCCCGAAGATGGGATCTCATGGATATAGAAAGTTGCGGCGGTGGAATTAGGTTTTTGGCTCCTGTTCTGATCGTTTGGGGGTACGTGTGTATATATAGGAGGAAGAAGTACGTCGGTGGAGCACCGAGGGGCCCACGAGGCAGGGGGCGCGCCCTAGGGGGGGCGCCCCCCACCCTCGTGACCTCCTCTTTGACCCCCTAGAGTAGGGTCCAAGTCTCCTGGATCATGTTCGGTGAGAAAATCACGTCCCGAAGATTTTATTCCGTTTGGACTCCGCTTGATATTATATTTATCTGAAACACTGAAATAGGCAAAAAAACAGCAATTCTGGGCTGGGCCTCCGGTTAATAGGTTAGTCCCAAAAATAATATAAAAGTGGAAAATAAAGCCCAATATAGTCCAAAACAGTAGATAATATAGCATGGAGCAATCAAAAATTATAGATACGTTGGAGACGTATCAGGCATCCCCAAGCTTAATTCCTGCTCGTCCTCGAGTAGGTAAAAGATAAAAAGAGAATTTTTGATGCGGAGTGCTACTTGGCATAATTATGCAAATATTCTTAATTGTGGTATGAATATTCATATTAGAAAGATTCAAGACAAAAGTTTATATTGACAACAAAATAATAATACTTCAAGCATACTACCAAAGCAATTATGTCTTCTCAAAATAACATGGCCAAAGAAAGTTATCCCTACAAAATCATATAGTCTGGCTATGCTCCATCTTCACCACACAAAGTATTTAAATCATGCACAACCCCGATGACAAGCCAAGCAATTGTTTCATACTCTAACTTTTTCAAAGCTTTTTCAATCTTCACGCAATACATGAGCGTGAGCCATGGATATAGCACTATGGTGGAATAGAAGGGTGGTTGTGGAGAAGACAAAAAGGAGGAGAATATAGTCTCACATCAACTAGGCGTATCAACGGGCTATGGAGATGCCCATCAATAGATATCAATGTGAGTGAGTAGGGATTGCCATGCAACGGATGCACTAGAGTTATAAATGTATGAAAGATCAACAAAAGAAACTAAGTGGGTGTGCATCCAACTTGTTTGCTCAAGAAGACCTAGGGCAATTTTGAGGAAGCCCATCATTGGAATATATAAGCCAAGTTCTATAATGAAAAATTCCCACTAGTATATGAAAGTGACAACATATGAGACTCTCTATATGAAAGACATGGTGCTACTTTGAAGCACAATATATGAGACTCGCTATATCATGGTGCTACTTTGAATCACAAGTGTGGAAAAAAGGATAGTAGCATTGCCCCTTTTTTGGGGCCTTCTTTTTTTTCTTTGGCCTTTCTCTTTTTTTATTTGGGACAATGCTCTATTGAATGATGATCATCACACTTTTATTTATTTACAACTCAGTGATTACAACTCGATTCTAAAACAAAGTATGACTCTATATGGATGCCTCCGGTGGTGTACCAGGATATGCAATGAATCAAGAGTGACAAGTATGAAAAAATTATGAACGGTGGCTTTGCCACAAATACTATGTCAACTACATGATCATGCTAAGCAATATGACAATGATGAATATGTCATGATGAACTAGATGGTGGAAAGTTGCATGGCAATATATCTCAGAATGGCTATGGAAATGCCATAATAGGTAGGTATGGTGGCTGTTTTGAGGAAGGTATATGGTAGGTGTATGATACTGGCGAAAGATGCGCGGTATTAGAGAGGCTAGCAAAGGTGGAAGGGTGAGAGTGCGTATAATCCATGGACTCAACATTAGTCATAAAGAACTCATATACTTATTGCAAAAATCTAGAAGTTATCAAAGCAAAGTATTACACGCATGCTCCTAGGGGGATAGATTGGTAGGAAAAGACCATCGCTCGTCCCCGACCGCCACTCATAAGGAAGACAATCAATAAATAAATCATGCTCCGACTTCATCACATAACGGTTCACCATACGTGCATGCTACGGGAATCACAAACTTTAACACAAGTGTTCTTTAAATTCACAACTACTCAACTAGCATGACTTTAATATTATCACCTCCATATCTCAAAACAATTATCATGCTTCAATCTTTTCTTAGTATTCAACACACTCAAAAGAAAGTTTCACAAATCTTGAATACCAAGCATATTATTATTAAGCAAATTACCATGCTATTAAGAGACTCTCAAAATAATTTAAGTAAAGCATGAGAGATTAAAAGATCTAAGTGAAGCACATAGAGCAAAATTATAACACTCAAAAGATATAAGTGAAGCACATAGAGCAAAATTAACTAGCTCAAGAGATATAAGTGAAGCACATAGAGTATTCTATCAAATTTTAATTCATGTATGGCTCTATCAAAAGGTGTGTACAGTAAGGATGATTGTGGCATACTAATACACAAAGACACAAATAATACAAGACGCTCCAAGCAAAACACATATCATGTTGGTGAATAAAAATATAGCTCCAAGTAAATTACCGATGGAAATAGACGAAAGAGGGGATGCCCAAGCTTTGACTTTTTGGTGTCTTTGGATTATTTTAGGGGCGCCATGGGCATCCCCAAGCTTAGGCTCTTGCCACTCCTTGTTCCATGATCCATCAAAAAAATTCACCCAAAACTTGAAAACTTCACAACACAAAACTCAAAATAGAAAACTCGTGAGCTCCGTTAGCAAAAGAAAACAAAAGACCACTTCAAGATACTGTAATGAACTATTTATTTATTTATATTGGTGTTAAACCTACTGTATTCCAACTTCTCTATGGATTATAAACTATTTTACTAGCCATAGATTCATCAAAATAAGCAAACAACATACGAAAAACAGAATCTGTCAAAAACAGAACAGTCTGTAGTAATCTGTAGCTAGCGCAAGATCTGGAACCCCAAAAAATCTAAAATAAATTGCTGGACGTGAGGAATTTATCTATTAATCATCTGCAAAAGGAATTAACTAAATATCAATCTTCAAATAAAAATGACAGCAGTTCTCGTGAGCGCTAAAGTTTCTATTTTTTACAGCAAGTTTAACAAGACTTTCCCCAAGTCTTCCCAACGGTTCTACTTGGCATGTCCTGAGTCTTCGGGTTCATCGTCGCGGCGTTTTTGCAAAACACTCCCTCAAATTTTTAGTAATTAACCCGCACTCCAGATTTAAGTTAGTAGTAATAAGTAAAAAAAATGATTCGTTCTCACCCGAACGGACGGACGCAATGCCCGGTCTCTGCCTGCCCCAATCCCGACTCCAGGCCGTCGTCCCCAACACACCATGAGGACGAAGATGGCGGCGGCGCTGGTCCGGGCCTCCGGGGGGATCGGACCTCCTACGCCTGCCCGATCCTCCTACTTCTCCTCGCGCTGCTCCTCGCTGTCCCCGCTCGCGGCCATCTCCAACGCCTCCTCCCACGCCTACGCCTTCGCGGGCCATCAGCCGGTGCCTGCCCCGGATCCCACCTTCTTCGACGATGTCGTCGACGCCATCGTCGACAAGTACGGCTGGGACCCCGACGCCGAGGTCCGGGTTTGGCCGCTCGACGCCGAGGGCGCGCTCGTCGACGCCGTGTAGTGCTACGAGTTCCCCGCCCGCGTGGGGCCCCACGGTCGCGCTGGCGCGGGCCTCCGACGGGGCCGTCGACTGGAGCCGCCCCGACGCCCCCGCGGTGGAGGAGGTGGTCGGGCCCGATGGGGTCGACTTTGTGACCGGCGATGGCGACCTGGCGTTCGGCTCCGGCGTTAGGGTCCGTGACATGGTAGGGCCGTTCGAGCTGGTGGTCTGCGATGGCGCTGGCAGGGGCCGCGCAGAGCTCCAGTTGCCGTCGGTGAGTGCTGTTTGACTTTTATCTTTGTTGCTTCAGTTTTTTTGCTTCTGCTTGCTTGCTTGCTATGCTCTTGAAGTTGTGTGGCCTGTAAGATGAAGCAGTTACTACAATTGGTGAATGGTCTAGCTGTTGCTTATCCCTTTTCTGTTTCTGACTTTGAATTGATTGTGTTTGTTGTAGTGTCTGCACCACCGCCGAATGCATGTTCCGGCAGTCCACGCATCGATCACTTGCAAATTAAAAAGGCATGAACGCACTAAACAGAAATTCTGTGTAGATGATTCTTGTATATGGCAGTGGCACACGCGCTGGTTGATGAAGCCGCTGGGCCGGAAGGACCTCTCATTGCCATGCTAATGAGTATCACGACGAACATGGCCCCCACCTCAATGCCTCCCTGTCGGCGGTGAGGTCTGGCCGGATCTGTACGACCCGCAATATTAGTAAAGAAAAAGAATAGCTTGATCGTTCTATGACTGTCGTGGATAGGTAATTTGCATCAGAGGTCTATAGGATCTCCGCCATTAGTTTCCCATTAGAAAATTGAGTTACTAAATTAAGGAAGATGTCCAAAGAGAGGTAATTGATGGCATGATATGCATCAGAAGATCCTCATCACTGAAGTAGTACTCCACCAGTCCACCTACAGTTTTGGAACATATAAACACGGCATCAAAGTGCTACCTGGCACCAAATAAAGAGTTCAGGTCAGGGTGTTATACTGCCGCTAAGCAGTATAGTCTGAATTTCTAAGTTTGAGGAGGATTTCAGTGTTTCTAAAGAAAGGGACAAGGATCAGGGCTATAAGATTGTTGAAAGACTCAGAGACATGTACCATGAATCGGGTACAGTATGCTTTCTACCCGTCTTTTCCTTATATTGACTAAACCTTAGTAAATAACTATTTCCAGTTTTCTCATGTAACCTGAACTGCTGCTGGTTTAAATTTCAGTTCCGCAAGCTGCGGCACACATGGTCTGCCTCCGTGTCGTCCTACCTGCTTTAGGGCCCTCTACTTCTTCCCCCAAGATTGCCATTATGATTAACAAATATGACAAGAGCAATTTAATTGGTGACACATCATATTTATTCTGCAACTGCATGTGAATTCTCATCTTGCGCCTACCTCTTTTGCTTACCAGGTTGCAAAATTTCATTAACTTATTTGTCGAAGTATCCTGCAAAATCATTTCTCTTATGGGAATTAGCCTATTGTATTGATCTAACAAGGTCCACTTCAACCTACGTAACAATTATGCAGTGAAGATGGAGAGCTTTAGGCAAAAAAAGAAAGAAAAAAAACTAGCACGTGATCTATGGAGAATAATTTTGACAGCAACTCCAACTGTAAGATTCCTGAAGTTATTTCTATGAAAGTTTGTAAGTTTTCTTGATATCTATGTACACTGACATATATCGCAATTAATGTTGGCAGATGCAATGGAGTACACTTGATGCGATCAATTCTGGTGTGTGTTTGTGTGTGTGTGATGCAATGACGTATGAATAACGACAGAAAAATATGCCTGAGGAGTATGGGTATGTAGTAACATTTCTCTGTTATTTTCGGAACAACTTGGAATATCTTATTGGTAGTTTATATACAAAGTCATTTTGATAATTATCATGCTGCAAACCTACATAATTTTCTATATTAATCATGTCGTGCTAAAATATAAAAGTTATAGCTTCAATAAATTGATAAAATACAGATTTGGGCTTTACATATTTATTGAATATATATTTACATATGAATACGTCGTCACAGTCGGACTCCAGCGAGCAGCAGTGGTTGTTATACCCCACCAGGTAACTTGCTACTGTTGGTGAAACTCTCTTGTGCAGAAACGCCGATCTTGAAATCTTGATCCTACTTATAGGCCGTATTGCAAGCAATGTACTCATGTTTTACTGAACATGTAGGTAACATGAAATTTTGATATTCTCCCATCACTGAAAGTTGTGTTTTAAACTTGCAAAAGCATTGCTGAGCCTATTCAATCATTTCTATTTTACCCTAGATTTCACTCCATACCATAATTGAGATACAAATGGGCGTTACTGATGTCGAGGAGAAGAGTTAGAAGCTCTTGGATTGAGAATCTGAGATTTATATAGGTTCAGTAGAACAAAAAGTTTCGGATTCACTACTCCAGATACAACGGGAGACCTCTGATGTCATAGTTGGCACGGACATTTAGCAATAAATGTGTGCCTGCCTGAACATTATTACTATTAAACTATGAATAATGATTTTTGCAACTATAGGAGAATTTCTTGGCCGCATCACAAGAAAAAGAATCTGAAACAGAAAAGTGTACTGAACCTTCTAATTATTGTATGAACTTGTGTCACTTAATTTAAGAAGTACACATACTGCTAGCATTTGCATCACACCGGGAGCCTATTATTGAGAGATCTGACTTCATCAGGATTGCGGGTTCGTGACTTAATCCTGATTGGGTATGCTGGCTGCCCATACAGGATTGACGCGCCCTATATGCGGCGACCCGCGGCTACTCCTCCCAGCCCCGGATATGCTCTTCCGCCACCTGCGACCCGCAGCTCCAATGATCCACGACAAGGGATGACGACCAACTCGGCTGCCCCTCCCTCGTGCAGCTCCCTCTGAGGCTGCAGCAACCTTCGAACGAGGCCACTACGGTGCCACCTATGTTGTCCTGAAGTTCCCTCAGATTCGACATTTTCAGTTTCGTCAGATTTAGTTTCATCAGATTCAGAAAATTCAGTTCATCAGTTTCATCAAAGTTTCAGTTGTCAGTTAATTTGTCGGGCACGTTGGCACTCGCGCACGTCGTCCGCTTCCTCACATCACTCGCTCACATAGCCCACCTGCCAATCCAAACAACGACTTGGTCAGGGATCGGACTGGACCAGACGGTGTCCACCATGATCTGAAGGTGATGCCCGAGTCCAAGTGTGTGTAAGTTACACCAGCCTTTGATTTATATATCCACCATCCACTGATCAGTGACCTGAAAAGGTTGGGCGCTCTGAGCTAGCACATAAGCTGATTGATGAGATGGATTGAAATGCTTTTGATTTGTTAGGCCGTCAATATTCCAAACTGAAGTCCAAGGAAGAACGATTAGGAACAGCAGGTAAGAAGCCCATGAGTTAGTTGTCTTACAGGCATGCACGTGCACAAGGTGCTGATACATAGTTGCAGATTTGCAATGGATGCTGGTATTGTCGGCTGACATCTCCGGGGCTGTACATCATGATGGTTACCAAGACACGACAATGATCTCAATGCTACAAACCTGAATGGAATACCATAACTGCAGACCTGATCACAATGCTACAAACTTGAATGAAATACCTTGATTGCAGGCCTTTGCTGATTTGCGTTTTCCATTGATCTTCAATGCACTAAAGAATAGTGAAATCTTGGCATCTGATTCATTTTGCAGGCTATGCTTTTAACTTAATGAAAATGTGCATTTTTAGTTGACCTTATTGTCTGTTTGTAGCTAATTGGGAGACAAACATGGGCAATGAGCAGCTTTTTTGATGACAGTGCAATCAAGGACTCACATATTCACTGATGAACCTACCTCTATTTGGTACTGTGTATATACCTGAAAATAGTAGCATCAGCTTTGCATATTTATTTTCTGAATCAGCAACACTGTATTAGGGTCTTCATCAACAATGTACATAGTGATGCTTAACTGCCGGTTTGAATTATTGGATACATCTGTTGTGAGACATTCCTGTGTTGTCATAGTGACTTGCCTGCGCTCATTGTTGATCGCTAAGAAGTGAGTTGGTCCAGAGATTGCAGCTGAGATGGAGCTCAGCAGGACAACTAGACATGCACAGCTTGGTATTAGTCTTATCTAAAATTTTACATATAAGTTTTTTCCTAGATTCAAGTACATTATATCATTATTTTGCAGGTGTGATCCACAGAGGAGATCACATTTCCAGTCCAGTCATAAATTATTATAATTATTTTACTCATGTTCATACTAAATTTGAAACGCGTCAATCCACGAGCTTCTGATCCTCGGTTCATTTTTGAACTATATCCATGTGTTCTATCAAGGATCATTTTGGCGCATATGGAAAAGACAAGCAATTTTGTTACCAGAATTATCATATTTGTAAGGTCAATCACCCATGGGTTCTGCACTTCACTAGAAATAATTTGTACCCTTGACCTGATAAGTTGTTGTTGTTGTATTATGAATTATTCATAGTATGAGACCAAATTTATTGTTTTAGTTTCATACAATTTTTTGTTCTTTGATAAATGGAGATTGTCATTGTCTTCCGTTTGCATGCCAGAATTTAGCGGTTCAATGTAACAGTTATTTGGCTTGATATTTATCTGTTTAGATGTGTGGGTTCAAGGATATTAATATCCCGTTGCAACACCTCCCTGGGTGGCAACATTCTGATGTTGCCGTGCCATGCAGTCGGATGTTTTGAGTTCGGTGTTTAGGTGGACAGGGTAACTAGCACTTTCTTCGTAGCGAAACATGGGGGTTGTGCTTGCATATATATTTCTTAGAAAAATTGAGTGCATGCCAAAAAAAATTCTCTCCCGTTGCAACGCACGGGCATTTGTGCTAGTTAAACACAAAAAACACAACCAAAACAGAGGCTAGATAATTTATTTATTATTAAGCAGGAGCAAAAAGCAAGGAATAAAAATAAAATTGGGTTACCTCCCAACAAGCGCTATCGTTTAACGCCCCTAGCTAGGCATAAAAGCGAGGATAGATCTAGGTATTGCCATCTTTGGTAGGCAATCCATAAGTGACTTTCATGATAGTTTCATATGGTAATTTTATTTTCTTTCTTGGAAAGTGTTTCATGCCCTTTTTTAATGGAAATTGAAATCTAATATTCCCTTCCTTCATATCAATAATCGCACAAGCCGTTCTAAGGAAAGGTCTACCAAGAATAATAGGGCAAGAAGGATTGCAATCTATATCAAGAACAATGAAATCTACGGGCACATAATTCCTATTTGCAACAATAAGAACATCATTAATTCTTCCCATAGGTTTCTTAATAGTGGAATCCGCAAGATGTAAGTTTAGAGAGCAATCATCAAAATTACGGAAATCTAGTAAATCACACAAAGTCTTGGGAATAGTAGAGACACTAGCACCCAAATCACACAAAGCATGAAACTCATGATCTTTAATTTTAATTTTAATAGTTGGTTCCCACTCACCATAGAGTTTTCTAGGGATAGAAACTTTCAACTCAAGTTTTTCTTCATAAAATTGCATCAAGGCATCAACAATATGTTCGGTGAAGGCTCTATTTTGACTATAAGCATGTGGAGAATTTAGCACGGATTGCAACAAGGAAATACAATCAATTAAAGAACAACTTTCATAATTAAATTCCTTAAAATCCAATATAGTGGGTTTAGCAACATCTAGATTTTTATTTCTTTCAATCCCACTTTCATCAATTTCATCATTAAGATCTAAATACTCCGAATTTTTAGAACGCCTTCTAGGTAAAGGAAGATCATATTCAGTTTCATCAAGATTCATATTGCAAAACAAAGATTTAATAGGGGACACATCAATAACTTCTAGATCTTCATCTTGATTTTCATAGGAATTGGAGGAACACGCTTTAATAAAGGCATCTTTGGAAGCACGCATCCTAGCGGTTCTTTCCTTGCACTCATCAATGGAAATTCTCATGGCTTTGAGAGACTCATTAATATCATGATTAGGAGGAATAGATCTAAGCTTTAAAGAATCAACCTCAAGAGAAATTCTATCAATGTTTCTAGCCAAATCATCAACTTTAAGCAATTTCTCCTCAAGCAAAGCATTAAAATTCTTTTGTGAATTCATAAATTCTTTAACACTATTCTCAAATTCAGAGGGCATCTTATTATAATTTCCATAAGAGTTGTTGTAGGAATTCCCATAGTTATTAGAAGGATTACTAGGATATGGCCTAGGATTAAAATTCCCTCTATAAGCGTTGTTACCAAAATTATTCCTACCAACAAAATTCACATCCATAGATTCATTGTTATTCTCAATCAAAGTAGACAAAGGCATATCATTAGGATCAGAAGAAACACTCTTAGTAGCAAATAATTTCATAAGTTCATCCATCTTTCCACTCAACACATTAATTTCTTCTATCGCATGCACCTTTTTATTAGAAGATCTTTCAGTATGCCATTGAGAATAATTAACCATAATATTATCTAGGAGTTTAGTAGCATCTCCTAAAGTGATTTCCATAAAAGTGCCTCCCGCGGCCGAATCTAAAAGATTTCTAGAAGCAAAATTCAATCCAGCATAAAAATTGTGTATAATCATCCACAAATTCAAACCATGAGTAGGGAAATTATCATTAATTTCATTATCTCCCAAGCTTGTGCAACATGTTCATGATCAAGTTGCTTAAAATTCATAATATCGTTTCTAAGAGAGATGATCTTAGCGGGAGGAAAATACTTAGAGATAAAAGCATCTTTGCACTTGTTCCATGAATCAATACTATTTTTAGGCAAAGACGAAAACCAAGCTTTAGCACGATCTCTAAGCGCAAAAGGAAATAGCTTCAATTTAACGACATCATTATTGACATCTTTTTTATTTTGCATATCACATAAATCAACGAAGCTATTCAGATGAGTAGCGGCATCTTTACTAGGAAGGACGGCGAATTGATCTTTCATAACAAGATTCAACAAAGCAGTATTAATTTCACAAGATTCGGTATCGGTAAGAGGAGCAATCGGAGTGCTAAGGAAATCATTATTATTGGTATTGGTGAAGTCGCACAATTTGGTAGTATCTTGAGCCATCGCGACAAACAAGCAATCTAACACACGAGCAAACAAAAAGCAAGTGGGCAAAAGAGGCAAATAGAGAGGGAGGATAGAGAGAGAGGGCGAATAAAACGGCAAGGGTGAATTGGGGGAGAGGAAAACGAGAGGCAGGCAAATAATGTAATGCGAGAGATAGGGATTGTGATGGGTACTTGGTATGTTGACTTTTTGCGCAGACTCCCCGGCAACGGCGCCAGAAATCCTTCTTGCTACGTCTTGAGCTTGCGTTGGTTTTCCCCAAAGAGGAAGGGATGATGCAGCAGAGTAGCGTAAGTATTTCCCTCAGTTTTTGGGAACCAAGGTATCAATCCAGTAGGAGGCCACGCTCAAGTCCCTCGTACCCGCACAAAGCGATAGTTACTCGCAACCAACGCGATTAGGGGTTGTCAATCCCTTCACGGTCACTTACGAGAATGAGATCTGATAGATATAATATTTTTGGTATAAAGATGCAAAGTAAAAAGTAAAAGCAAAGTAAAAAAAAAGCAAAGCAAGATTAAAGTGATGGAGATTGATATGGTGAGAATAGACCCGGGGGCCATAGGTTTCACTAGTGGCTTCTCTCAAGAGCATAAGTATTCTACGGTGGGTGAACAAATTGCTGTTGAGCAATTGACATAATTGAGCATAGTTATGAGAATATCTAGGCATGATCATGTATATAGGCATCACGTCCGTGACAAGTAGATCGAAACGATTCTGCATCTACTACTATTACTCCACTCATCGACCGCTATCCAGTAGGCATCTAGAGTATTAAGTTAAAAACAGAGTAACACCTTAAGCAAGATGACATGATGTAGAGAGATAAATTCATGCAATATGAAATAAACCCCATCTTGTTATCCTCGATGGCAACGATACAATACGTGCCTTGCTGCCCCTTCTGTCACTGGGTAAGGACACCGCAAGATCGAACCCAAAGCTAAGCACTTCTCCCATGGCAAGAACTACCAATCATACATAAAAGAATTCAAAGAAGATTCAAATATTATTCATAGATAGACTTGATCATAAACCCACAATTCATCGGTCTCAACAAACACACCGCAAAAAGAAGATTACATCGAATAGATCTCCACAAGAGAGGGGGAGAACTTTGTATTGAGATTCAAAGAGAGAGAA